>NC_058417.1:37940514-38152088 GCF_002201575.2 Neomonachus schauinslandi | reverse complement strand
AATTAGGTCCCCTCCAAGCTCCAGGGAAATGCACAGAGAGAACCAGGTGAATGAAGCTGAAACTGTCACCCGCCCCCCCTGCCAAGCTCTCCAAACTGCCTCCAGACCCAAAGCTGCTTAGACCCAGGACCCAACCTTCCCCCCTCCCCCATGGCCCCCCTATCTCCCCCCAAAATGACTTGGCTCCACTCTCACTGCTCTGCTGGGTGTCAGCTGCAGCTCAGCAACAAGTGAACACTCTACTTGGGGGCGGGGGTGCGGAGCCCTCTTCTCTCCCTCCGTCCACTCCCACCACCTTTGGAGACCTCTCGACCCCCAGGAAGGCTCTCCAGAGAACTCAGTACTCTGTGAAGGGGTCTGTGACGACCGGTCGCCCCCACCCGCATGTTGTGGCTCCGTGTGGGGCCTGGCAGCAGGAGGTCAGAACAAGGCTCTGGCGGCCCGGCCCAGGCACACACGGTGGGACCAGAGAGGGGCAGAGCCTGGGGCCGCGAGCTGGAGGCCGGTTCTGCACAACGGGTCAGTGCACCACCACGTGTCTCACTTCCGACCGGCTCTGGCTGGGGCCAGGGCGCAGCGGTCCCCCTGGCAGCCTCGGTTAGGACACCGTGCAGGGTCCAGAGCACAGTCTCCCGGCCCGGGGTTGGCCCGGACGGCCGGGGCCCCGACGCTCGCCGCCTGGCATTCTGCGGCCCCGGGAAAAAGTTGCCGGAGTCCGCAGCGAACTTCACGCGCTGCCCCGCGCCCCCGCGTGTCCGAGGCGGCCCGAGACGCTCCGTCGCCCCCCCTCCACATACACACCCAGGCCGGTCCGGCCCCGGCAGCGCCCCGCCGCGGGAGGAGCCCCGGGGTGTGTTGGGGGCGCTGCCGGGGGTGGGGCGCGGCCCCCTTACCATCTCCACCTGGCGGGGGTCGAGCTGGCTGGGGGGCGCGGGCACCGAGAACTGGATCTTCTTGCGGTCCTTGGGGTCCATGGCGGGCGGGGTGGCCGGCGGGGCTGGGGGCGCGCGTCTCGGGGTCCGGGGCTGCGGTCCCGGCTCGGCTTCCCGGCGCTGCTCGGGGCGCGGCGGCGAGCGCTGGCTGTGCGCGGCGTGGGGGAGGCGAGCGGCTCACGCTCAGATAAAAATACCGCGCGCCGCGAGGGGAGGGCGCGCGAGCGGGAGGGGGTCGCGCCGGCTCCGAGCGCCCCCGACTCTCGGCTCTCGGGCTCGCCCGCCGCGCCCGCCGCGCCGGTCCCCGGGCGCCTGCAGCCTGGGCTCCCGGCTCGTGGGCTCGGGGTCTCTGTCCCTCTCCCTGAGTCTCGCCTCTCCCTCCTTCCCTCGCTCTCTCCGAGGGTCTCTGTGGGTGTCTCCGCCTTCCTCTCTCTCCCTCCCTTCCTCTCCGTGCGCCTCTATCTCTGCCTTTCTCGATCCCTCCAGGTCTCACCCTCTGGTCCCAGCCTTGGGGTCCCCGGCCCGTCCCCTCGGCCTGGGACTGGCGCCCGGGGGCTGGGTGGGAGGGCCCAGTGGGAAGTGGCCAATGAGCACCGAGAACCGTGTTCTCCCCGGGCCGAGAGGAGGGTGCGGAGTGTGAGCCAGGACCCGGGGAGCGGGCTGGGGGCCCCCCTGCCGTCTCCCGAGAACTTGAAGCTGCATTATTGATGGAGTCCAGCGGGGAGGATAATGGGGGTTGGGGTGGGGAGGCCGGGGCGGGAGGTGTGGGGAGAGAGGGGCAGCGGGGAGACGGGACTCTGGCTTTAACCCCTTCGTGGCCTGGGTCCTTGGAGTTTCACAAGGAGGCCTGGGAGGTCCTCGAGAAACTACCACCAGCGTGTCACGCTGTGAATGGGGGTGTCCTAGAGAGCCAGAGAGTGTGAAAGAGCGGGTGTGTGTGGGAGGACACGTGTCAGTCATCATGGCAGGGAGTGTATGTGAGTGCCAGGGGGCCCTGTGGTGCCCGTAGCTAGGGAGCTTGTGTGTGTGTGTGGGGGGGGTCCGTGTGGCATGAGTGTGTGTGAGTCTATGTGAGTAAGTGTGTCAGAGTGTCAAGGATGCGGGTGTGAGTGGCAGGGTGTGGGAAGGCTGTGTGCTGGGGGAGGGTGTGGGTGTGGGGGAGGATGTCAGAGGCTGTCAAGGTGATGGGCTGGCGTGTGGCAGCTTGGGGGGGCGGGGTGGAGGGGCTGTATCCACAGCTCTAGCCTGTGCAGAAGAGGTGGATGAGGTTGTGATCCTGGGGGGCAGGGGGGGATGTGTCCCTGCCCTGATGTACCCTGGGTTCATGTGTCTCCTGTCTTTTCTCCCCAGATCTAAAGCAGGGGGGAGCCAGAGCCGGTCCAGGGGGCAGAGTCGGGGGGCTCCTTGTACCAGCACACGTGCCATCACGTGTGTGAGTTTGGTGCATTCGGGAACAGAGCTGGGGGGAGAGGTGCATGTGCTCATTTCGGAGGTGTGAGCCTCTCTCCCTTTGCCGAGGTGTTGGTGTGTGTCTCCGGAGGGGAAAAGGGAGGAGCTGGTCCTGTGGGTTAGGGTGTCCCTGTTTATCTGTCCAGGCCCTGGGTATCTCTGCAGGCCTATGGGAGAGCACCAGAATGCTTTTCCGTAGCATTGAGAGGGTGCATGTGTAGACGAATACATAAAAATGCGTCTTCCTGGGGTTCTGTTTGTATTGGCTGTCCTCTCTCCTGGTCATGCTCAGACCTGGAACAGCCAGGAGCACTCCCCCTGCCCCACCCCCTCCTGCAACTTTTCCACTCCTAGCCCCAGCATGCTGGGTCCTTGGCAGAAGGGAGCAAGAGACCAGAGGAGTGTTGTGAAAACGGGGTCAAGGACACGGTGTTGCACCCCAGAGTCACCCAGAGGGTGGCAGGAGAGCAGAGCTTTGCTTACAGGAGCTGGGAATCCTGGCCACTCAGCTCCACTACCCCCCAACCCCAGGCCTGGTTCAAATCCCACTGTGTTTGTTGACTTATATACTTGTCAGGGAAACGGCCAGATGCTGGGTCGTGACCCAGGGGTGTGGGCATCTCTGGCAGCCCCTGGCTTGGCCTAGACCCCTCTTCCAGGTGCAGTGTGCTGGGGAGTGGCAAAGAGCAGTTTGGCAGTGCCTTGAGAGGGTAAATAAGGAGGTCCTGAAAGTCAGAGGGGCACAGGAAGGGCATGTATACCTGAGTGGCCACTGGGCCAAGGTGAGGGTGAGGCGCCTGTGGCTTCCAGGGCTGGAGAAGTAGGAAAGTCCTGGAGCAGGGCGAAGGGGGACAGAGGACAGCTGGGTGGGTGACAAGAGGACAGGGACAGGGAGGCATCACTACCAGTCACACCTCAGAGCCCATCAGAGTGAGAAAGCCTCGGGGACCATGGCGGCTAGGCTCATTTGACCAGGGAGGACTCATCTATGGAGGTTCTGCCAAAAGGATTGGTGCTCTGGGAGGCCATGAGGGAAAAATTCCCCTGACCCAGCCTGGGGCAGCTGGGAAGGTAGACTCCCCCTCTGAGCTATGCCTGGAAGATGGGCTCTTTGGGGTGGAGGGGAGGGTTTTTACCCTCTTCCCCCAGCCTTCGCCCAGGCCCCCACAGCTCTGGCTGCAAAACCTGGGCCACAGGGGTGGGGAAGCCTGGCTGACAAAGGAACAGGCACAGGGACAGACAGGAAGGGGGAGGAAGGGAAGAAGGATGACAGAGACAGGAGGTGAGAGAGAGAAGGTGGGGAGGCAGGACAAAGTGAAAAGAGAGAAAACACATGTGAGAGATGGAGAGACAAAGGGAGAAAGAAAGCCTCACCATGGAGAGAAGCAGGAGACAGAGATGGAAAGAGAGTAAAAATAGCTCAGCATTAAGATAATTGCAGCTCACAGTTCTGCCCTCTGTTAGGAATTAAATGAGGTTTTATTACTTTGATTTTTCTCTCCTGGATCCTACGCGACTTCTCAAGAACTTGGGGAAAAGTTTTTCAGGTGGGCGGCCAGGTGGCGGGGGCTGCGTGGGTGAAGGAGGAGGAAGGGAACAGGACTTCTGGGAGCTGGGGGGATGCGGTCAGGGGCAAGGGGTGGGGTGGGACTTGTGAGGGTGGGGGAGCCCTCGCGGGAGCTGGGAGATGTGGCCAGGGTCAGGCACATGGGGGCGGGGGACTAAGAAGCAAGGGGCCAGGGTGACCTCCATTCTCTTTGACTTAGAATTAATCATATGCAAATGAGATGTAAAAATAATGTGCCACTCCTCAGTTATTATTCTTGAGTTAGAAGCACAGGCGGTTGGGTCCAAGAAACAAAATCAAGACCTTGTTTGACTTAACTCTGATTGAACTGTGGGTCTTTCTGCTTGGACAGACAGAAATAAGAATTGTAGTGTGTCCATTAATGTGTCATAGGTCTCAACACACTATTCTGAGACATGTCCTTCTCACCGTTTCTCTTCCCATCATTACCTGCTTGCTGCCACACGGCCCAGCGTTCAGGAGACACTACATTCACCTTCTCTGGAAGGTGAATCTGGAAGGGAGGTGTGAGGCCTTTGCCTTCCTTCTGGGAGTTGGGGAGAGTGGAAGTTCGAGAATATTCCCTCCCTTCCCCCAAGCAAGATACGGTCAGGTGGACAGAACATACACTGAGGAGTTGGACAGACCTGGGTAGGAAATTTGGATCTATAATTTACTGTGTGATCTTAGATAAAATCTTACCCTCTCTTTGCCTCAGTTTCCTCGTATTTCAAAGCCCACCTCACATGGTAGCTGGGACGATTCAATAGGATAAAGCGAGTAAAGCCCCCAGCCCAGTGCTGTACTCCTGGTAGGTGTGCAGTCAAGTCTAGCTTCCCTGGAGTTCAGGGGTGCGGTTACGGGGAAGGCCAGCAGGTGGCGGAGTCGGCCAGGGTTTGGGCGGCTGAGCGGCTGGTACTGCCGGTCTGTAGTTGGGCATCATACCCGTGACCTTGGCACCACGGAGCTGAGCAGAGCTGGCCGGGTTGGCACGTGGCAGCTGGAAGGGAGGCCCCGGAAGCCCTGGGAAGCAACCTTAGAGAAGCCGGGGAGCACTAGCTGGGCACACCTGGGCATCTTTCCCTGCCGAAGCTGTTGGTGGGGAGAGGGAGAGGGAGGAGGGGCGAATTCCAAGGCCCGCCTCTGGGGAAACCCGTGGACAAGAAGAGGAGAGGACAAGGGCACTCTCAGCCAGGAAACAGTGGTATCAGGACAGATGGGCCGTCATCTGAAACATTCATTCGACATATTCATTCATTCGTTCATTTATTCATCCATCACCCATCCCTTTGCCTACCGAATTGGGTGCTTTTTAAAAAATCAACCTTATTGGGGGGCGCCTGGGTGGTTCAGTCGGTTAAGTGTCTGCCTTTGGCTCAAGTCATGATCTGAGAGTCCTGGGATGGAGTCCCACATCGGGCTCCCTGCTCAGCGGGGAGCCTGCTTCTCCCTCTGCCCACCCCCGCCCCTGCTCGTGCTCTCTCTCTCTCAGATAGATAAATCTTTTTTAAAAAATCAACTTTAGGGCGCCTGGGTGGCTCAGTTGGTTGAGCGACTGCCTTCAGCTCAGGTCATGATCCTGGAGTCCCGCGATCGAGTCCCACATCGGGCTCCCTGTTCAGCAGGGAGTCTGCTTCTCCCTCTGACTCTCCCCCCTCTCATGTGCTCTCTCTCTCATTCTGTCTCTCAAATAAATAAATAAAATCTTTAAAAAAATCAACTTTATTGAATCAGAGTTTTTTATACAATAAAATGTACCATTTCAAAATATACATTTAGGGGCTCCTGGGTGGTACAGTCGGTTAAGTCTTGGACTTTTGGTTTCAGCTCAGGTCGAGATCTCAGGTTGTGGGATGGAGCCTTGCTTCTGGCCCCACGCTCATTGCAGAGTCTGCTTGAGTTTCTCTCTCCCTCTCTCTCTGCCCCCCCCCATCAAATATATATATTTCTTTCCTTCTTTTCTTGTCTTTTCTTTCCTTTTTTTTTTTAAGATTTTATTTATTTATTTGACAGAGAGAGACACAGTGAGAGAGGAAACACGAGCAGGGGGAGTGGGAGAGGGAGAAGCAGGCTTCCTGCTGAGCAGGGAGCCCCATGTGGGGCTCGATCCCAGGACCGTGGGATCATGACCTGAACCAAAGGTGGACGCTTAACGACTGAGCCACCCAGGCACCCCTCCTTTTTTTTTTTCTTTTCTTAAGTAAGTTCCACTCCCAGCGCACAGCCCAATTTAGGGCTTGAACCAGGACCCTGAGATAAGACCTGAGGTCATATCAAGAGTCGGTCACCTAACCGACTGAACCACCCAGGTGCCCCCAAGATATGCATTTCTGTGAGTTTTTGAGAATTTTAAACAACATATGAGTATACCACAACACAGATATAAAACATTTTCATCACCCCAAAACGTTCTCTTTTGCCCATCCAAGTCAACCTTCCCTCCCTGTTCAGTGGGTGTATCATAACTCAACACACTGTTTTGAGAAGTGTCCTTCCCACCATTTGTCTTTGCACCATCACCTGCCTGCCAGAGGGCCCAGTATACAGGAGGTGCTACAGGCCGAGAGGGATGGACTGAGGAATGAATGGATGGATGAATACGCAAGTCATAGAAATTGTCAACGGGTGACATATATGGAGCATTTACTCTGTGTTGGGCCCTGAGCTAGGCCTTTTATATGTATGATCTCATTTAAGCCTCATTAGTATCATTCCATTTTACAGATTAGGCAAATGACCCTTTTGCCCAGAGGGTTCACTGGGTTCACAAGAAAACAGTCTGATTCCAGAGCTCTCACTCTTTACGGCTGCCTTTAATACATTCAAGATGGGTGAGTAGAAGATTGCTTGCATGCACTGGACCAGGCTTCTCTGTTGCTCCGCCTTGGACGGGGTTTCTCTCCAGCCCAGTTGGGACCCACACAGGGGGACCAGAGAGGGCTGGGGAGCAGAAATCCATGTGTGGAGGCTGCCCTCTGGTGGCAGACATGAGTACAGCGGCGTCTCTGCCCTCGGGCGCCCTCAGGTAGGATGTTGTTGAAAAGAGTGAGCAAGCAGGCAGCCCACAGTGGGGGCAGCCTCAGCCCCGGGCACCTGGAGACCCCCTGCTCTGGCCACTGCCTGGTGCCCCCCGAGGTGCCAGCTGAGGCTGCTCTCGAAGATTGCCAGCTGCCGGAACCCGCCGCCTCCTACCCCCTCCACCAGCCCTCACACACACTCCGATCCCGGTCCAGTCGGCTGCTTCCATTCCCTGAAGAAGAGGCCCTAAAGTTAAAACAGCTGTTAATTTATAAACCAATTTTTCCGTGACTGCTTAATAAATCGCCAGCAGCTGCTCTGCCCCCTCCTCCTGCCCAGGCACCCGGCCCTGAGGGCTGCGTGGAGAAGCTCAGAGCCTCCTGCCTCTTCCCCTCAACTCCCCAACTTGTGCCCCATTCTCCCCGGAACTGAGCGTGTAGGGGGGGAACCCTGATGAACCCAGCTTCTCTGGGCTTTGGTGGAGTAGAAGGGAGAGGATGGATTTCCTTTCTTTCCTTTGGGCTGCAGCCCAAAGGCCATCCCTCCCAATGCCCTACACCCTCCTCCCCCGGGACTCCCAGGCTCAGAAGGTAGGTGTCAAAGGTTTTCTTAGGGCTTGGGAGTGAGGGTGTCCAGATTCCCTAAGGGAGTTCCCCTGAGACACTGGGAGGGAAAAGGACCCTGGGCTGCTCCCTGAGAGCTGGAACTTCAATTCCCTGGATCTGGGTGGTCCGCCTGACCTGCAGCGAACTGACTCCCTGACCCTGCTGTTCTGTCAAGGGAGGGCTGATAGGGGAATGCTGGGATAGCCTCCCACTCTGGGGGGATGCCCATCCCCAGGATAATGAGAAGAGGGATCTGGGCGTCCTGAGCATTCACCTTACCCAACTTGTACTAGCATGTAAAGGGCACCATGAAAATCCACATGGGGTGGAGGGCTGTGTGAATGATAGGCGGGAGGCATGTTCTTTATCTTTGCATCTGCCAGTTCCAAATGCACCCCCCCCCCCAAAAGCCTGCTGCTACTGTGATCCCTGACTCCACTGGGCAAGGGGGTCAATCTGGCCATGCCCCTGTAGCCACAGGAGCTCAGCAGGGAAGGGGGAGCAGGGTGGTAGAGCCTACCAAGTTGGGAGTTTCAAATCCTACTCTCCCGCTTACTAGCTGTGTGACCTTGAGCAAGTAACTTAACCTCTCTTTTCTTCCTCCCTGTCTCCATTGATAAAATAGGAATACTGATTATAGAATTGTGAAAATTAAACAAGTTGATGCACATCAAGTGCCTGGCACATAGTAAGCTCGTACAGAGTGATAGTGCTATATCTCCACCCCCCTGCTGGAAAGAGCAGAGACTGGATTTCTTTGGTCCCCTCAAGTAGCAAATCTTGGAGTGGAGGTGTTCGGGAGATTTCCAGAAGAAGGGGTGGGGGCAGGTAGGTGGGGTGGGGCCAAAATTAGGAAAAACAACAACAACAACAACAATCACCAGGATTCTGGAGTAATATCGTTGTGCCTGGACTTTCTCATTCTGTTCTCCTCCCATCCCTCTAACCCCACCCCCACCCCCTGCCCCTCCAGTAGCCAAGGGCCTTCCGCAGCCTGCTTTTTGGGAAAGAAGGAACAGCCTCCACCCCACTCCAGCTCCAGAGCCCCCACCTCTCCAGAAGAAAGTCCTCCCCACAGTCTAACTGAAATCCCTTCCTTCTCTTGCTCCCTACTCAGCAGGGGCTGCCATGACCCCATCGTGCCTCACCCCCAGTGGGATGGGAGGGGCATCTGAGAGCCTGCTCAACTACTGTCACACAGGCTGGGAGCAAATCTGGCCTTGCTACATCCTCCCTGTGTGGCCAGAGCAACTTAGTCAACCTCTCTGAGCCATAGGTTCCCCAGCTCTGGAATGGGGAAAATCCCAGAACCTACCTTCTGGGTGGTTGTGAGGGCTGGATAGGACATTGCCTGTGAAGTTCTCAGCACAGGGCCTGGCTCTCAGCAGGTGCTGAGGACATGGTAGTAGAGAGAGAGGTGGCAGAGTATGGTGGCAAGAACCCAGATGCCAGAGCTGGACCACCTGCATTCAAATTCCACTTCGCTACTCGCCGCTGAGTGACCTTGGGCAAGTCGCTTGACCTTCCGGTGCCCCTGTTTGTCCATCCATAAGATGGACAGTGTAACAGAACCTATGTCACTGGGTGGTCATGAGACATCTAGAGCTCTCAGAAAGCCTGAATTAATAGCACTGTTAGTTGCTGTTACTATTATTGGCCCCACCAGAGCATTGACCCCCTTTGGGCTTTGCCCCACCGAGGGGCTTGTTGATGGCAGAAGACTGGAAGGTAAGCATGAACCAGACTGGAGACCCTGGTACTGGGGACCGCGGCTCAGGGAAGACCTGCAGCCTCTACTAAAGTGTTCCCTCTTCTGGCATCCTCTGGCCTGGGCACGATCGGGAGGCACAACCCGCTGGCTTCCCGAGTCAATGGTCCTGCAAAGCAGCCAGACCCCTCCCTGTGCCCAGGTTCTGACTACCTCCTGGAAATAAAGCAAGGTCCCCGGGGCCCACTCAAGCTCAGGACGGCTCTGCCAGGGTGCCAGCTGGTGCCCACGGGGCGGGGCAGTAGTTTGATCATGTGGAAAGAGAAAGCTGGAGGCTTTCCTGGGTGGCCCCCTTTGCTGTGTCGCCCCCACCAGAGACGTGGAAAGACTGGGGCCGAGGCCATCCTTGTAGCTCCCTTCCCCTGGGGACAGGCAAGGGGTGAGAGCTAACCTTGGCCTTTCCAGTGCCTCAGTTTACTCAGCCGTCCTGAGGATGGTGTCTTCATTTCTGTCTCCCGGGGGCCCCAAAGGCCTTGGCATTGGCCTCTCACAGCTCCTTGCCCTCTTTCCTTTCTTAAAGAAAACTAGCTCAGCCTCCTCTTTCCCGCCCAGATTCTCTCCTTTGAAGCCACCGGGGAGGACACTTAGCCCCGGAGGGGAGGGGAAAAGCCAACCCCAAGCTGGAGACCGCCAGTGCAGGGCGTGGGCTGCATCTCCAAGACCGCCCTGGGCACCAGCGCCGCCCGGGTCGCCCCGCGCTCCCCGCCCCTGCCCCTTCCCGCCGCCACTGGCCCTTTAAGAGCCTCTCCGCGCGCTGCCGTCCCGGATCAGCCAGAGAGACCATTAAAATTTTATGCAGAATGAAAATGGGCCAGGTCTCCAGCTTCCTCGCTCCCATCCAATGATTTATTACTCGCAAATACCACAGAACTAATTAGTATAGTAATTAATTAATACGCATTTGCATATTTGCATGTGCAATTAGTGCAGTGGAGTGATTACTGGGAGAATGAGGGGCCCCGGATTGTCAGATGTGAGGGGGAAGTGGCCTGGAAAAGAGTTAGTGGGAATGAACTTTGTAGGGAGCGCGAAGGCGGGGGGGGAGGGGGAGACGGGCGGGGGCGGGGGGCGCCGGGGCGCAGGGGCGCCTCGCTGGGGCGCAGAGCCGCGGCGCAGGGGAGCGCCAGGCCTGGGTCCGCCCGCGGCCGCAGGACGCTGGTCGGGGGTCGCGACCCGGGCGCCCCCGCCCCGCCCGCGGCCGCGCCCCGCCCCCGCCGCGTGGCACAGCTCCAAGCGCGCGCCTGATTGTTATGCATTGTGTTTCTTGTTGCGAGCGGAGCCGGGCGGAATGGGGCTGGCACAAGCTGTTTCCCTGCCACGCGGCGGTGGCACCTTAAAGGGGCAGCGTCCTCTTCCCGCAGCCGCCGCCCTCGCCGACCCCACCTGCTAGCCGCCCGCTGGACCCCCTTCCGGGAGGTCAGCGGCGGCCGGAGCCGGGCCGAGGACGAGAGGGCGCGCGCGGGGCCGCTCAGGAGGTGGCGCATCCCCGGGCGGGGGCGGGGGGGGGGGCGCGGGGCACGTGCCGAGGGAGCCTGGCGGGCAGGAAGTCAGGCTGCGAGCGGGGATTGGGCGGCTGGGGCGCGCCGGGCCCTGTGCCAGGCGCCGGGCGGGGGCGGTGAAGCGAGAACGGGGAGAAAGCCAGGAGGAGAAGGACAAGGAGGAGAAGGAGCGAGTGGCAGGGTCCCTCTGGGTGCCAGGGGCTTCCTCATAGGATGCCGCTTCGCTTCTCATCTCACACAGATTCTGTGAGGTAGGGCTCCTTATTCCCATTTCACAGACGGGAACAGAAAGGTGTGACAGGCGGCCTCTGATCAGGAGTAAAGCTGATCCAGCTGGTCCGTCCATCCCCACGTGCGCGACGTGGTGCCAAGGGCCAGAAGAGGAAGTGACAGGACATCAGGGAGGGCTTCCTGGTGGAAGAAGCCCCTCACTGAACCTGCAAGGGCAAGGAGGGCAGCTCCTGAAAGAGCTGGGGGAAGAGGGAAGCATGTTTAATGTGACGGCCTCTCCCTGTGTAGGGGAGGAGCCCCCACCCACCCGTGAGCAGACCTGTGGAGACTGTCACTTGTGACTGGGGCCTGGACGAAGGGCAAACCCTGGGCACCCTCTCTTCCCAGGGCACCCTTCTTTTCCCTCTATCACAGGGGCTGCTGGTCCCACAGCGTGGCGAGAGTGGGACTTTCAGAGAAAGCTGGACAGTCTGTAAGTGAAAGAGAGCTCGGACCAAGAGTCCGAGCTTGGTTCAGATCCCGCGTCTGCAATGTCCTAGCTGTGTGATGTTGGCACGGCAACCTCGACCCCAACCTCTCTGTGCTTCAGCGTTCTTGTCTTTAAGTGGGGTTAATAGTAATCCTGCCTCTGAGGTCCGGGGGAGAATGAAGTAAGATAATGCACGGGAAGCCCTCAGCATTGTCACTACGTTATTCTGGTTTACATATTACATTTTTATAGAGGGCTCTGAGGCCCCAGCGACAGGAGGACCCCAAAGCAGGAATTGGGGTCCTAGTTTCTAGCTCCAGCTATGTCACTCATTTATTGTGTGACATCAGGCAAGTTACTCTTCCTGTCTGTGCTGTGGTTTCCTTATCTGTCAAATGGGCGTCGGTCCATGAGGCTCCTCCCCCTAGACTCCTCCCTTCCCTCCCTGTGCCCACCCTACAGGGTAGTGAAGTAGGAAAGCAGTGGCTAAGTCTCATTCACACTGTCCTGGGCTCCACTGTCCCAGGAGCTGAGCCAGGAGGTATCTGGTTAAATAGAAACCTCCTGGCCATTTCCTCCCCCCACCATGGCCTCTTGGGGCTGTCCTCCTGTGAGCACCAGCATTGCTGCAGGTGGGAGTCCCCTGTGCCCAAGGCCAGCCTCTGGTGCCCCATCCACCCATGCTGGGCTCAAGAGAGGCATCAGAGAACTGTCCAGTATCAGGTCCCCAAAAGTCTGCAGCCCAGATGTCTGGCTCTGATTTCCGGGGGGGGGGGTAGGAAATGCCCAAGTCGCAAGGAAGTTCTCTGCAGAGCCCACCAGGGGAAAAGAGAGCCCAGGACACACACGCTGTCCTCTGCTCTTAGCAATGCCCTTCACTACCTCATGGGGGCTACCACCCCCAAGTGCGCTTCATAAGTGGCTGTCTTTTCCGTCCTCCCGTTAGTCCTGAGGGAGGTAAGCAAGTGGGGAGATGGCACTAGTCCCATTTTACAGATGAGGAAGCAGAGGGTTGTGGGATCTGACCAAGGTCAAGACCCTGCTAAGACAGGTGCTCTTTTGGCCACCTTGAACTCCCTCTTCGTCTAACTGCCTTCCTGTGTGGACCCTTGGAACAGCAGGGGCAGGATGTCCTGACCACTCACTTGGAACACTGAGGACCAGAGCTCCAGGAACAAAGATTTTAAAAACTAAAGCTGACCAGGGGCTTGGGGCAGAATCAGCCGGATCTGGACAGGGCCGGGGGCTGAGGCAGCATTTTCATACCTGTTAGCCTTTGACACGGTAGTCCTGACAGGCTGGTTTTATTGTAATTATCATGCCCATTTTACAGAGAGGAAGACTGACATGGCCTGTCAATTCCAGGGTTGGTGGGGAGGCTGAGGGCAAAGGAGGGAGGGTTTCAGGAGGGGCTTCCTGTGGGTGGGTGTTCTGCCCTCCTGCAGCCTTCAGTTCCTAGGCTGCCACTGACACCTGGTCTAACAGTGGCAGCCAGGCCTTTGGTGCCCCAACCTATTGAGGATATTCTGCGTGCCAGGCTCTGGGCCCACTTCCTGCCTTTGAGGAACGCGCTGTCAGAGGGGAGAGACCCATAAGGCAAAGGTCAATACCTTTGCCTGGGTAGAAGTGTGCAGAAAGCATTAGAGGAAACTGGGTAGGGGCATCTAACCCAGAGAGACTTCCTGAAGGAAGTGATGCTTAGGCTTAAAAGGCGAGGAAAGGGGAGAGGGCGCTGCAGACCAAAGAAACAACAGGGACAAAGACTCACAGGCAGGAGGCTTGTGAAAGCAGAAGCAGCTTTGAGCCGCTGAGGGGCAGGGTTCAAGGCAGGGACAGTGTCGGTGAGAATTGGGCAGCAGCCTGGTCAGGAGTATCCCTAAGGAGTGTGGCCTGCTCCTAGGGGTTATGGGAAGCCAATGAAGATGCCTGCATACCACGTGTCAGGCAGGATGGGCAGGATGGGTAGCCTTGGTCCTGTGCGGGAAGCCTGAGGACCAAGACCCCGTGGGCAGTAGGGGCTTCACGGGGGGAGGAGAGCCTGCACAGGGCCCATAAGACAGAAGGCGTCTGAGATATTGGGGGCGGTGGCTTTGGAGAGTAGCATCAGCAAAGAGGAAAAGGCAGTGGGAGTGGAACTCAGCTTTGTCCCTGGACCTCAGCTCCCTGCCCCCCTCTGGGGAGTTGCATTTACCCATGCAGGGATGCAGGTGGGGGGGGGAGAAGGGGAGGGGCTCTGAGGCTGCTGAGAGGTGTGAGGCCAGAGCAGGGGATCTGTAGCTGGGAAGGGACCACTCTGGGGTGGGGGTGGGGCCGCTGTGGGGCCTCTGTGACCTCATTACCAGAGCTTGGTGCCCAGTGAATGGGAGCCAACCACTCCCAGGCTCAGCCTCACCTCCCCCATGCCCTCTCTCTGAGGTCCACTTTGGGGGGGTTCTCTGTGACCCCCCATCTCAAGTCCAGCTCCCCAGACTGAAATTTGGGCAAAAAGCTGGAGGAGACGCCTGGGAGTTCTGAGCTTCACCAGGGACCCTGGGCCTTACTGCTTCCGGAGATTCTCTGGAGAAAGGCTCCAGTACCCCCAAACTCTCTCAGCCAGGCATTAACACAACAAGCATTTATTGAGCACCAAGTCAGTACAACCTGTGCGAAGCACTAGACTACTGAGATCTAAAGCAAGTAGCTCCCACAGTCAAGTCAGGGAGACATGGGTAAATGGATCCTCCTAACAGGGGGTGTAAGGATTGAAGCTGCCCTGCCTGGGGAGTTTCTGGGAAGGCTCCCAGGAGGAGGTGTCCATCCAGGAACCATCCTTGTGAGGAGTGAGGATAAGTTTGATGAAAGGGAGACTCAGAGACCAGTGCCCATCAGGGAAGCAGCTCTTAAAAGAACAGGGCTCAGAAGCCAGAAGTCAAAGGTTATGGGGCAAAGGCCACTCTACTCTTGGAGCGAGGGAACAATCCTGAGGGGGCTGGTTTTTCAGGAGGATGAGACGGCTCCCCACCCCCATCGCCCTTTGTCCCGGGTCGGAGGCAGGGTGAGGAGGGAGAAGGGTGCAGCAGGGTTCTGCCCCAGGACTCTCAGCATCATGCCTGGCCCCATGGGTGTGTGCCCACCCAGCTTCAGGTGGGGTCTAGGCCCCGAATGGGAGGCCAGGGTGAGGGCAAAGGAGAATCTGGTAGGGAGCTAGAGGTCAGGACAGGAGGTCAGCACGGAGGAGGGGGGCTACACCTCCCTGGTCCTCCCCTCCCCCTCCCCCGTGGCACCACAAGGCACGCAGCCGCATCTCACCCGTGCCAGCCCTCACCTCCCGGCAACGTCGCATTCTCAGCCACGCCATCTGGCGTGCCCGCCGCTCCCCAGAACACTGCGGCGGGCGGGGGAGGGGGCAGCGGGGCAGGTGCCCACCCCAGAGCCAGGAAGAAGCGGCAGGTCCCCCTCCCCCCAAAGCCCTTTTGGACTTGAGGTGGGGTAGGGAGCTGGGGAAGGGGGTGGCAGGTGCTCTTATGCTTCAGGAGGAAGCTTCAAGCATCCTGAACGGATGGAACGGGCACTGTCTGGGCAGTGCCAGCCTGCCCCCTCCCCTCCTCCTCCCCCCACAGCACAGCTCATGCCAGCAGACCCGGGCCCTCAGAGGATCTCTAAATTCCTGCTCTTCCCCTCAAATCAGAGGTGGGGGTGAGGAGAATGGGCTGCCCCCTCCTCACCGTGCACCCACCCTCA
Source organism: Neomonachus schauinslandi (assembly GCF_002201575.2). Classification (NCBI taxonomy): domain Eukaryota; kingdom Metazoa; phylum Chordata; class Mammalia; order Carnivora; family Phocidae; genus Neomonachus; species Neomonachus schauinslandi. The sequence continues at coordinate 38,136,830 of NC_058417.1, read as the reverse complement.
TTCTTCACCTGCCTGCCCACTTTAGCGGGGGGGGGGGGAGGCCCTAGGACATGGCTTTAGATGGCCTCGGCCAGAGAAGGGACACCTGGGTTCTAATGCACCTGCTCCTCATGGCTTGGCACTTTGGTGGGAAATCAAGTCTCCTCCAGCACGCTTGCCCCCACCAGTCTTATTTGGGGCATGGTGGTGGTGGTGGTGGCGGCGGCTGGCTGGCTAGGTGTCCTTCGGGGTGACAGAATGGAGTGGAGCCTTTACAGATCTGTGTGTATGTCTTTACCTTGGTGGAGCAGGGGGTGTAATGAGAGCAGCTTTACAGAACCTTCATCCTGTCCCCTGAGCAAGATTCCCCTAGACTGCTCAGGAATGACCCGTCCCCTCCCTCTCTCTCTCTCTGCCTGCCTCCCCCCTGCCCCCCATCAGGACCTAAGTCTGCACAAAATGGCCGCCACCCCTCTGAGGCAGCCATTTTAGGTGCCCAGACTGTGGCCTCCCTTGGGATGGGGCTATGTCTCCATGGGAACCTCAGACCCCCGCTCCCAGCTCCCTCCATGGGGGTGGGCAGTAGAAAGGGAGTCTTACAGGCCTGGCTGAGGTACCCTTCACTCCCCTTTCCCTCTCAGAGACCCAGAGGGGACTAGGCCCCTCACCAACTCCCTTCCCCCAATGCCAGGGGGAGGAACAGATGGCATCTCTGGGTGTCCTTCTCCTTCCGTCTCCTTCCTTCCATTTCTGGCTCTTTCTGTCTCTCCGTCACTGCATCTCCGCATCTCTGGGTGAACAGAGAGGAGCACGCGTGTCCCTGTATGTTCATACTTGTTCGTGTGGATGTGGACACGTGTGTGTGGTACCTCTTCCAAGCCTGTGTCTGAGGCTGGCCCATCCCACACCTCCCTCTGTTCCAATTTTCCCCTGTTTTTTATTGTATCTTCTAAAAAAAAAGTTGAAACGTGTCGAGTGAGAAAAACTTGTTCCATTTTTCTGAAGGAAGAAAAGACAGGGGCAGGAAACAGACCTAGAGGGATGAAGCTGCCCATACCCTCCAGCATGCCCACCCCCACCCCCAGGCCTCCTCTTGTGGGGGATTGAGAGGACCTTCTCAGACCCAGAGAGCTGAGGTCATTCTTTTTTTTTTTTTTAAAGATTTTATTTATTTATTTGAGAGAGAGAGAGAATGAGAGACAGAGAGCATGAGAGGGAGGAGGGTCAGAGGGAGAAGCAGACTCCCCGCCGAGCAGGGAGACCGATGCGGGACTCGATCCCGGGACTCGATCCCGGGACTCCAGGATCATGACCTGAGCCGAAGGCAGTCGCTTAACCAACTGAGCCACCCAGGCGCCCGAGCTGAGGTCATTCTTAACAGGAGACCGGGAGAGATGGAGAGACTTCCCAAGGGCCCCCTTATCCCGAACAAGGTATTTCTTCCTGCCCTGAGCAGAAAGCAAAGCTGGTAGGGGTCTATGAGACCCCTGGTAGCTTAACCCATCCCTCAGAGGAGAAGGCAGGGGGTGTCTCTCTCCCCCAAGGAAGTATTCATTCTCTTACGCATCCATTCATTCACCCACTAATTCAACAAAAACTCAATTCCTATATAGACAAAGCATTCTGCATGTGTGTGTGGGTATGTGCAAGAAATTAATATGGTAGAGCATGTTACAGTTTATAAGAGGCTTTAATAAAAATCAGAGATGGCACTTATTGAATACTCACCATATCACTGGCCCTGTGCTACCTCATTATAGGTATTATCTCATTTAGTACCAACAGCAGCTCTATGAGGTGTAGTATAATTATCCCCATTTTACAGATGGGGAAATCAAGACTGAGAGACAGTATGCAACCTGCTCAAGGTAGTTAGCATTCTTTGACGCTAGTAAGTGGGGTTGGGGAGAAATCAGAGCCCAAAGCATGTGAATGTAACCAAAATATCATATGGCTGGGAGCCTTGAGGGGAAGAACCCCATGTCAGGATTGAAGACCCCACCCTCAGTAAAGGGACAGTAAAGCTTTTGAGGCTGTGCTCAAATTTGGAGAGGGGCTGGATGGCATTCCTGAGTCTCGGCCCACCTGAGGCCTATCCCTTTGCCTCTCCCTCTGGCCATGCCCAGAGCGCCCTAGACCATCTGCCATAGGTAGGATTCTACCTTCCCAGACCTAAGATCCACGCATGAATGGTGGAGAACTTAGCATTGGCTTCTCATCCTTGGAGACCACTGAGGCACATTATGGGTTTGTGGAAGGAGCACTTGGCTGGGAGTCAAGCACCTAGGTTTTAGGTCTGGTTCTGCTCTCCATTTGTGTGTTCCTGGGCAAGACAGTCCCCCTCTATGGGTCTCAGGGGAAAAAAAACGAATTGGGGCTATTCATTCTGAGGCTCCTTTTAGTTCCTGGTCAACTATCCCTGAGAGCTTCAGACAGCACCAGCCCCTCTTCTCCAAGGCCTCCTTAGCCATGGTATATGCTTCTATCTGAAACCTAATTCATTCTACCAAGGATCCAATCAGTGTCTTACCAGCCCGAGGTTCCCTTTGGAGGCTCCCTGAGGGAGAAAACGGTACCTGCCCAGACTGAGAGCAAAGCCCCTGCCTTGCTCATCATTGTGCCACCACAGTGCTTGGCACATGGTTGACATCGAAGTGTGTGTGCGGAAGATATAACTGAAGTTGTCTATGTAAGCTGGAGGATGGGAGGGACAGGAAATGTGGATCTGAAACACACAAATGCTGAATCAGGGTGTGTGCAAGGGTCTTTCTCACCGGGTTGTGATTACCTGCTCACACACATGTCTGAGTCAGGATGTCTTTCCACTTTCTGAGCCACAGGGTGAGGCACAGGGGTGTGTGTGTGTGTGTGTGTGTGTGTGTGTGTGTGTGTGTCTAAAGCTACCCCCTCAATTTGTGCCATTTGTATCTGTGTCTGGCCCAGTGAGAGAGTTGAAAGGTGAGCTGTAAGAAAAAAACAGCAATTTCCTACCTTCTTTATCAAGACACCTGTCTGACCCACCTCCCCTTTGTCCCTCTCAAGATTGCTGGAGTTGGCTTCAGTATTTTCAGTATTTTTTGTAGGGGGAGGAGAATGCTGAGTCTTCTCCAGGAACTTCAGGCAATTTCCAGCCCAGCCCCCTCCTCCTCCCTTCAATAAGTCAGAAAGCCAGGAGAGAAAGCCACTGGTGGGATGGTTGCTTGTCTAGCAGGGGAGGAGGTGGCGGGGGTGGGGGGGGGTGATGAGTGAGAGATTTCTGGGTTAGGAATCCGGACTGAGACCCTCTCCCTCACTCCCAATGGTGGGTGCACAGGCTTGTTCCAGAGGCTCTTCTCCACCCCCACCTCAACATGCATATTCCCCCAAACACCCAAGGAAATCTCTCCCATAGGCTGACTCCACAGATACACACACATGTCCCCACAGACACACACACGCCCATACAGAGGCACAGACATCCAGGCAAGTCTTTCCTTTTCTCTGTCTTTTCCTTGGTTTGAATTTCGTTCAGCCACATATGTTGTGTGTGCGTGAGGGTGGGTGGGGGAGGGGCAGACAGGGATGAGGGATGGCATGGTGCCAACATCTACCTATGGGGTTGGGCCAGGGACACCCCCCACGCCCACCCTGGGAGGGGGCCTCAGCTGTCCTTTTGTGGCTGCGGGGATCCTCCTGGGGAGTGGGGGCAAGCGCAGAGGTCCCTTCTCCAGACCTGAGGATTTGGTCTCTGACCCACCTTTGGGGGCCTGCAAGGGAGGAAATGGACAGAGCAGGACCCTGGAGGGAGCATAGAATTGGGGGCCACCACACACCCCCAATTTCCAGGCTTGCCACCCCATTGTTCCCATGTGGGGGGCTCTACATCAGAGGGGGGCAACTCCTCCCACCTCCCTCTCAATCCCTGCTTTCCTTGCGTTGGGCGGGGAGGGGAGGGCGGCAGAGATATTTATTTATTTCCTTTATTTATTTAATTTTTTTTTTTTTTTTTGGAGTAGAGAGTGACAGATGGCGGCGGGTCCCGGGGGAGCCGGCTCTCCCCCAATGCAGACGCATGCCAATCACCGTCTCTCATGTGATAGCTGCTGCCCGTGACGTGCCAAGCCCATATGGCCTGGCATAGAGGCTGGTACCCCGCCTGGTAGAGATGCCACACTCGCTCCGCGGTTCGCATGGCGCTCTGAAGACGCCGGCGCCCGCCGCCTTGAGGAGCCGCTGCCCCCGCTCCCTGAAGATGGGGGAACAATGAAATAAGCGAGAAGATTCCTCTTCTCCCCCCTCTCTCTCTTGCCCCCCTCCCCCCCCTCCCCTCCCCTCTCCCCTTGACTCCTCTCCGAGGTAAGTTGTCCGAGAGGGAGCTGGATCTGACCCGCCGGATGGGGGGGGGGGGGGGGGGGGGGCGGCTGCTTCGGCCGACAAGAGGGTCCCCAAACCCCCTTCCTGGGACGATGCCCCCTCATAGGGTGGGCATCAGAGGTGCCCTGGGTTACCTCTCCCCTAGGGGCTGCAGCTCAGGGGGCTGCGGAGGGAGGCGTCTTTGCCTGCGATGGGTTTGGGGAGAAAAGCAGGATCATGGGGGGGCAGTGAAGAGGCTGAGATGGGGTCCCCCCCATGGTTGTCCCAGAGGAACCTGCGACCTTTCCTCACCACCAAAAAAAAAAAAAAAAAAAAGAAGGAAAAGAAAAGAAAAAAGGAAAAAAAGAAAAGCAAACAAATTTGATTTCTCCCCCACCCATCAACCCCGAAATATAACGAGATCTGAAGAGTCGTGAGGGAGGGAGGCAGTTTGAAGCGGGGAAAGGGGTCCCTGACCGCAGGGGAGACGGACGGGGCTCGCTTCTCTCCGTCTCCTCCCCACGCCCGGGTTCCTCGGTCCTCTCCGCCCGGAGCCGGCTCGGGGAGCTGGGGACGCCACGGCTAGAAGAGACGATCCTCCCGCCTCTGGAATTGGGGCTGCGGGGGTGGGGGCCGAGCCGAGGGCGGCGCGAGGCCAAGTTGCAAATTGGATTAGGGAGCGTGGGGGTGAGAGCCGCGGGAGGGGTGGGGGAGCGGGGCCGAGGGGCCCGGGCGGCCAGAGCCGCCGAGCTGGGCAGCTGTCCCCACCCGCGGCCGCCCAGCCTTCCTCCACCGCCAGGAGAGAACCGGCGTTCAGGGCGAGCGCGCCGCCTCCCCTCGCGAAGATGTCGCTTTCCTAAAGCCCCGACGCGGTCCCTGCCCTGACCCCGAGAAGCCCCGAGCGCGGGCGGCGGCCCCTCATTCAGGCAAGGGGCGGAGCCGGGGCCCAGCGCCGCGGAGAGGGCCTGGGCCGAGATCCCGGGCGGGCCGCCGGGGCAGGGCTGGGCCGGCTCTGGGCGGGGCAGGCGGAGGAGGTGGGCAGCCAGGGCCCCCTGGGCAGGAACCCACACCGGACTCGGGGGTGGAGGCAGGTTGGGGGGGGGGCGGCGTGACCCCAGCGCGCCCCTCACTCTGTGCTATCTGTCTCCCCTTCCCGCCCGCGGGGCGCCCTCAGGCACCATGCTGACCCGCCTGTTCAGCGAGCCCGGTCTCCTCTCGGACGTGCCCAAGTTCGCCAGCTGGGGCGACGGAGACGAGGACGAGCCGAGGAGCGACAAGGGCGACGCGCCGCCGCCGCCGCCGCCGCCTCCGGGGCCCGGGGCTCCGGGGCCCGCCCGGGCTGCCAAGCCAGTCCCTCTCCGTGCAGACGAGGTGCCGGAGGCCGCCCTGGCCGAGGTCAAGGAGGAAGGCGAGCTGGGGGGCGAGGAGGAGGAGGAAGAGGAGGAGGAGGAAGGGCTGGACGAGGCAGAGGGCGAGCGGCCCAAGAAGCGCGGGCCCAAGAAGCGCAAGATGACCAAGGCGCGCCTGGAGCGCTCCAAGCTGCGGCGGCAGAAGGCGAACGCGCGGGAGCGCAACCGCATGCACGACCTGAACGCGGCGCTGGACAACCTGCGGAAGGTGGTGCCCTGCTACTCCAAGACACAGAAGCTGTCCAAGATCGAGACGCTGCGCCTAGCCAAGAACTACATCTGGGCGCTCTCGGAGATCCTGCGCTCCGGCAAGCGGCCCGACCTGGTGTCCTACGTGCAGACGCTGTGCAAGGGTCTGTCGCAGCCCACCACCAACCTGGTGGCCGGCTGCCTGCAGCTCAACTCGCGCAACTTCCTCACGGAGCAGGGCGCCGACGGCACGGGCCGCTTCCACGGCTCGGGTGGCCCGTTCGCCATGCACCCCTACCCGTACCCGTGCTCGCGCCTGGCGGGCGCACAGTGCCAGGCGGCGGGCGGCCTGGGGGGCGGTGCGGCGCACGCCCTGCGGACCCACGGCTACTGCGCCGCCTATGAGACACTGTATGCGGCGGCGGGCGGCGGCGGCGCGAGCCCGGACTATAACAGCTCCGAGTACGAGGGCCCGCTCAGCCCCCCGCTCTGTCTCAATGGCAACTTCTCGCTCAAGCAGGACTCGTCGCCCGACCACGAGAAGAGCTACCACTATTCTATGCACTACTCGGCGCTGCCCGGCTCGCGGCCCACCGGCCACGGGCTGGTCTTCGGCTCGTCGGCTGTGCGCGGGGGCGTCCACTCGGAGAATCTCTTGTCTTACGATATGCACCTTCACCACGACCGGGGCCCCATGTACGAGGAGCTCAATGCGTTTTTCCATAACTGAGACCTCGCGCCTGCCCCTTTCTTTTTCTTTTGCCTTTGCCCGCACCCCTGCTCCCGCCCCCCCCCGCCCGAGCGCAAGGAGACCCCCACCTATCCTGGCGCCGGGCACGGGGAGCTGGCCGCCGGTACTGACCCTCTCTTGGGCAGTGCAGTCCTCTTACCTGTGGGTGGCCCATCCCAGGGGCCTCGCTTCCCCCAGGGTTCGCCTTCTCTCTCCCCAAGGGGTTTTCTCCTCTTTCCCAGGGGTGGTTCTCCAGGGACCCCTCTTAGGGCACTCCCTGGAGACCACCCCCATTTCCCAATCCCTACACTTAGGTTTCCTCCTCCCCTTCCCCCCTGCAGGCCCAAAGGCCTTGGCAAGGGGGCAGCTGAGCTGTGGGATACTGTTTTCCCTCTATTGTTGTCGTTGTTGTTATTATTATTATTATTATTATTATAACAGACACCGAGCTGCCGAGGCAGAAAGGAGCCGGGCGCCCCCTCTTTCTTGAAGAGGGCAAAAGGGCGCCCGAGTCTGGACCTGGAACGCCCTCTCCCCAACCCCTAGTCTCAGCGTTTTGTGATTTTAATTTTGGCGGGAGGAAGTGTGGATTGAGAGGAAAGAGAGAGGCCAAGACAATTTGTAACTAGAATCCGTTTTTCCCTTTTCCTTTTTTTAAACAAACAAACAAACATACAAAAAAAAAAAAAAAAAAAAAAGCTAAGAGGCGACGGAGGCCGAACGCAGAGTCCGGATCGGAGAGAAAACGCAGTAAGAACTTTTAGAAGCAATAAAAGGCAAAAAATACTACTACCAATAATAAAAAGACACAAATATCTATGCAAGGAGGTTCTGACAGAGCCTAGCGGCCCGGCCCGGCCCCGGGATGCCCCTCCCGGCCCGCGGGCCGCGCCGCCCAAGCGCGGATCTGTGCACTTTGGTGAAGTGGGGGCCGGCGCCGCCCCCTCCCCTCCCCAGGTTCTTACAATCAGTGACTCGGAGATTTGGGGCCCCAGTGCCACTGCCCTCCCCCGCCCCGTCCCCATTGTGCGTCATGCTGTTTTTTAAAAACCTGTTTCCAAATTTGTATGGAATGGCAAACTGTTGGGGGGGTCGGTTTGGGGAGGGAGGGTTTGCATGAGAGACACACACACGCACACCACACCGCACGCACACGCAGGCCCGGCGCGGGCGTCCGGGGACAGAGGGAGGAGAGCTCGCCGAACCCTCGCTCCCCGCAGGCAATCCTCATCCCGGGTTGAGGGTGGAGACCAAGACCTAGGGCCAGCCCCGCCCCTGCCCGAATGTGCCTCGGTGGGCGCCAGGCGCCCGGCGATTTCCGGTAGCCGGAGAGGTTTTTTTTTTGTCTGAGGAGTCCTCTTGGCTCTGGCTAGCAGGTGGGCAGGGAGAGGGCTGAGGGCTCCTTCTGGAGGTTTCCCAGAGAAAGGAGCAAAAGGAGAACCTCTCCCCACCAGAGGCAGGAGATGAGGCATCCAAACACACGATGCAAAAATGCAAACCCACAGGCGACACACCCACACACTTACCCACACACTCACACGCAATTTTACCTTCCTCTTGTAGCGAAGATGAAACTCCCGTCGGACACCCGAAGTGCATTGCGTGTTTCTGTTCAGTTTAATGACGATTAATAAATATTTATGTAAATGAGATGCAAAGCCGGACCCGGTTTCTCACGGTGGCCTCATTTCATTTGGGATTGAGCTGGGGCTCTGGGGGATGGAGACACAGAGTCGAGTTACTGTACAGAGGCCAGGTACAGTGACCCTGGAGATTTCCGGGTGGGATTTCCACCCTACAACCTCGCTCACACCCATCCACTGGGCACCAAAACATCTACACTCATTGCCCCTCCCAGACCTTACACAGACTCACACACGCTCCTAGCACAAAGCATTGCACTAATCTCTTTACACTCCTTCGGTTCCCAAACATGCACATGCACCTCCTTTGAGAACAAAATATCTTTTCATCACTAAAAAATGACCCAGTTGGGAGCAGCCGGTCATTTTACAGCCCTCTGCCCACTGTTGCAAAAAACAAGTGCATAGAGATAAAGACAAAACCATTTGAGCCAGACAGGGATATTTTTAAATAAAAAAATCATAAGGTTATGAGGATGAAATACTAATGTAGGAAGTCTTTTTGGTTTTAAATTTGTGTTTCAGTGGACTCAGGGGAATCAGCCCTTTTTAGTCTCAGGAATGTTGAAATACGTAGTAGTGTTGATGAGGTTGCAGGTGTTCCCAGAGCTATAGGAGGGGTCCGGATCTAGGTGCCCACCTGGAAGAATGGAGCTTGAAGATGCCGAGAGTTTCCTCTGATAGGACAGCAGGAAACCCCCGGTCCACACCTGGACAGCCTCCGTCCTGCCTGGTGCAGCTCCAGGCAGAGGGAAGCCCTCAGTCTAGGGAGGTGGAAGAAGGGCACCGCAGAAAAGCTTGTTTCCCCATCTCACAAGACAGCCTCACAATTCTCTTTCTCTGAGCCTCAGGGGCACAGACATCTCTGAACTGACTTCCCTGAAAGGACCCTCTCTTAGACACCAGTGCCCAATGGACCCCTGGAATACCTGGAGGGGGGGGGTCTAAATCCTGAAGACCACCATCCCTAAGCCTGAACATGGTTAGGAGTACCGAAACTGGGCTGTTTCTGAGGCTGCTTACTTAAATTTTTTAAAAAAGATTTTATTTATTTATTTGACAGAGAGAGACAGTGAGAGAGGGAACACAAGCAGGGGGAGTGGGAGAGGGAGAAGCAGGCTTCCCGCTGAGCAGGGAGCCTGATGCAGGGCTCGATCCCAGGACCCTGGGATCATGACCTGAGCCGAACGCAGCCGCTTAACTGACTGAACCACCCAGGCGCCCCACTTAAATTATTTTAAATACACACACAAACACTGTTGCTTGTTTTAGGACTGAAATGGGGGGGTGTACTGTTGGGGCTGGAGCTTGCAGTCAGGCATGCTAAGGCTTTTAAAGATTGAATCCAGGTCCCCAAAATGAGAGCGCCCTGACAAAATCTGGAAAGAAGGTAGTTGAAGAAGGAAGCCTTAAATGTGAAAAGGGTAGATCAGATTATACTGTCTGACCTTCAGCTCGGCGTCTCCCTTAAGTGACCACTTCCAAACACTCTGTCTTACCAGTGGAGACGGTGCCCTCACTGTTCCGGGTGGATGAGGCTGATGGGGGGGAGAGGGGGGCTGGGAGCTGTCCACTCCCAGGTGCTGACTCTCGTCCAGTCTCCTGTGTACCAGCCTCAGAGGGAGGTTGCTTGTGCCCGGCCCTAGGGAGTGCCACACAGAGAGAGGCCCTTTCCGACACCTGGCTAGAATTCTGGGTGGAATTCTTCCGTAGTTTTCAGAGAATTTCGCTGGAATCTTCTCAAAATTTCATTCTAAAATTCTTATAGGATCATATGTCTAAAGTGAGATTAAGAACTGGGCCCTTCCACCTAGGATTCACCTGTCTCAGTGGTCTAAGAGAATTTAATAAACCTCTGAATCATCCCTATTCTTGGGAGAAAGGACTTGACACACCTTTCTCCCCCACTTCTCGCATGGTGTATGAAGCTAGGCGCAAATCCCAGACTCAAATCTGGAGTCTGGTCTGCTCATGGCATGGGACAGGCCTGGCAGGGACAACTAGAGAGAAAAGGAACTCGGCACCCATCCCGAGGCCTGAGTCTTATCCTGCCCTGGAAACAAGGTTAATTGGGCTTCTCTCCCACTCAGCCTGTTTCCCAGAACCCACTCTGAAGTCCCGGGCTGGGTAGTATCCAGGTGGCTTGGGGCCGGAAGCAAAAGACCCCTCCACGTGGCTTCCCTGGCCAGACCACAGACTCCTACGCTTCATTCTTCCGGCTACTCCACACGGCACGATTCAGTTTTTGAAGCTGGATTCCAGATCCTTTGGAAAGATGGGAAAGATGTTGATGACTCTCGGGCCACGGCGTCTGCGGTCACCTTAGGCGGGCGGGGGTGGGGGGGGGTGCCAGGCCCCCTTTTGGGGCGGGGATCCGGAGTGCCGCTGCTTACTGTGAATTCCAGCGGCAGCAAGAGCTACCCTTTTCCCAATTCCTGACCCTTCCCCCACACTCCCTGCACTCTGGCTGTGCTCTATCCTCCCATCACCCCCCCTCCCCAACACTCAACTTCCCTGGTGAGATGGTGAGATGAGCAGGAGAAGAAGATGCGCGAGGACACGCGGCCCCAAACTCCCCCTCGCAGGTCGTTTCCTCTCGCTGGCTCTCCCGCTTGCACGCACACACACAGAGAAGCTCCAGGAAGAGACGGAGGTGTGTGGTGGGGGTGGGGGTGGGGAGAAAGCTAAAAGGGGCCAGAGCAGTGGGAGGGAGGGGGCAAGGGGAGAAGTCGAAGAGAGGACACCCTTCTTGCCCTAGCTTGAGCGGCGGGATCTCCAAGCACGTACTAGCAGACTCAGCTCAACCCCTGGTCTGTGGAACCTGAAGGCTGCAGCCGGGATCAATCAGGAGGGCATCTTCCCCTTGATTTTCCCACCCCCATCCGAAGTCAAGCACTTGGAAATGACAGGGAAACAGAGATGTTTCTGAGTGCAGACCATATTTCCATCGGGGGAAAGGGAGGAAAAGCCTTGCTGCTTTTCTCCTCTCTGTTTAACCAGACATAATCTGGACCATGAGCCCCCGATGCCCAGTGAACCCCCAGCTCTGATTTCATCACCTAGTGGGACAGCCCAATAAACCACTGAGTACAGTCCAGGGAAACTAAATCCCATGGGAGTCAGCAACAGTGAACCCCTGCCACTCCCTAGACTCCATCGGGTTGTGTTTGCTTCTCTCTCTTTCTGCTTTATGGGGAAGTCCATGGATGCAAGGATCTCCCACAGAGGTCAGAGATTTCATTTCCTCTTGGATGACCTTTGCTTTCTCCTCTTCCCGAGAATCTTAAACTTGAAGTTGCTTGCTCCTTGGAGAAATCTGTTGATTTGAGGGGACATTGAGACTGAGGGATAATTCTAGATTCCACAGTTTAGTTCTTAAGGAATGTGGGAAGAAAGGGACACTGTGGGCCAGGCCTGACCAACCTTGGCCTCCTCCTCCACTCCCAGGCTCCTCATGTTACAGCAGGGGTCAAACCAGGACTCCACACTTGACCTGTTCCTATGTGCTCAAAGGAGAAAGTTGCTTTTTGTGAGATGTGGAAGGGGGCAGACCGATCTCAGCATCACGGTAGGCTTCCCAGCTCACAGCCCAAGACATTGTCACTTTTCTTTCTTTAGGGCTGGGGCGTGAAAACATGGGCCACAGACCAGAGAGGAGGTGAGGAGCTGGACTTTGAGAAACCTGGAAACCCCACTCCTCTCCCAAATCCTGAATCGGCCTCTTGCCTCTCTGTCCTGCATCTTTAAAAATTCTGGACAAAATTCTCCTGGGTGAGGAGTGGGAAGAAAGGGCACAGACCTGGGAAGGGCTGGTCTGCCCTCTGAAACTTTTTCCATCTTAAAGTGCTGGAATAGGAGAAGCCTGCCCGGAGAGCGCCAGTAGGAGAAGGCTGAGAGGAATGCTGGACTCACAGGCAGGAAGGCAACCAGTTTCTCAGGGGAGATGCCAGGGACTGGGGGGCCTTAGCCCCCCCACCCCGTGTGAGGAGAACCTGGGGTGCTCACAGAGGAAAGGACAAGGGAACCCCTAGACACTGGCTGTGCCAAGAAATCTGGGGTACTGCGTTGGGTGGAGATGCCCAGATGTGCACCAGGGTGTGGCTCTGGCACTGGAAACTCGGCGGCCTCTTCCAGCCAGGAGCGCAGCACTGACTCCCCAAGCCGACTGGGGCTGCAGGGTTCCATACACGGAGTGTGTGCCTGGTGTTCGGTTACTCAAACCTTTCTCCCCGCTTCTCTCCACCTCCGTATTCGTCTCATTCCTCTTTTTGGAATTAATTGAATTAGGAACGGGTCTTTCCAGGGCGCTTCTGCCTCCCGCCCGAGGCTGCGCTGGCCAGGAGGCCAAGGCTGCCAGGTTAGGTCCCGCCAGGACGAAGGAGCCCCCAAGCCCCTTTGGGGACCGGTGTGCCAGTTCCTACCCTCAGCCAAGTCTTCATCAAGGGCACAGCTGGGCGGGGTCTGGGCAGTCCGCCCGGCTTGGGACATCTGTTCTTGCCAGAGTCGCATTAAGGCAAGGGGTGGGGGTGGGGGGCTCAGAACCAACCTCTCAATCCCGAGCCGATGCCTGCTTTCTCGACCGCAGGCGGAGGCAGTGGGGGACGCCGGACTCGCATAGTTTTCTCTTTCCCCTCGGGAAAAGCTAGAGAATTGGTATGGGGCAAGTGGGGCTTTCTCTCTTGCCCCCGTCTCTCCCGCTCGACAATCAGATGCCACATCGGGCATCGCTCCTGGAGGGCAACAGGGTCCTCCTGTCCCGCGGGAGCTGCCGGGGAGCCTCCGGAGGCGCCGGCGCTCGGGATACTTCGGAGGCTTCGGGCCGGCGGGAAGCGGTACGGATCCCGCTTGCAGCGAACTCGCGCTCGGCTGGGCTCCGAGGCCGAGGCGGGGGCGCCGCGCAGGGGAAGGGTTAAACACAACTCAATTAAAACTTCGAAAACATTTGGATTTATACTGGGGGGAGGGCGGTGCTTTTTAAAAAAACCTGAGAAGGACCACAAAGCCCCTAAGCAAAACCAAACCAAAATCCTTAACTACTGATCATTTTGTAGAAAAAGAAACATCCCTCAGACACTTCTCCCGGGTGCCACCACGGAAAAGCTCCCGCCTGGCCAAGCCCAGCGCCTGGACACCCGTTCACCACCCCAGGGCCCTGGCGCTGAGCCCAGGTCGCCCCCTGCCCACCCTTTGCTCCCGTGTTGGTGTCAGCCTGTGCCATCCAGCCGGTGCCCAGTGCCCGGTGCCAGGCGCGGGGGGAAGGCGGGGAGGAGCCGAGGCTCCAGCTTAAATTCCATGGCATCTGTTCATTATTATACAGTGAGGATTTTTATATGGACAGCTAAATTAAAGACAGATTTTTGCCAGAATTGCAGATCCCATAAAAATGATGACACAGGATGGGGGCTTTTTCTTTTTAAAAAAAAGAAAGAAAGATTAAAAAAACACAACCCAACAAACCATAACCCAAATCCCTCTGTGCCCCTCTCCTCTGATGTCAGTGAGTTACTTTGGCCCCTCTGCCTTCCCCCTTTTTCCACCAGCATGGGCTGCCCAGGGAGAACCAAACCCCAGTGGCTCTTCATGCCCAGCCTGCTCACAGATGCCCAGTGACCAACCAGCTCTCTCCCACAGCTGCTGGGGCGGGCAGAGGCAGAGTGGCCAGGTCAGGTGTGGAGGGTCAGGATGGGAACTGGAGCTGGAAGGGAGTGCCAGAAAGGGGTAGGAGTCAGGGGTCTTGACCTTTCTGCATTCCTAATTCAAAGGGCAGGCTGCGTTTTTGGCTGGTTGCCAAGGCTGGGGCAGCTGGTGGGGACCAGGCGATGTGGGGCCCCCCATTCCAGTACATGGGACAGCATCCACTTTCCCCTCTCTAATGGAGAGGGTGATACAATAATTGGGCACTGGGCACAACGGGAGTTCTGGAATTTCTACTTTCAGAGATTCTAGAATGCTGGAACCTGCACCAGGCTGGTGGTATTCTAGAACTTGCAGGGATTTGGGAATTCTGGGTCCTATATGAGGAAGCAGACCTCCCCAGACTTCTGTGATTCTGGTTGCAGCGACTCAAATTTGAAGTTCAGGGATGATATCTGGGGCCCTGGGGAAGACTGGGAAAGTGTGGGCATGCAATCGGGGGAGGACTGAAAAAGTGAGGGCCACTCTCAGGAGCTCAGATGGGTCCCCCCAAATTAGTGAGCGTCTTAATTTTCTTTCATTAATTTTTTTTTCAGAGAAGAAAAATAAATATCTGTGGAGTTCTGTGTCCTCCAGACAATTGCTCTGTCTGTCTGTAACTCTGTCTGTGGGGCTGTCTGCTCATCTCCCTCAGATTCGGAGCTGACAGAATTCATATCAGAAGAGCGAACGCAGGGACATCTGTGTGCGGAATGACTGTGCCTACTCGAACCTGCCAATCGCTCCTGGCACGAGCTGGGTAACAAATGCCTGTTACCTCGGAATGCTGGCGGGTGGGGGGAGGGTGGGGGAGGGTGCCTGGCACCACCCCCAACTGCCAAGCCCTGCCAAGGCCCCCTCCTGCCCTCAGCGGGTCCCGCCCCCTTCCCCGAGTTGGGGGTCCACGGAATTGGATTGTTCCTTAATTAGCAGTGATTAGAAAATTTAGGTGTCTCTCAAACCCCGGCCAACCCGGGTATCCTTGGCCTCCCTAATCTCGATCCCCACTCCCCTCCTGCCCTCCCTCCTGTTTTCCGGATTAACTCTGGGTTTCCACAGAGGGCAGGCAGGCGGCCAGTTGGGGGTGGGGTGGCTCACGGAATGCAGGGAAAGGGGTCTCTGGAGGGAAGAATTCCGCCGAAGTTGCCAAGAGGAGTTTCTGTCGCGAAGTGTGAGGCTCTGTGTGGAGGGTTTGCATAGACGCGGTTGGCGGGATGATGGGTTGTGAGGTGGGGCAGAGAGCGAGAGGGACACAGAGACCGGGGATCTCGGACGGAGAGATAGGGCTGAGGAGATGCGGAAGATGGGAAGGAACGAGAGAAGAAGGCGAGAGGCGGAGGCAGCGCGGACCCGGTTCTCTCCGCACCAGGAGCCTCGGGGATTCGGCCCAGTCGGTTGCCGCGACCCGGCCGCCCCCTCCCCCCCCCTCCTCTTGGCCCTGGCCTCCGGGCCGCGCTCCCCTATCCGTCAGCCGGTTCAGCTCTCGGAGGTGGGGGAGGGGAGGGCGCTACGCCACAGCCAGTGCCAGCTGGGGGTGGGGGTAGTTACTGCGAGGAGGGGCGGAGAGCACATCTAAAATTCCGAGACATCTGTTCACCCAGGGAGGAGACACTGGGCGCAAGAAGGCTGGGCGCCCCCACCCCGCCCGCTCTGCCCGCCGTTCCGGGGGCGGGACTCCCGCACTCCCCATGCCCCCTAGCCCCAAACACCAATGCTGGCCTGCAGAAAGGGGTGCTAAGCAAGGGATCGGGCTGGGGGGGAGTGGAATTCAGGAGCTGCTGTCTTACTGGTGGGTCCTCAGAAGGGGAGAATCAGGGCTCAGGGGAGGGCTGCAAGGGAGGGTGTGGAGGGATGTCTGTCAGAATAGATCTCCCCAGAGCACCCACAGACACCCCCCCCCATACACACATATATACATGCACATAGACTTGGCCATCATACATGTTCAGATATAAATCCTCCCGTTCCTGTGAACACACGCAACTGGCCCCTTCGAACTTGATCATTTATTCATTCAAGCAGTCTTACTGGATGCTTGGTCTCTGCCAGGCTTGGGCTAGATATTGGGGAGATACCTTCCTACCCATCAGGAGCAGTGAGCACATTCAGATACCCAAGTGCACAAGCCCACACACGGCCCTCACACTCACACAGACTCTATTCTATATGGGAGGGGGACCTGGAAGGAGGGAGTTCCAGTAACAACACCATCCTCTCTGTCTGTAGGCAGCTTCCCCACGGGAAACCAGGACAGGGTCTAGGAGCCCCAACAGGGGGCTCTGGACCCACTGCCAGCCACTTGCCACCTTCTTACCTCTTCCCTTTTGGCAGGAGACCCTGCCCCCAGACTTTGCCTGAACAAGCTCCAACCCCACTTCCCACCAAGCCTTGATGACCACCTCTCTCTTTCCCATGCCCTGGCTTGGCACCTGCCCCTCCGCCAGGGCTGCCCTAGCTGGGCCGACAGAGGCCAGGCCTCTCAGCTGGGAAATGTCCATGTGGTTGCTACTTAAAAACTGATTTATGAGGCCGTGGCGGCTGCGAAGGCTTGGCCTGCGGTCCTGGTAGTAATCAAGGGCATATGCCCATCTCGCCTGGCACTGCCCAGCTTGTGAGCCCAGCCCTGGCCTCTGCTCTCCTGCTGGGAAGAGAGAGGCATAAAAGGTACCAAGTTCCTTTCTCTTGAAGCTATCTCTCCTCCTCCACTCTCTTCCTCTTCCTTCTCCTTCTCTTCGTCCCTTTCCTCTCTCCCTCTTCCCTCCATTCCTCCTCCTTCCCTCCCTCCCTTTCTCTTCCTTCTCTCCCAAGTGGCACGGACCAGCCTGTGTGCCGGGCTGGCGCTCACAGCTGCAGCCCATCTGCTATGATTGAATGGTGACAGTGATGAGACAGGAGCTGGGGGGAATGGGAGGACATGGGGGCTGCCCTGCCACCCCTCACCCCTCCTTGTGCCAGTCCCCACATGCTTCCTTGACCTCCAGAATGAGACCATCTATTTTGCCTGTGCAGGGTGGGGAAATCCCACCCCTCTAAGTAGTAAGGGAATTTCTTTCCTCCTACCTAGATTCCTTAGAAGAAAAGAGCAGAAAGGTAGGTAAAAAAGAGCGAAGGGATTGGGATTGGGAAAGCAGTCTGGAAGAAATGACCCATATGTTCACACCTATACAGGCTTGAGTGGGGCGGGGGCACTAACACTAAATAGGGTGGAGTGCTGAGCCTCTAGTCTGGACAGGGAGGCACTGATGTAGGTCCAGGATCCAGCTTTTTCAGGAATCCAGGAAAACATCCTTGATGGTCCTTGGTGTGAACCCTGTTCCTTAGAACCTGTCACTCTCCTTACCATGGGGGTCACCCTCTGTACCCCAGAAAATCTGCTGGCTCTCTTTGTCTTCAGGAGTAAATTTGAAGAGCTGGGAAATCACAGTTCTCTATGGTGCCCAAAGGAAGACCCACAGGTTTGATCCGAGTTTGTAGCAGGAAGGTCTAGTTAAATGTGAAGAAAATGTCCCTGCTGATTCCAGTGCAAGACCAAGATCTAACAACAATAACAATGGAAACTAACATATATGTGGAGTTTATCATATATCCATAACTAACTTAAATTAAGCATTATACACAAGCTAATAATTATCTCAACCACCTTATGAGGTTGGGACTGTCATCATACCTATACTACAGAAAAGGACACTGGGGCACATATGTTCAACTTGTCCTAGGCCTGACTTCTCTCTTGGTAGGAATAAAAGAATAATTAGGAGGTCCAAAATTTCTAAGAAACATTATCCTTTCTTTTTCACTCACTCCTTTCCTTCTGCCTCTCTTCTCCCTCTGCCTGCTCCTTACCTTCAATCAACCCATTACCCTCTCTCCTGTGAAAACCCATACATGTGGGTCTCTCTTCCTGCCACTGCTCACATGCAAATAGGTGGAAACACCCCCAAGAAGGCACTCACTGTCCCCATCCCGCACATGAGGAAACCCACACACAGACTTGACTGCATTTGATCCCACCTTCTGTGTTAGGGCAGTTGCTCCTCACATCTGTAGTCCTGGCCCATGGAGCCTCTCTGCCCGAAGCTCAGGGTGGAGAATGCATTGTGAACAGCTGCAGGACCAGTCTGGACTTCCAGTCTAATCTGGGCCCCCGGGGAGCAATTTGCTCCACCTGGCATATTTCCCCTGTCCTTTCCCTGGACACTGGAGTCTGTCTGGGTGACTCATGCCCTCTCTCGTTTCTGCTGTCTGCACCTCCAACCTCCCCCTTTCCTCTTCCTTCAATCTCTTTCCTCTTCCCTTTCTTCTTTCATCCATATTCACACATCCTTTCTCCCCCCTTTCCTCTTTTTTCCTTCCTCATCTTTTCCTTCATTCCCTCTTGCCTAGTTATTATATAATAAGCCCTTTGGTCTTTGAAAATCCTCCTTCCCCACCAGGAAAGTGGGCATTCCTTATATTCCATAAATGCCACAATGAAGGGGGTGCTGGTGGGAGAGCATCCCTACTAGGCAATCCGACCAGAGAGAAGATTTTATCTCAAGAGAGGGAGATAAGAACCCATAATCCAATCTTGTGGATAAACATTAAGCAGTCATTAAATCCCTACAATCCTCAGAACAAATCCAGATCAACATTTCTGTCCACTTGCCCAACACAAATTGGGGTAAGAAATCAGGTGGGAAGCTTTTTGTAGGGTTATGATAGACCTTTCTTGGTGTCTGTCTCCTTCCCCTACTATTTCAAGGTCTTCCAAGGCAAGGAGGCACCTGGAAAGGGACACCTGGAGGCCACAGAAACCACACATCCAGGGTCCCTCACCTGTCACGGTACCCTTACCAAACTCTTCCCATAATTGGCCCTGAAAGGCAAAGATGGCTAAATCCTTGAGCCTGAGTCTGCACTTAAGCAGGGATGGGGTCTGAGGTCACCTTCCATCCTCACCCGCCTCTCCCAGGCCCAGTGTTTGGACACTCCTTGGTTCCCCTGGTATCCTTTCAACTCTTTCTCTCTCTCTCTCCTTTATCTGTGAGTTTCTCCCTCTTGTCTCTTCTCCCTCCTCCATTCCCTCTGTCTTCCACCACCCATCCCGGGTCTCCTCTCATCTCTTCCCTGTCTTGTCCTTCCATCTGGAGAAATGTCTGGTTTCAGCACCACGGACAGAGACACAGGGTGCGTTTGTCTAAACCCCGAACTTCAGGCCGAGATCTTTGCAAGAGGTGAGTGCCCACGAGTTTCTTGTGGAGTGCCCACGAGTGTGTGTGAATGTGCATGTGTGAGTGTGCCCAAGGCTGTGTGAACGCCTGTGCCTCTCTGGGGCACAGGCCTGTGGGCGTCTCTGGGTGCATCTGTGTGTTTGTATCTGTCTGTGCCGTGTCCCCGCCTGCTCCCCAAGTCCCTGGCTGAGAAGGGGGACGGGATGGGGACGCTCCGTTCTGGAGGTGGGGGAGGCAGCGGGTGGCTTAGTATCCCAGCCGGGCCTGGGGGCGTCATCCTTGCCCGGACATGAGCCAGGCACCATGTGGCCTGTGTGCCAGCCGGCACAGGCTGAGGGCATTCTGCCCAGCATGAGGGGAGGTGGGGAAGAGGCAGGGAGCTAGGGACAGGCAAGAAGAGGTGGAGAGCTGAGCTCCAAACTCAACTCTGGGGCCAGGCCCTTTCTACACTGCGTGAACTCCAACCGCAGGCCCATGCATGAAAAAACGTACAAGTTATTTGCCTTTGCGAGGGCCCAGATGACCAGATAACCATCGTGTCACACACACACATATCCAGAGGGAAATGTGCAAGAGGCAGGCCTGTTCTGGTTTACACATGTGTGCACACCAATTCCTGCACAAATGTGTTAAGCTATTCTCAGAGGATGGGGGATATAAGAATCACCTCTCTGGGTCACAGAGCAGGACCCCTCATTACATGGTTGGGCACTCACCTCTTCTGATACCAGGCAATGCGTCTAAGGATGTGGTAGCTCCTATAACAACTGTTCCCTCCCCAACAAATGGGCAGATTTGCCCAGCACAGTGCATGCCTGGGGGTTGTCATCGGGGTGCTTGCCCACTGCACCCAGGGAAGGAAGTCTGAGAGAATAATGTTGCCTCTGTGCTTCATCTGGGAAAGAATGAGCGAGGGGGAGAGGAAAGGCATCCAAATAGCTCTTCCCTTTCATCATCCATGCAGTTCTCATGCCCCCAGAGAGTCTGGTGTACTGGAGACAATCCTAGATTTCTCATCCCATTCTCAATACTAACTGGCTATACGACTCTGGGCAGGTTATTTCTCAGTGAGATTTAAATATGATTCATGTAGGGGCGCCTGGCTGACTTGGTCAGAGGAGAGGAGTGTGCAACTCTTGGTCTCGAGGTCGTGAGTTCGAGCCCCACATGGGGTGTACAGATTACTTAAATAAATAAAAAACTTTTAAAAAGTTAAATATAATTCAATTTAAGGGCTTAGTTCGAGAGAGTTGTCATTAAATGGTCACTATTATTATTGTTATATTAATACTATGGAAAGAGTGGTTAGTGGGATTGAATGGAAATAACGTAGCCAACGCTTACAGCGTGGTGTCCGACCCATAGTGGGTTCTCAATGAGTACGAGTACAGTACAGTACAAAGTTAGTGGTAGAATTTCAGGAATTTAGGCAGTTAAAGGGAGCTGAGAATGACAGAATGTGCTCTCCAAAGAGAGAAGCATGCACTCCCAAGTGCAACAGGAGGAATGGAAGTTAGACATACAAAAGTTAGACAAGGTGGGGAGCAATAGAATGAGGCGGTGAGAGTGGACCCCCTTGGGGTGAAGCATCCAGACATCCATCCTTCAGGGCCAGGGAAGCCCCTAGAGGGTCTCCATTCCAAATCTGATCTCTTTTTTTTTTAATAAAGATTTTAGGGTATCTGGCTGGCTTGTGCTCTCTCTCTCTCACTCTCTCTGTCAAATAAATAAATAAATAAAAATCTAAAAAAATAGATTTTATTCATTCATTTGACAGAGAGAGAGAGGGTAAGCAGGGGGAGCAGAGGGAAAGGGAGAAGCAGTATCCCTACTGAAGAGGGAGCCTGATGCAGGGCTCCATCTCAGGACCCTGGGATCATGACCTGAACAGAAGGTAGACACTTAACAGGCTGAGCCATCCAGGCGCCCCCCAAATCTGAACCCTTTATCCACACGTCTTCCCACCTATTTCTTCTCTGAGCTTCCTCATTTCAGTAAAGGGCAGCATCCAGTTGGTTGCTCAAGCCGAAAACCTGGACTCATCCTTGAGTTCCCCCTTCCTCTCATTCTCCATATAGACTCTCAGCAAGAGCCACTGATCTTTGCTCCAATAGGCACATGAGTCCAGGCTCTTCTCTCCTACCTTACTGCTTCCCTCTAAGCCAGGTCACATCACCTCTCCTCTGGGTGTCTGCTCTGGCTTCCCACCTTGCCCCACTCTGAACCGTTCTCCCGTAGCAGCTAGGGTCATCTTTTAAAAATATAAGCTGGGCCTTTCGCTCTGGCTTAAAATTCTCCAGCAGCTTCCTCAGCTCCTAGAATGAACTCCAAACTCCTTATCAGCTGGATCTGGTCCCTCCCTCCCTCCCCACAGTCCTCCACCCCTGCCTCTCCCTCTTCCAGCCCCAGCCCCTGCCTCTCCCTCTCCATGCCCCAGCCCCTGACTTTCCCTCTCCATACCCCAGCCTCGGTGGCCTTTCTTTCCACTCTGAACACACTAAGATCACCTTCTCACCCTAGGGAACTGGACGGCTTTCTTGGCCCAACCAATCCTCTCACCTCTCTCCCACTCTTCATGGCTGGCTCCTTTTCATGTTTTGAGTCTCAGTTGGTCCACCCCCATGTCCACCAGAGAAACCTTTGCTGATGCCTTTTCTACTATTTCCTTTGCAGTACTTAACTGTTGCCTTGCCTTTTTTTTTTTTGGTCTGCCCACCCTGCTAGTCTGTAAGCTCTCTGAGGACAGGGACCATAGTGTTTGTTCTGTCCCCCTGGTAAACTCTGAGCCCAGCATGGAGTAGGTACTGAGTCAGTGTGTTGGAATGGCAGAATTGATGAATGCTTTGACATCTTGCAGGGTGGGGGTGGGGTGAGCAGGTCCTGCAGCCTGGGCTCCAACCTGCCCCATTAGGGGTCTGTCTCATCTCTCTTCCTCCCAGGAAGCCTGTCTGCTGGCAGCCTCCTAATTATATTTTACTTCACTATAAATCTTTTGGTTAAATATAATTGAAAAATACACCTTTTGAATCATCGCATTAACCTAGCATCCACTCTGAGGCGGTAATTAAAAGCTTCCTAGAATCTCTCGCCGGCTTGGGGAGAACTGACTCAGAGATCATCCTCTGCCAACCCCAAATGTGTAGGCACCGGCCTCCCAGCCCCTAAAGAGGGTGGAGGCACAGACTGCCCACCCTTCAGGCTCAGGGGGGTGAGCATGTTCCCCTTTTTCTCTCTCCATTATAGGATCCAGACAGCTGGGAGCAATGCCCAGACTCCAACCAGCACTCCCTCTGGGGCCTAAGGTCTGCAATACTCCCCCTCTTCATTCTCTCCTGCGCTCCTGGCTCAGAGCTGTCTCACGTCCACGGAAGGTCGGGAAGGAAAGGGAAAGAGAAGGAACGAATGCTCTCCCAGCACCTTAAATGAGTCGGATCTGTCCCAATCAGTCTTTGTAGATCCCAGAAGGCAAGCTGCAGCACCAAGGCTGGGAGAGGTTCTGCAATGTGGTAGGGCTCAGGGTCTGCAGATCTAACCAATCATACCGCCTCCTTTCAGAATCCCAGCGCTAACCTTGGTGACTGGTACCCTCAGGCCAGCCCCTCTCCCTTTCCTGGCCTCTAGTTCCTTAGCTCTTTCGGTTTCCTAAGCACAAAATTCTGGAGTCATCTTTGACAATGCTCTTTTACACCTCATACCTGATTCAGAAGCAAATCTGTCTGTTGTGCCTTCAAAATCAATCCAGAATCTGAGCACTTCTCATCACCCCACTGCTACCACCCTGGTCCAAGCTGCCGTCCCCTCTCTCCTGGATGACCACAGTTTCTGCCCTTGGTCCCTTCAGTCTATTTGTGGTGCAGCAGGCTGGGTGATTTTTTTTCTTTTAATAACAGCTTTGCTAAGTTATAATTCACTCATTTAAAGTGTACAATTCGGGGCACCTGGGTGGTTCAGTCGGTTAAGCGTCTGACTCTTGATTTTGACTCAGGTTGTGGTCTCTGCATTGGGCCCAGTGCCCAGCGGGGAGTCTGCTTGAGATTCTCTCTCCCTCTCCCTCTGCCCCTCTGCACCCCTCCCGCACTCACTCTCTCTCTCAAATAAATAAATTCTTTTTTTTTAAGGTTTTATTTATTTATTTGAGAGTAAACAGCAAGCGCACAAGCAGGGGGAGTGGCAGGCAGAGGGAGAGGGAGAACAAGGTTCCCCATGGAGCAGGGAGCCCGATGCAGGGCTCCATCCCAGGACCCTGGGATCATGACCTGAGCCGAAGGCAGAGGCTTAACCAGCTGAGCCACCCAGGCACCCCAAATAAATTCTTTTTTAGAAAAAAGTGTACAATTCAATGGTTTCTAAGTATATTCATGGGGTTGTGTGACCATCACCACAATTTTGAACATTTCATCCCCCTTTTAGCAGTCACTCCCCGTTCCTTTCAACCCCCACAGCCCTAGGCAACCAAAATAAAACACCACCTTCTCTAAGAAGCTTTCCCTGACTACCCCATCAAAAACTGCACCTCCTTTCCCTCTTCTTCTTTGCTTTATTTTTCTCTTTAATACATATCACCATCTAACATGCTATGTATGTTACACATTTATTATGTTCCTCCTCTAGTTTTCCCACCCCATATTCACACACAAGCTCTCTGTGGGCAGGGCCTTTTTTTTTTAATAGTAGCACTCCCAGCACATAGGACAGGACCAGGTACATAATAGGTACTCAATAAACACATGCAGTATGAATGAACTCAATAATAAAGATATTGAGATTAAGGATCTCAAAAGTTGCATTCCTGGGGACCAGCTCTTGGGTGCCTGAATTTCTCTCTCTCTTTCTTTTTTCTCTTTCGGTCTTCTTTTCTTTCCCGCCCCAGACACAATATTTCACTCACCTCCACCCCCTGGGCAATCCATAACACCAACTCTCTTGGTGTTGTTCAAGGGACTCTTTCCTCCTCCTTCTCTCCTTCTGCCCTGACCAGCCTGACTCTTCCCTGCTCTTCATTTTCTTTTTTTTTTTTTTTTCCCTGCTCTTCATTTTCAGACTTAACCCTGGAGAACATCAAATGGATGGCCTCTGGCAGGCTATTGCAAGAATAATCAGTCTCACTGCCTGAGTCCTCCAAGAATGATAGCATTCACTTACTGTGCTTACGACCTGGGTCAGGCCCTAAGTTGAGTGCTTTAAAGAGCGCAGTCAGATAGAACTCCCTGCAATGATAGAAATGTCCTATTTCTGTTCTGTTCAATATGGTAGTCACTAGCCAATATGAGGTTATTAACTGTTTGAAATATGGCTGTGGCTGAGGAAATGAATTTTAAATTCTATTTAATTTTAATTAATTTAAATTTAAACAGCTACACGTGGCTAGTAGCTTTCAGTTAGGCAATGCAGGTTGGCACACGTTATTTTATTTATTTATTTTTTTTTTTTTTTTAAAGATTTTATTTATTTATTTGACAGAGAAAGACACAGCGAGAGAGGGAACACAAACGGGGAGTGGGAGAGGGAGAAGCAGACTCCCCGCGGAGCAGGGAGCCCGATGCGGGACTCGATCCCGGGACTCCAGGATCACGACCTGAGCCGAAGGCAGTGGCTTAACCAACTGAGCCACCCAGGCGCCCACGTTATTTTATTTAATCTTTACAATTATCTTGGGGAGTAGATAATATTATCCCCATTTTACAGATGAAGAAGAGTGGCTAATTGGGATGAGAATCCATGTTTGTTGGGGCGCCTGGGTGGCTCAGTCGTTAGGCATCTGCCTTCTGCTCAGGTCATGATCCCAGGGTCCTAGGGTTGAGCCCCGCATCAGGATCTCTGCTCGGCAGGAGGCCTGCTTCTCCCTCTCCCACTCCCCCTGCTTGTGTTCCCTCTCTCACTGCCAAATAAATAAATAAAATATTAAAAAAAAAAAAGAATCCATGTTTGTTGGTTTTTAGAACCTTCCAAGGAGCTGTTTCAGGGCTTGGGATAGGAGTTATGTAAGTGAGGAGGGCATGGAAAGATAATCATTCATTTTTTCACTCAGTGAGACTTCGTTGAATTGCATCTGCTAAAGGCTGGAGACATACCCACAAAACTTTTATTGCACACATTCTGGGACACATTTTTATTCCCATTTGACAAATGAGAACATTGAGACTCAGCTAGATTCAGCAACTACCGGATCTCCCTGCTCCCTGCTTCTTCTCTCACCTCTCCCCTACTTCCCTCCCCCAGCCCCAGTCTATTCTCTCTATAGGAGCAACAGTGATCCTTTGAAACATTTGTCTGATCATGTTTTCCCTCACTGGAAATTTGGCCAGGTTCCCCATTTTATTTCCAGAGAAAACCAAAACCTATATAAAGGTCTACGGGGCCCCATGCAGTCTGTGCCTTTCCCCATTCCCGCTCAGGCCTCACCTGCTTCTGCTCTCCCTGGGACCCTCCAGTCCATTGACCCCTCCTTGGGCCCTCAGACTCTGGCTTGCCTGTTTGCTGGCTGCTCTCTGATACCTACCCTGTCAATTTCTTCACCCCTGCAGGTCTTAGTTCAAATTCTCCTCTTCCAAATGAGGTCTAACCTGACCCTCTACTTAAAATGGCAACCTCCACACCCCCCCAATCTAGATCACCTTTTCATGAACTTTCCCCCCATAACACTTACTACCTTCTAACATAAATATAATTTACTGATGTATTATGCCCATCTCCCAGCTAGGATATAAGGTCCTCGAAGGCAAGGATCTTTGAAATATTGCAGAGCCTCAAACAGTGCCTGGCACAGGGTAGGCTATCAATGAACATGTGGCGAATAAATGAACAAGGCTGCCCTGGGAGCTTTGCTTTTGCAGCAGGTGGGCTCAGATTCTAACTTGAGCCCTTTTGCTTCTAAAGCCCGAATTCTTTCCCTCAAAGTCATTTTTTCTTAAGTATTCTCTCCAGTCTCCTCCCCAAGTTCTCTCCCTTAAGGGTGGCCCTGGGCTCACGTTATTTCTCGCCCAGGCAGGGATATGAATTCTTCTATATACTCTTGGCTATGATACCCAGCAATTGAAGTAATTTTACCCAAACTCAGAGATTTCCCCTGTTTTTCAGGCTGTGGCCCCAGCAGGTACTCCCCCACCCCCACCCTAGAGACTGCTAATCCTTCCCCTCTCTGCTGAGGGGGATATTTCCTTCCTTCAGTGGGATAACTTGGGAACATAGCCCCCACCTCTGGGTATGCAGTGACCTAAAGCTAAGGAGGCACAATATTCCCCCACCCCTTGACTCCTTACCCCATG
The DNA here is from genome assembly GCF_002201575.2 of Neomonachus schauinslandi. NCBI lineage: Eukaryota > Metazoa > Chordata > Mammalia > Carnivora > Phocidae > Neomonachus > Neomonachus schauinslandi. Next base: position 38,110,400 of record NC_058417.1, on the reverse strand, counting down.
AGGAAGGTGACCAGATATATCCTCATAGTGGGGTGCATGGGCAGGGGCTCTTCCTTGGAACTGACTACTGGGATTGTCTGTGGGTTCATTAGGAGGGATGGGAGTTAGATAACAGGAAGGACTTCCCAAAAGTTAGAAAATGAGGCAAAGGTATGAAGCCTCTTCTCCACTTAAGGGCTAAGATAACTGAATGCATTCATCTTCCTCTAACCATGACCTGGACATCTTCCTGAGTGGTCAGTAACAGGTAAAAATGACTGATGACTCTCCCCTCAGAGTTCCAGAGCTCATCCCTCTCCAACTTCTCTTCTCCTCCGCTCTTCCTCATCCCCTTTCCACCTCCCTTACCTCAAAGCCACTCGCTGGGGTCCAAACGCAGAGACAGCTCCATAGGTACCTCAGGGAATATTAAGCCACGTCAAGAGGGAAGAACTGGTGTCTGACGTGTAGCCCAACCACCTTCTGGAAGTGAGGTGCGAGGAAGGCCAGGGCTGTGGGCCAGTACCAACTCTGCCAGACCACAACTGTGTGTCAACCTCTCTGATTCTTGGCTTTCTGATCTGTAAAATGGGGCTAAAGGTGTCTGCCCTTCAGCATTGTATGAGTTGGAGGTGCCTGTGGGAAGCTCCAGGCACAGGGTGGACACTGAAGAATTGGTATTGTTATGATTATTACTACTTAGGCTCCAGGAGGCCCTCTCTTCCATCCCCATGGATGAGGGAGGGCTTTTCCCCCCAGCATTCTCCATTGCTCTGGTCCAGAGGAAAGTTCCAGATGGAGCCTCCAATCACACTCTGCTCCAATTGAAACTTTTCTTTTCCTGAAACTCAGTCCAACCCATCACTCCCTGCCGAAATCTCTCCCCAGTTCCCCACTGCCTACCAGGACACAGCAACCAGAGTGATTAAGAGTTTGGGTTTTGGGGTCAGACCTGGGCTGGATGGTCACTTCTCTCACTTTCTAGCCATGTCTCTGAGGCTCTGAAGTTACTTAGTATCCCTGGGCCTCAGTTTACTCATCTGAAAAACACGGTTACAGTGCTTGCTTTGTGTGGTTACTATAATGAAGAAACAAAGCAATTGATATAAAGCATTTGGCACATGGAAGATGCTAGCTCTATTATTATAACAACATGAAAAACTCATAATTCCTGAGCATGACATGCAAGGTTAGCTGTAGAAGTTAGAATCCCCATTTTTCAGAGCAGGATTGTCAGAATGAAGCACCTGGCCTGCCCATCCAACCTGTTTCCTGCCATCCTCCACATGAACCCCATGTTTTGGTTGGCACAGTGCGTCACTCACCATCCCCATGCTGAGACTTCTTTCGGTGCCTTGGCACATGCTGTTCTCACTGCCTGGAACATTCTTTCTCTCCTTGCCCACCTGGTAGACTCCTATTCATCTGTTAAGACCTAAGTCAAGCCTCTGTGAAGCCTTTCCAGTCCCAGGGTCTGGGATCACATCCTGGTCCTCCACAACCCCAGGCCTTTACTTCCGCTTAGCACTGGGTAGAGAGCCATAGGCCTTAGGACCAGGCTGCCTGAGTTGGAATTCTAGCTCTGCCACTTCCTAACACTTCACTCATTACTTCACTTATCTGTGCCTCAGTTTCCTGACCTGGAAAGTGAGATGATGATACTGATAAATGTCTAATGAGTTACTATGTAAAAAGACTTGGTTCCCACTCTCAGCACAGAATAAGTGCCCAGTAATTGGAAGCTGTCATAATTACTATATTATTATAATTATTATATTATATATAATAATATAATATATTATTATAATTATTATTCTAGCCTCTTTTGCTTTCCAGGACAGATCAGGCTGTGAGATTGGAGGGGAGGGGCTGGAGCTGATTCATGAAGCTCGTGCAGAGTGGATACTTGGCTTTCTCATTTGTCCTTCAGGATAATACTCTGCACTGGGGACCAAGGTTCCTCCCGTTTTACAGATGAGGAAATCGAGGCCCAGAGGAAATGCCTAAAGGCCCTAGTAAGCAAGCAAGTAGCAGAGCCAAGTTTTACCCTTGGACCCAGCTGACTCTAATCACCTCCCCCAGCCTCAGTTTTCCCATCTGTAGAATGGGATGGTACCTGTTCTTCTAATCTCTCAGATTGACCCTATACACTAATACACGTAAATGTAAAAGGCAGAATGGGGTTTGCGTCTCCCCTCATGAACTGGGTAATGCTTTGTCTAGGACAAAAACAAGAACTTTCCTGGGGGTGAAAGTGGGGAGTAGCTGAGACGCAAATGGTCCCAAAGCCCCAGTTCACCCTTCTCCCTAGGGTTTGTCTGCAGCCTGGGGCCAATTCAGCAACCTCCCTCCTTTCCTGGGCCTACTGCCAGCCCCCCCCCCCCCCCCCCCCCCCTTCGCCCCTGGAAGACAATGGTGGGCAGGCCCGGCCTTTGTGAGAGGGGTCAGGCCAGTTAATCTCAGGCTGGGCCAGGGAGGGGCGGGTGGGAAGGCTAGGGGAAGGGAGAGGGGGCTGCATGTGGGGACAGACGACAGAGGGCTTGTGAGGGTCGGGAGGACACTGGAGGCCAGGGGCCTGAGGAGTAAAAGCTTGAAACAGGCTTTGGGGAGCGTTTCCTCCGAATGTAGATTTGAGCTCCTATTAAACTTGCCAAAAATTTGTGTTAGCTAATGGATTCTTAATTCTGTCTAAAATGAGAGAGGGGAAATTATGCCATTCATCTTGTATTGGTTTGAAATTACATCTGACACCTAATCGATCATACTGTGGAACATTAACTCTTTGGAAGAGACCCAACTTTTCCTCTCTCTCTTGCTTTCCAGCGCTCTCGACCACCCCCACCCTCTGATTCCTTCTTTTGTATTTCATTAACTAAGCAAAGCTCTGGCTGTCTCTGGGGGTGAGGGGTGGGAGTTAGGGAAAGGGTTCATTTGAATCAAAGGAGATAACTAGGCCCCCCAATCCTTTGCCCAAGACCAGAGCCTCTGCTTCCAACCTTCAAGTGACCTCCTCTCTCTTCCTGCATTTTCCTATGTATTCTGAGATCTGGAAATGCAGAATGAAAGGCATTGGGGTGTGGGGTGACCTCAGAGCCACCTTGGGGGCACCAGAGAGAGGCCGGGAGCCAGGCAAAGCTGAGCTAGCACCTGGGGCTGGGGCAGGGGCCGTGGCGGGGGGCTCACCTGCGACTTGCTTGGCAGATGGGTGAGGAGGAGGAGGGCAGATGACAATAGATTTACCTCTGGGGATCCTGATGAGCTCTGACTGAAAACCCCAACCCCAGACCTGCTTTCCAGGAGGAGGACTTTCTGGCAGCAGAGAGAGCCCACTGGAGGCTGACAGACCTGGGCTGGGATCCTGGCTCCACTCCTGACAAGCTGTGTGACCTTGGGCAAGTTACATAACGCCTCTGAGTCTCAGTTTCCTTCTCTGTCATAGCAGGACGATAACACTGCCATAGGGCTCAAGTGAGGACTGGAGGAGATAATCCAGGGAAAGCTGGAACAGAGCCTGTCGCCTGGCACACAGTAGGTGCCCAATAAAGGTGCTGGTCAGAATCCAGATCAACACTCCTCCTCCCTACTACTTCTACTTCCTGACCTCCCTTCACAGCCCCCCTTCTTCTCTCCTATCTCCAACTGCCTGGCCCCCAAGCAGACCTGGGCTGAGAAGCCACAAGGCCAGATCTGTGAGGGCCAGTGTCTTCTCCTAAGAGGACACCAAGGGAGGCCTAGGCCCCCTGGGTCCCTGCAGGGCTCCCAGCCCTCTTCCTTCCTGGAGCTCCTCTGTCTCCTCCTAAAGTTGTGGGGGGTTGTCTCCAGCGTGGAGAGCGCTCTCCGCACCTCCCACCCTCCCTGGGTCTCTGGAGAAAGGGGAGCTCTAGGAGGTGAGGCCAGGAGTAAGGGCAATGCTGGGAGAGAGCCGCTGGCTTTTACTCAGCCGTGTCTGACCTCTGCATGTGGTTTCCAAAGGGTGCCTGTCTCCACTTTGGTCATCCCATATTTTACCAGGGAGGGGTGGATTGGGTTGGGAGTGGGGGCTTGTCCCTCAAGAGCAAGGGAGGGCAAAGAGAACCAGGGAGGTTTGAGAGAGGGGAGGGGGCAGGGACATCACCCCTATTTCTACTCCCCTGGAGGCACCACGGCTTCCCCCTCTGGTTGGCTTTGGGCACGATGGGAAGAGAAGTTTCCAGGGCCCTCCAGCACCATGTGAAGGGGGTCCTCATGGAAGGAATGGGCCATGTAGTTGGCCTGTGACACAGGACAGCACGGAGGGGCTGAGGGCCTCTTTCACGTCAATCAGGCTGCCTCTATCTTCTCCACATTCTCAATAAGCGCCTGGAAATACCTGAATGAGTGAATGTGCAGGTGCAGGGACCAGACAGTTTAAGGGACCAGTCAAGGTCACACAAGGAATCATTAACTACTCTCAGGTATCTGCTCCAAGTGCCAGAAAGAATGGCGTAGAATGCCCCAACTGTATTCTTGGGCCTTGTGGAGGAGCCCCAATGTGAAGACTAAGACTAATGGGGCAATCTCGTGCAGTCCCCTCATTTTACAGAGGAAAGTGGGACTCAGGAAGGGGTCTGATGGACCAGGACCACAGGGCGAGGCAGGGCAGCCGAGGGCGTGGGCCTCTGGCTCTCAGTCCAGTGCTCTTCCCCACCCACATCATGACTCTGAAGGGACATTTCTAGGCCTCTTGTCTGCTCCCAGCAGAGCCTACAGGGTTTCTGGGAGAGGGTGGAGTTGGGGGAAGGAGTCCGGAGAGCTCCTGGCAGAGGCTTTCCCTGAAGAGAGAAAAGCAGAGGGGGCTGGTGAGCTTTCTTAACTCCCTCTCCCGCCCCAGCACACATACAAACACACAGCGGCAGCAATTTTATTTCCAAATGTCCCTTCTCTGGGGAGCTTGCTGTTTCCCAGGAGACGCCTGGTGGAGATGCCCCTTCCTGCCAGCCCCGCTGGCAGCCACTAGGCGGCTGTGGCTCCTGTTTCTGCCTAGAGACGCCACAGCAAGGGTGCCACGTGGTCTGTATTAATAGGAAGCGGAGCCCAGGCTTATCGACGCTGAGGATGGAGCAGGCCAGCCAGGAGTGGGTGAGCAGCCAGGCCAGTGGGTAGACTGAGGCAGCCTCTCCCAGGGCCACATCGATCAAGGGCCCCGGGCAGCGGGGCATGCCTAGATACGTGTGCTGACCTGCCTCTGGTCACTAGAGGGAAAAAAAACAAACAACAATCCTCCCTGACATCTTTTCCCCCAAACTGGCAATGTTTTTGTGTTTTTTATCTTGAATATAAAAGTAATGCATGATTGTTACAAAAATAAATAATTCCAACAAAACAGAATAAACCAAAGCTCCAGACTCAAATTTCAGGATCCGTCTTTCTCCCTAGGAAAGCAATGAGCCTCCTGCTGAAGAGTCCAAGGCAAGGGTCTGCTCTGCTCAGGAAGGAGGGGGAAAGTTCTAGAATTGTGGAGGTCCTCCTGAAGCAAATACCCTTGTATTGGAGAGACTGATATGGGTGTCTGTTTTCCCCTCAGAAGATCAGCAGCTTCAGAGTGTTCTTCCCACTCACTCTGTGTTATTCCCACACTTTGACCTTCTGGGTGCACCATGCTGCCCCAGTGTGGTCACCCAGGAAATATGGGCTGGAAGAATAAATTAATGAACTTACAGATAAGGAAGCAGACCCAGAGTAGCCAGAATGGTCCAGATCATGTTCACAAATACGACTGCCACAGCTATGGAAAAAAATTGGCTTCAAATTCTCCACCAGCTCCCTCTTCACCAGGGCTAAAGGGGAGCTAAAAACTGGAGTTAGCCAAAAGGGCCAAGCCCGCAGAAGAAATTTCCCAGGTCTGGCCCTTGGACAGAACAACACTGAGGCACTAGAGGGAGACTGTCGGGTCTTGTAGGAAGAGAGGCCCCACCCAGAGAGGGATAGGGGTGGTGGAGAGCCTGATGTGAATTTAGAAATTAAATCCATGCCAAGCCAATGAAGTGGAGAGCAGTTTTGCCCTTCTACCCTGACAAGGAAGCAGATCTGATTGGGAGGTTCTGGTCATCTTCCAGTTAAGAAGAGATTTAAGCATATGGAGGAGACTTACCTCCTTCAAGGAGAGAGGAGGGATTCATCCAATACAGCAGCAGGGATGGAAGCCAGCCCCCCATTTCCCTTTCTACTCCTTGCCAGAGAACTTAGGGCCCTGCTATCAACACATTATCCCATTTAGCCATCGATAACTGTCAGGGAGGTCTTAACCCCATTTTACAGATTAATAAACCAAGGCGAAAAAAGGTAGTTACTGCCCAAGTCACAAACCAAGTGGCAGAACTAGGAAGATCCTCCAATCTCAGGCCTGGCCCCCAGATACTCTTTCCACTGAGGCCTCACCTCAACACTTGGTTTCTTAGGGGGCCACAAATTTGTGGCCAGACCACCCGCTGCTAGATTTGGGCACAGGTTCTCTAACGCACAGAGGCGCCTGGCCTTCCTTTGAGCTCAGATCCTTGCCGTGTCCTGTGCTGTTTGGGCAGACCCTGTCCCTGCTTCCCCTGAGAACTGCGTTTAAGGCGCCCAGGGAGGCATGGGATAAGACAGGAGTCACCCGGGCTTGGCCCACGTGATCAGTGCTCCTCGAAGATGTCACCTTTCCCATTTTGCCAAGGCTTATTCTCCTCAAGTTCTCAGTCCATCACTGTATTCCCTCCCCACCCCAAACCCTCCATACCCTTTTGGAGAAGGCGCAAAACCTTTGCTGAGGGCAGACCCTGAGACCCGCAGCGTTCATGGCCCAGGGCGGGCGCCTTGGGCCACTGCACCGAACCCAGCCGGACACAGCTCCGCTCCTCCTCGGGGCTCCCCGCCCCCCAGGGGGGGCAAAGGCTGGCCCGGCCCTCCCTCCTTGGCCTGGCCGCAGCAGGGCACCGAGGGGCCGGCAGCCCGAGGAGCGGCTGGAGGCGAGGGCCGGTGAAGGGGCCCGCAGATGCCGCCTCGGCTCCCCCTTCCCTGGCCGGGGCCCCCCACGGTGTCGGGGAGCAGGAGGAATCAATCAGGATAATGAAGCCGCAGCCTGCCACGCACCGCGGGGGCACTGAGGAGCCGGGGCCGATGCCAAGTCCGCCAGACGGTTCGGAGGAGCCGGGCGCGGCCCGGCGGCGGCGGCGGCGGCGGCGGCGGCGGCGGCAGCAGCGGCGTTTGCGGCAGCGGCGGCGGCGGCTGCGACGGAGGAAACCCGGGGCCGACGCGCGGAGGCCGGACGCAGCGCGGCGCAGGTCCTTGGCAACCGCGCCTTGGCAACCGGGACGCCCGAGAGGAATCTTAAAGCTGCAGCACCTCCTTTCCTCGCCGCCGCCGCCGCCGCCGCCTCCCGGACCTGGGGTGGAGTGGGGGGAGGGGGAAGGGTCGTGCCCAGAGGGTCAGTGGTGGGATCAGGCCCTGTGCCTCTCGGGACTTGGGGGTCCAACTCATACCCTCACTTCTTCATTTATCAAATGTGGATTGAGCCTACGTGCCCAAGCACGGGCTAGACACTGGGGAGGAGAACGGGCTGTGATAAAAAAATGAATAAAGTCCTGCCAAGAGGAGTTCACAGTCTAGCGCGCAAGGCAGACCAGACTGGCTGAGGTGAGCAAAACCCTGTATTACCCAGGATGAAGGGGCTTCGGCTGGAGGGCCGAGGGGCTGTTACAAAATAATCCTGCGGCACCTGCTTTAGTCTAGGCCTGGACTGTGCTATTATCCCCCCAACAGCCCTGTGAGATGGGTATTATTGCCATTACCATCATTCTCAATCCCATTTTATTTTTTAAAAGATTTTGTTTATGTATTTATTTATTTGAGAGAGGGAGGGAGGGAGAGAGAGATAGCAAGAGCACTGAGCTGGGTGGAGAGGGAGAAGCAGGCTCCCTGAGAGCAGGGAGCTCCACATGGGGGGCTCGCTCCCAGGACCCTGGGATCATGACCTGAGCCCAAGGCAGACGCTTAACTGACAGCCACCGAGGGGTCCCCTCAGTCCCGTTCTAAAGATGAAGAATCAGAGGCTCAGAGAGGTAAAGGGACTTATCCAAAATCCGATTTTATGTTTTGGACAATCTAGCTCTTCTGACTCTGGCCAGCTTTCATTACAGCATGGTATTTGGAAGGTTAGACCTGAGTGAGGACTTCCCAATACAAATCATGTAGGAAGTGAGGAGAAAGCGTAGCTGAAGGAAGAGATGGCTCCTTGTCCCTTCTGCTGCCCACTAGCCCGACCCTGTCTGCCCTGTCCTCACAGGCAGACCTATATGTGAGCAGAGACAGCTAGAAGAGGTGACCTCAGAGGCCCCTCTGGTTCTGCAATTTAATGTCTCCTGTCTGAAGTTCAGGCACTGTGCCACCCTTCTGGGCAGCGGTAGTTGGCAGGGGGCTGCACCCTGGGGGAGATTCCAGGCTTTTGAAACAAGGGGTCAGGAGTGACAGGGAGGATTAAAGGGGTGGGAAGGGGCTTTGGCAAAAGAAAGCCTAAGTCAATATCATGAGGAAGACTGGGCTTCATCTTCCCTTCTCTTGTCCAGCTTTCTCTTTCTGCACATCGATTCAGGTGAGAAATTTGTACCAGGGCCTGGGGTAGGCTCAGAGACCATTGGGAAGGCAAAAATCATGCTGGCTTTATAGCTAGACTCATCTGGTTTCAAATCCTGGCTCTGTCACTTATCAGCTATGTGAGCTTAGGCAAGTGATTCAGTCTCCCTGAGCCTCATTCAGTTTCCTCATCTGTAGAATAGAGGCATTAATACCTACATTTCAAGGCGTGGCTCAGTCGGTTAAACATCTGACTCCTGGTTTTGGCTCAGGTCCTGATCTCATGGGTTGTGAGATTGAGCCCTGCTTCAGGTTCTGTACTCAGTGGGAGTCTGCTTGGATATTCTCTCCCTCTGCCCCTTCCCCACTGGCTCGCTCTCTCTAAAATAAATAAATAAATGAATAAATGAATAAATAAGTCTTTTTAAAAAGTCGACTTTTCAGGGCTATTGCAAGATTGAGAAAAATGTATGTATGGTGTCTAGCGCATGGTAGATGTTTAACAAATGGTAATTTTAAAGATGTCTTTGTTTATCTCGATAGTCTGATAATGGCTCCCAAAGATATGTCCACCTCCTAATCCCTGGAACCTGTGAGTGTTACCTTATCTGGGAAAAAAAAAAGAAGATCTTTGCAGGTGTGATTAAGAATCTTGAGATGCAAAGATTATCCTGGATCATCTGGGTGGGCTCTAAATGCCACCACAAGTGTCCTTATTAAGAGTGAGGGCAGGGGCACCTGGGTGGCTCAGTTGGTTAAGCGACTGCCTTCGGCTCAGGTCATGATCCCAGGGTCCTGGGATCGAGTCCCACGTCGGGCTCCCTGCTCAGCGGGAAGCCTGCTTCTCCCTCTCCCACTCCCCCTGCTTGTGTTCCCGCTCTCGCTGTGTCTCTCTCTGTCAAATAAATAAAAAAAATCTTTAAAAAAAAAAAAAAGAGTGAGGGCAAGGGAGATTATACACACAGAGAAGAGTAGAAGGTGATGTGAAGATAGAGGCAGAAATTGGAGTGATGCAGTCACAAGCAAAAAAAAAAAAAAAAATGCCAACAGCCACTAGAAGCTGAAAGAACAGATTCTCCCTTAGGGCCTCCAGAGAGAGTGCAGTCCTGCTGACGCCTTGATTTTGACCCAGTGAAACTGATGTTGAACTACTGGCTTCCAGAACTGAAGAGCATAAATTTCTGTTTTTTTTAAGCAATCAAGGTTGTGGTGATTTGTTACAGCAGCCTTGGAAAACTAATACATTTACACTGGAGATTCTGTCTTGAACAAAACTCAGTACCTTCCCTCTAGGAGTTCACAGTCTAATGGGAAATGAGAGAAGTGAACAGTGCACAGGGATGCCCAGAAGGTGTCAGAGGGAGGTAGGTAAGGCTGTTAGAGTTGGAGAAGGAGTTAGCCAGGTGAGGGGCTAAAGCAGGAAGGCCATTCCAAGCAGAGGAAAGAGTGTGGGAAAAGGAGTGGGAGATAACACTGCCTTCAGGCACCTGTCCACATTTGGGATGGCAGGGGCATGGGCATGTGGGGCATGGCATGGCAAAACTGCTGAGGTAGGTGGCAGGGGCAAGAGGGCCAAATAGCTTCCACCCCAGAATGGAATCAACACCTTCAACTCATGAGGCACTGAGCCCCAAATCAGAGAACCCAAGACTGTCAGTACTGGTCAGAGGCCTTAGGACCATCCAGTCCAGTCCTCCCATTTCACACATGGGGAAATTGAGGCCCATAGAGAATGAGTCCATCCAGGGAATAAGGTACAACAAGATGGCTGTGCTCTGGCCTCTCTCTTGAGCCTGGGTGTCCCATGTCTGAGGGTCTCAGAGATGCTGCCTGGTGGTCCCTCTGTAGCCCACATCCAAAAACCCAGTGATCTCTAAACAAAGAGGGGGTGGTTTGCATATAATTTGCATGTTGCTAATTAGATGAGAGAGGCAGATTCACTTGTCTCCTCCCTTCATGTCCCCCTGTCCTGTCACTCTCATTGAGTTCTTCTTCCTCATCCATCTCTCTCTCTCTCTTAAGTAGGTTTCATGCCTAGCATGGAGCCCAGTGGGGAGCTTGAACTCACGACCCTGAGATCAAGACCTGAGCTGAGATCAAGAGTCAGATGCTCAACTGACTGAGCCACCCAGATGCCCCAGGCCTTCCTCATCCATCTCCTGACCACAGCAATTTCTCCCATAATTCCAGCCCAAGCCTCACCCCTCAAGGCCTCTTACCCAGCCCCCGCACAACTCCTACTGTATTAAGTGTTTGATCCTGCCTTGAAAAAGAACCTGGTGGGTCTCTGGTATATCTAGTCTGGGTAGAGGATCTTGGAGCAGGTTATAGTGGAAAGGGAGGTGGGTGGGTGTTCCAGCTTGAGGTTTTCTCTGGGAGTGGGGAACGGTGAGTCCTGTCTCCCTGTAGCCCAAGGGCCATCTGAATGGGGCTATGAAGTGGGGGAGGAGGGTCCTCCTTGGGGATCTGGTGGGCAGGTGCCAGCTGCATGCCCCAGGCCTGCCCCCAAGCCTCTTGGCTAGCAGCCACACCGGTCTGTGAAGGAGCTGGCTTCTTTGAGGGAGGGGGATTCCTGGGGAAGGTCAGGAAGCATCCCTTGGCCTGGCAGTCTAACGTGGATAAGGCTGAGGTTACCGTGAGAGTTACTGTGGACCCTCCAATGGGGATAGCACATCCAGATTCTTGTGGCTGTCATCAACCCAGCTCAGAAAATTGTGGTTAAACTAAACAGCGTCTCCTTGAAGGTAGGCACCCAACAAATGTTTTCTGATATTAAGGGGCTGCCTGTCTCCTGGAAACAGGTAAGGAGGAAAGTGGGTCACAGAGAGGCACAGATTCTGCCTCTCTCACCTCCCATTAGCCTCCTCTTCCCTCTAAAATCAAGTCTATGCCCAGCACCTCTCCCAAGTGTGATGTCTGAGCCTGTCATCTGATGGCCAGCAGAGAAGGCACCACTCTGTAGCCAGGACAGGTGCATAGGATGAGCACAGGTATCCCCAACCCCTCTCCTGGCAGAGTGGCTGTGGGGCTCTGTCATCACCATGGCTGACTCAAGGTAGCTGCCAGGAGCTGGGGAACATTGGTGCATTAGGATTCATGGAAAAAGCTGGGGCACAGCTCAGGCTAACAACTTGCAGAAACCAACCTGGTTAGGACAGAGGTCTGGATGTGGGAGGACTGCCCTGCATATGTGAATCATTCTTCTCCATGCCTGGGTGATAAGTGAGGCGTGTGTGCACGTGCTCCAGGGGGCCTCAGCAAGCACCCCGACCTGCATGCACAGCTGTGTGCACATATCCTGGCGTGTGCAAGTGTATACTGCGTGTGAGGGTCTTTATGGAATCCCACCTTCCCTCTTCCCTGCTCTGGGTCTTCTCTTCTTGTTTCCTGGCAAAATGGGAAGTGGGGTAGGAATGCCAGTTTCAATATCCCCAGCCCTGCTCCCTTGTGTTGAAGGTCCCTGCCTCCATTTGCCCATGAGAGCAACTGGTGGATTCCTTCTTGGTCCTGAGTTGAGGGATCCCAGCTCCTTATTGGCTTAGATGGCCATCTTGCATCAATTCCTCTGCCTTGGTAACTCCCTCATCCCTTAGTGTGTCCCGTGCCTCTCCCTCATCTAGTGTCCAAGTCAAGGGGAGAGGCGAGTGGAAGTAGGGTGATGCTACAGGAGTGGGAGTAGGAAGGGTGGATCAGACACTGCTCGATTTTGCCTGGGTCCCTCTGGAGCACTGCTGCTCATTTAAAATTCCGATTTAAAGCTGAGCGGCTCTTTAAATTTCCACATTAGCATGCCGCCCTGATGCCAGGCCAAGATGTTGGGATGGATTTGGCAGGAACGCCTCCAACAGCGGCAAGCAGCAGCATTTGCCAGCAATAAAACAACGCATGAATAAAAGAAGGCCGCTTGGCAGCAGCAGCAGCCCAGGTAGCCGGGTGAGCCCAGGAGGGGCCCTCATATTTGGGGGCTCAGAGGCATGAAGACTTGTGCGGGGGCATGCATGAGGGTAGGCCTCTGTGGCTGTCTTGCCCCCCTCACCCTCAATCTGTGCCTGCAGTGGAATCTGGGGTGAGGGCCCAGGCAGGACTGGGATTTCTCCCCTGTGCCTGTCTCACCTCCCTCCCTCCAGGCTTATCTTCTTCGAGGAGACAGATGTTGCCTTTGATGAGGACATAGGGACTTGGCCCAGAGCCTGAGTTGTCCTACTTCATTAGGGGCCCAAAGAACAGGTGGGGTCAGAGAGAGCAACACTGCCTAGAGTAGCTTCCAGATCCATGACCCCAAGTACCTGGATGCTCAGGGGCACTGTCAGGACAAGGGGACTGGGTAAGAAGACACTGTGAGGACCAGGTACTGATGCCGAGCTGGGCGGGAGAGATGCTCTGGGATGGGCAGTTGGCTAGAATGGGAAATGGCCAGGGAGAGCAAGGGGCTGGCACCCCTGGCCTAACATTAACTTCCTACAGATTTGGGTATTTTGTTTGAGGTCAGCAAGGAGGTCAGATAAAGCCCCTGGGCTGAACACTGGGCACCCCCCAGAGGTCATTTTGTCCACTCCCTGCTCCCCAGGGTCTAGAGAGTACAGAACCAAAGCACTTGAGGCCGCTGGCTCCAGCGGTCATCGGCTCCAATCACCTGGCTGAGGCTCATCAACATTGCCCCAGACGCTTCAAGGAACAAGCGGATTGTGCTCTCACCATCTATCCCTCCCACTTGGTCGAACGATCTCCTTCCCTGAAGTCCAGGGGAAGAGGACAGAAGCAAACAGAGGAGTGGCAACAGATGGTCTCGGCAGTCTCAGCTAAGGCAGCTAAGGCAGAAAAGAGGGGTTTTCTGCAGAGCAGTCTTTTCCGATGGAACTCCTCTCCTCCAGCTCACGAGTGATTTCAGGCCCCAAATGGAGAGAAGTTATTGGGACTTTGAATTCTCTCCATCCCTGGAGAAGCTGGAAAGCATATAGACAGGTCCAGGCGCTGGTAAGGCAGGGGGCCCATATCCTGGAACTTGGTTTACTCCTGTCCTGATATTTTTTTTTTTCTCTCCAAGGAGAATGAGGTGGCCTGACCTCCCAGGCACCCTGTTCTCTGGTCCACATATCGGGTAGGTCCGCTCTGGGGGTGAGGAAGTGGCTAAGAAACTGAGTTTAGGCCAGAGTGATGTCCTTTTGTCATTTATTCATTCATTCAACAAATATTTACCAAACAGCTGTTTTATGCTAGGCACGGTGCTGGGCACCGGGAGCACACTGGTGAATACAGACAGACGTGGTCACTGTCCTCGTGGAACTTTCCATCTGGTGGGGGAAATAGGATTATTATTCAAATGGCTGCACAAATAAGTGTGAAATCACTGTGCTAAGTGCTCCGAAAGAAGAATATATAGTACCGTGAAAGTGTACAATCGGGGGACTTGGCTGAGTCCAAGGAGTTGAGGATGAGCTTGCAAAGGAGACAGAGAAAGGGCAGCCAGAGTGGTAGGAGAATTGGCAGTGAAATCATAGAATCAAAGGAGAAGTTGGTCAACTGTGCCGAGAGATGCTGAGAGCTCATGAGACACCTATTCACCCTGACTCCTCACCTGCTAGTTGTGAGTACAGGTATGGAAGACTCTGGCATTGTGCCTGGCTCACAGTTGGTGCTCTGTAATGTTAGCTCCCTTCCCCCCCCCTCCCCAAGCTGAGCCTCCCTCCAGGGACCCCAGATTTCTGGAACAAAGGAGCTGCCTAGTCTCAGCCTCCTCCTTCAATTTAGGCCCCAAACCCCAGCCATCCAGTCCTCAGTGAAGGACTCTGGGCGCCCCCTCCCTGCCTCTCCACACTAGTCCCTTCATGTGGAGTCCTACTGTTCCCTAACCTACTTCCTCCTTTGCATTGGTTTTCCATGAAGAGGGGCTGGGGTCTAGGTCTCAGAGAAAGATGTCATTCTGGCTCTGCTTCTGGGCTGAGTCTGAGAAGGCAAGAGCATCGGAATCCTCAGCAGCTCCCAAAGCAGCCCGGGGTGAATCTGAGTGTCTTAGGTAGGGAGCGGGAGTAGTGGGGAGATGGGAAGGGGGGCTGCCCACCCAAGGCGGCGTAGAGCCCAGAGCCTTTTCCATCGCAGACACCCCATCTGTCTCCCACAGAAGGCTCGGGTTGGAGGAGGTGCCGAAAAGGGGGGTATGGAGGGTGAAATTGTACAGTCTGTGATCTAGCATGATGACAGTGAAGGTGCTGACTGGGAGGGTCAGGGTGGGGTGTAGGCTGGGAGAACTGGAGGTCAGAATCTGGGACTGGAGATGGGGAAGATGATAGGGATGCTCTTTGCTACTTTCCCTAAAGAGCCCTCTGTTTTTGATTTTGATTTATAGCTCCCCACCTGACTGACCACAGGGCAAAGAATCACACCCCTCTGGCCAACAAACTATTGGTGTTCTTAAGCCAAGGCCTGGGCTGGATTCATGATACGCCCCCCTTCCAGCAGTCGGACCTTTTCCAGACCTTAAAATAATGTTTATTTAAATTGGCAGTTTTCAGAGTATTTCCTTTCACATATCACTTTAATTGATCCCGCTAAAGTCTAGGGAGGTAAACATTATTCTTGATCTATAGACAAAGCAACAAGGGGTTTATTTTATTTTTATCCTTTTAGAGAGAGAGTATGCGTGCGTGTGAGTGGGATGTGGGGTGGGGGGATAGAGGGAGAGGGAGAATCTTAAGCAGGCTCCATGCCCAGTGTGGAGCTCAAGGTGGGCCAATCTCATGACCCTGAGATCATGGTCTGAGCTGAAATTAGGAGTCGGATGCTTAACCAACTGAGCCACCCAGGTGCCCCACCAAGGGGTTTAAGAGATTAAGTGAATAACCTGGATCACAGGAGAGTAGGGAGAGGGGGCCCTAACCCAGGTATTCTGACATGCAGCCACTAGGCTATCCCTACGCCTTCCTTGCTGCTCATTTTTGGTGATACTGTACAGCCCCCACTGCTGGGTCAGGTTGGGGTTCTCTAGTAGATAACTCAGGAGAATTTCTTCCCTGTGACTGACAAACTTTGGGAGATACCCAGGCCTGGTGGACATACATCCATACAGCCCCCACTCTTGGAAACCAACTTCCAGACACTAGGAAACTGGACATCCCCAGAGGGATGGGCCTCTCACATGCAAAAATATGAGAGGGCTCTAGACTGGAAGTGGGCAAGAAAAGGGGGCAAGGCAGAGGGTGGGGACAGAAAAATGCCAGCCCAGTTAGTTGTTCTGTTAGCATCCACTCCAGGTCCTGAGTGGACCCTTGGGAATCCCTGCGGACATCCCCTCCCCACATTCCAAGTTCTAAATACTTTTTGTTTTTCCCTCCGTGTATATGTAAGAGAGTATGATTCCACAGCTTCCCTACTTACTCCAGTCTTTTCTCCCACTCTTCCCTGTTTGGAAGTTCTTCCTCAGATGTAACTTTATTTCTTCAGGCTGCAGCTTAATCCCTCTAAAAGCCCTCTAAAACAGGTGCCAAGGGAACCCAAGACAGGGCTTGAGTTATTAAATATAAATAGACAGGGGAGGGGAACTGAATATAGCCAGATTTTATCTCTCAGTCCCTGCAAGTTATTGGGAAGAAGGCACTAGTGGTTGCTAAGCAACAGGTCTCCATAGAGGACAAGGCACAGAGGAAAAAGCCTCTTTTGAATATTGAGGTGAGAGGGTAGGGAAGGTGGTGGTCAATGGGCTATGGACCGGCAGGCAAGGCTGCGGGAATGATTGGTTCGTCCTCCAAGAACAGCCCTATTCCCCCCAGGCCTCAGTAAACTCCGCCTTTACAGCCTTCCCGATTGGTGGAAGGAGGAAGGCCTCAGGCACTCCTCCCTTCCTGCCGGGAGGAGGAAACCTGGTTTCCATAGCAACCCAGAAACAATCCTGGCCTTGTTTTGCTCACGGCTTTTCTATAACCCCTCATGGAGCACCGACTATCATGGACTCCCTTCTCTGACCCCCAACTTCCGATTTGAGGGGGAGGGCCCATAGAAAGATTAAGGGTGGGAGTGCCACTGGTCTCACTGGGCCCTGAAGTGACCTATTAAGACTCTAAAGAGGGAGTGACTTTTAGGGGAAAGGGCTTTCAAGCGTCCTCTGACCTCTGCACCTCCTAAGGGGCTGCAAAAAGCACGGGCAAATGGTGGCATCAGATGCAAATTTTATGTCCAGGCTTGCTTTCTAAAGAGCCAGTATAGGAGAAGGTCAGGAGAGAATGAGAGGGCAGTCTTTTGTGCCCCTTGGCCACCCAGCCTCCTATCCTCCTCGACCTTAAGTCCACTGTCGTCAAGACCCGAGAATGGAGATATAGAACATTAACGTATGTCAAGTATAAGTGAGTGGCACCGAGGGGCATAATCTGTTTTTCTAATATGACCACAAGCAGAGTGTTAGGAGAATTAGGCCGACAGCTGCTGGTGCCCCCCCTTCCACCACCCCCCCCCCCCCCCCCCCCCCCCCCCCCCCCCCCGCTCTCCCTCTCCCTTCCTCCTCGGCGTTTGCACACACCAATGGCAGCCGAGCCCTGCTCGAGATTTCTCTTAATCTTCCTCCGCCATCCTGCGCTCTTTCCGCAGGCGGTGCTGCGAAGCCGGCAGAGCCCCGCGTCACACCTTACTGCTCTCCGAGATTGCTCCACAGAGAGCTCAAGGAGATGGCAATTCAGCGCTGATGCCGGCTGGCAGCAGTTGGGAGAGGGGAAGGAGGAGAGAGAGGGAGGAGGGGAGGGGGGAAAAAGTTGGCACAGATACCAAGTTTTTCCCTAGAGAGACATGGTGGGGGGGGGTGGCAAGAGAAGAAGAGAGAAAATGACACAGAGAAAAAGAAACAAGAAAAAAGAGGCAGACAGGCAGACAGGCAGAGAGAGAGAGAGAGAGAGAGAGGATTAAAGTTCTCAGACATTCACATGTGGGCATCTCTAGCCCACCTCAACTCGTGACCCTCTAAAGATCACACCCCCAGCCGGAGTTCCCAGCCACCCACCCTCCAACAAACACCAAACGCGCGTGCACACACACACACAAACACACATACACACACACTCCCAGCCAACCTGGAAGTCAAAGTGGCCCAGACATGTTGTGTGTATTCGTGCAAGAGTGTGTGTGTGTGTATGTGTGTGTGTATACGCCTGTATGTTGTCTCTGTTTTGGATCGCAGTAGAATGCAGTATGTAAATGAGATGGTTATTACCGCAATGTTCATCAAGCTGAGCCGAGAAGACATTAATAACCTGATGAATATGCATGTGAATTTGTTAATTAAGTTAATTATTCTGCTGAAAATGCATTCGTCTTCCAAGGACATTTTCCCAATGATTTTTACATGCTCTAGCCATTAGTCATGCTATATTTTATCAGGGAAATGAGTTTGCTTAAGTTGTAAAAAAAAAAAAAAAATGGAGCGAGAAGAGAAATAGAGAAAGAAAGGAAGAGGAAAAAAATGAAAGAGGAAAGAGGAAAATGTGTTGGAGTTGAGAGTGGGAAGGCATCTGAGGCCGGCCTGAAGTTTGAGGCCCAGCTGGGCTTTTGAAGCCTGCCCTCGATTTTTATGGGTATCTCACTCTACAATTTTTTGCCCTTTTTTTGATGACAAACTTTTTTTTTCCAGTGCCAAATTTCCAACACATTAATTAATTGTTGTAGCCAATTAACTGTAGTTGTGCAAATGAGTTTAGCACTAATTACCATGCAGTGCCTGTAATCACATAAAAAACTTGCTGAGAAAGAGAGAGAGAGGAGAAGAGAAAGAAGGAATGGGAAGGCAGTGGTAGCAGAAGAGAAGGGGACCTGGAGCAGAGGGGCAGCCAAGGGAAGGAAATAAGCAGGCATTCTGAGATTTCCTGGTTAGAAGCCATCTTGGCTTCGAGAAAAAGGAACTGTCTCCCAGCCACATTCAGGACCTCTGACAGTTAGGAAATCTCAGTGGGAGTAAGATTCAGTAAAGAGTGATCTCCCTTTGTCTAAGAACTTCCAGCCAAAAGACACAAGTTCAGAATGGATATCTCTGGTTGTTTCAGTGATACAGTGTAGTCCCTATACATTCTGAAGGCCTCGGTGTTTATCCTCCATGGCTGGAATTACTGGGTATGGGTGGTGGGTGTGACTGGGAGATGTGCCATTTCTGATGGGCCAGGGGAGATGGAGAAAAGTGGCATGTGCTTTCAGCCTGGTTCTAGAGCCGTAAGTACATAGGGAAAATTGTTATGAGTCTAGACCACTGGAATAGGCCAATGGAGCAACGATAACATCAGCTATAAAAGAGCCAGTTCTAGCAGGAGGTGGGAAGAGGCAGCCTTTGGCCAGACATAGCTCCCAGGAGAGGAGCCAAACCTTCTCTCCCACAAGTTGGCATCTCTACCACCCATCATGTCTGGGCCAACTCTAGGTTTCCACCTGTCAGCTTCAACCAGTGCCCACAGGCTGAGGGACAGACCAAATGATTTCTCCAACTCCTTCTGATTTCACTGTCCATGGCTTCAGCTGGAGTAAGGAACAGTTATAAAGCGAGGACTAAGTGCCGGACTGGCATTTTTGCTTCCACTCTGCTTGCCCCCTGTACCATGTCCTAGACACTGTGCCTGCCCAAAGGGTGTGTGTGTGTGCACATGCACGTGCACAATTAACCTGTAGCTCCCCCACCACCAAAAAAAGTGCGATTATTGCCCTTACCCCTCCGGAACAGGGTGCTCACTCATCATGGCCTGTTTTCTCAGACCTCTTCAGAGACGCCTTCAGCTTCACACTTCCATGGAGGACCCTAGCCACGCTCCCTCTCACAGACACCCAAAGGCTTGTTTTCTGATTCCAGGGCCCAGGTCTGTGGGCAGACTGCTAATGGGCTCTATCCACTTTAGCCTTGTTCTTTCCTGGCAAAGGGGAAACAATTTCAAAGGCACATGCCATACTGCTCCCTGCTCTGGGACATTGCTGCTCTTCTTTTTTTTTTTTAAAGATTTTATTTATTTATTTGACAGAGAGAGAGATAGTGAGAGCAGGAACACAAGCAGGGGGAGTGAGGGAGAGGGAGAAGCAGGCTTCCCGCCGAGCAGGGAGCCCAACGTGGGGCTCGATCCCAGGAGCTGGGATCATGACCTAAGCTGAAGGCAGATGCTTAACGACTGAGCCACCCAGGCGCCCCCCATTGCTGCTCTTCTAACCTATGAACCAACGTCAGCTGTGAAGACCTGAACTGACCCACACTGCTCCAATCTCTTTCTGCCTCCAACATTTCTCTTTTGGTTCTGCCCACACCCTATTCCCAGAAACGTTAGTCAAGGTCTGAGAAAGCCTCGTGCAGCAGAAAGAGCCCTATTATCTTGGGTTCCAGGCTCTTTGCCATTTAACATGTGATCATGGGAGAATTTTTTACTGGAGCCTCAATTTTCCTCATCTATGAAATGAAAATAGTAATAGTGCCATGCCTGAAGAATTAAAGAAGCTTAATAATTGTGAGTATAAAACAGTCAGCACACAAGTAAATGAGCTACTTCACTAATTGGTAGTGAGTACAAAGTGAGAGTACAAAGTATCCTTTAACAGGTGAATGGTTAAACAAACTGTGGTCCATGTGGTCATGCCATAGAATAAACAAAACGAACAAACTAGGATACATACAAAAACTTGGATGGATTTGGTGAGTGAAAAAAGCCAATCCTAAAAACTTACACAGCGTATGACTCCATTTTTGAAATGACAACATTTCAGAAGTGGAAGAGATAAGTGGTTGCTAAGGGTTAAGGAGGGTGTGAGGTAGGTGTGATTATAAAAGGGCAGCATGTGGGGCACCTGGGTGGCTCAGTCGTTAAGCATCTGCCTTTGGCTCAGGTCATGATCCCAGGGTCCTGGGATCGAGCCCCGCATCGAGCTCCCTGCTCGGTGGGAAGCCTGCTTTTCCCGCTCCCCCTGCTTGTGTTCCCTCTCTCGCTGTCTCTCTCTCTGTCAAATAAATAAATAAAAATCTCTAAATAAAAGGGCAGCATGAGGAATCCTGGTGGTGTTGGAACTGTTCAGTGCCTTGACTCCAGTGGTAGATACACGAATTTACACAGGTAATAATACTGTATACACACACACACACACACACACACACAAAATGGGGAAATCTGAGTAAGACTGGTGGACTATATCAATGTCAATATTCTGGTTGCGGTACTATAGTTTTGCAAAATATTAGCATTGGATGAAAGTAGGAAAAATGTACAAGGGATCTCTGTATTATTTCTTAAAACTGCATGTGAATCTACAATTATCTCAATAAATAAAAAAAAAGCTATGATAGATTATTAATGTCTCTCTGCTAGGCCTAGGAGAGAAAAGGGGCTGCCCTTGTGTTTCCATTGCAGAATTCCAAAGAGGAAGATTTAAAAAAACATTATTCTCATGGGTATATCAATTAAATGGCTATAGGGAACAGGGGATATTTGTATCTGTTGATCTAATAATTCTACTTTTTAGAATTTACTATAAAAATGCATGAAGAGGGAACGCCTGGGTGGCTCACTCGGTTAAGTGTCTGCCTTTAGGTCAGGTCACGGTCCCAGGATCCTGGGATCGAGTCCTGCATTGGGCTCCTTGCTCAGCAAGGAGCCTGCTTCTCCCTCTGCTTGTGCTCTCTCTGACAAATAAATAAATAAAATCTTTAAAAAAAATGCATGAAGGTTTATGTGTTAGAATGTTCATTCTGGTATTATTTATAAGAGTAAAATACCTAAATGATTAAAAATAGGGGATGAGCCTTGTAAATCAGGACATGTTTCGGTGATAATACTCCACAGACTTTAAACATACCTAAAAAAAATATATCCAGCACAACGCATGGCACATAATAGGCATTCAATAAATGGTAGATCTCTTCACTTTACTGGGATATGCTGGGTATTAAAAGAGCTAATGTAGGTAAATGTACTTGACAAACTGTAAAGTGCCTGGGGTTGCTATCCTAGTGGCTGTCTCTCATAGCCCCATCTTAGATGATGAAGCTGTACTTCCAGGCAGAACACTGCCTGGAAGTACAGCTCCTGGTTTGAGGCATGGGAATGGCACAGTCTGAGTCAAGGGATTGGGGCTATTTCCTTTCCAGGAGACTGCCACCCCCCTGCTTCACATCATGAAGACAATCATGGACATTCTTCCCAGCATACATACATTCACTTATTTGGCCTGTAATTTCAGAGGACTCATGGAGTCGTTGAAGCAATGTCAGCCCTGGTGACTCCATAAGAGTAACAGACTATTTATTGTATCAACCACTGAGCACCTATTGAGTATCAGGCAATGTCCTAGGTGCTTTACAGACATTACTTCACTAAATGCTCTCCACAACCTTAAGAGGTTGTTTATCTGAATTTTACAGACAAGGAAACTAGGGCTCAGAGAGGTTAAGTGACTTACCAAGATAGCACAGTTGGTTAATGGCAGTGCTGGTGCTAGAACCCAAGGCTTCCTGCCTCCCAAACTTGTGATCTAACCATCAGCTACTACCTTTAGAAGGACCGAGAAGGGGTGTACTCCCAGAGCTAGTGAAGAAATTGCACTGAGGCCCCCATCTGGAGAAGCCACAGAAAAGTAATCCTGTTTTTTCAATTCCCCTTGATAGGCACAGACTTAAACCTATCCCAGGCAGGAAAAAAAAAAAATCTCTGAAGTAGGCCCATTCTGAAGTTTTATATCCCATGAGTAAGTTTTTCCATACGTCTACCTTCTATCTTTTTTGCTAAAATCTGATCCCTCTTCAAACTCTTATTTCCAGTAGGGACAGTTGAATATATGACATGGTACCCTTCCATGAACGGTCCTAGGTCAGGAGAAGTTGGAGGAGCTTCTTGTTCCCCAGTTCTGTTGAGGCCATGACTAAGATGTTTCAGTCCCCTTGGTCTCTTGGATTTGATCCAAGCTATCAAACCAAAAGATAAACAGGAGAAAATGGGCCAGGAAGAAGAGCAGAACCTAACCAGACCAAGGAGACCAGCTTGGAGAATGGTCTGGGAGACTCTTGGGACCTGAGTGCTGGGTAAAGTTAGAGTGGGCAGTTTTTCCCACCTTACTCAGCAGCCAGTTTCATGTTTGACATTTACCTAGTTGAGAAGGTCTGGCTAGCATCCCTCATGCCAGAGTCTCTTAATAGTCTTGATAGGACATCTCTACAGAAAGGAGAGGGCTGGGGGTTCTGCCACTCCATATTTACTCCTGTTTCAATACTACTTCACTGTGTTTGCTCAGGGCCAGGCAGCCCAACTGGGGGAGCTTAGAGATACCCAGGAAAGAGAATCATCTTGTGAGGAGGATGCTGGGTCCAAAGTTCTTTTCTCTCAACATGAGAGCCAGGAGGGCAACCGGAGCCTGAGTCCGGACACACAGATCAGTGAGGGGCAGTGTCCTCCCTCCCTACCTTCCCCTGTACACCATTCTACCCTGCTGGGGCCCAAGCATGCCCACTGCTCTCTTTGGCTTCCCTCACCCCACTTACCCTATGGACAGGAGAGGGTTAAAGGCATGGTATGGGCAAGCTATAAATTTCCCATCAGTGTGGGGAGAGTAGGACTGTTGGCAGGGAGGGGGTTGGGCTGGGGGGGAGGGGGAGCTGGGAAAAAGCCAGGAGGTTGTCTCTAGGTAACAATAAACACTGCAAGCAAGGAGCAGCTGTTACACTTACTCTCTCTGCATCACAATGCTGAAATAACACTAATAAACCAGTGTGCCCAATGCACAGGCATACATGCATTTAGGGCCAGGCCCCACTGCATCCTTACAGCAGCCCTCTGCCTCAGGTCAGGGCCCTTGCTGTCAGCGGACATACCAGTCTTGGCCTGGCTACCTTTGGGGGAGGACGAGCACTAAAGAGCCAGTCTCAGAGTCAGAGTGGCATTCCCAGAGTCAGTGGGGGGTGGGGTGGCAGGCTGAGGATTCTGCGTTCAGATCCTGATGGCATTCATTGGTACAAAGAGTTCAAATGGGGTAACTCTTGGCTGGGACTCGGGAGTAGAGGAAGAGAGGAAGAAAAAGTGTAGGGAACAGACAACTACTTACCATATCTTCTCAGACTCAAAGGGATGAGGTGGCCAGGAGTGGAGCTAGCTGAAGGGAGGTAGAAGAAAAGGGAGGCCAAGGAGAAAGTTTGAGAAAGAGGAGGAGCATGTGGTATTGAGGAGTGATTCTAGGATCTCTCCTGGGTCTAAACTCCCCACACCTGTCTATACCCACCTGGTGCACCCAGGCTCCCCCTCACAGCACCATTTTTATACCAGAGCCAGGTGATGTGTTGGTTCAGTTCAGGACTGAGCTTTATTATGGGTATTCCAGCAGGGGACCCTGGGCTCCCAATGCTGCCAGGGAGAGCTGGGGGGAGTAGAGATGGTCTCGTCTCCCTAGAGGAAGAGTGAAGAGTGAAAAGTGGCTGGTCTATCACTTTCTCCAACCAAAACCATCTCTGGATCTCCAGAAGCAACCTGACAGAGAGCACCCCCTCCACCACCCCAAGCTGGAAAGCAGGGCTGCCAGCAATGAAATAGGCAAATGAAAATGGGCTCTGCGAGAGAACTCTCCTCCTCTTACTCAGCCCATCCTTCACCGACGTCAGAGGGAGGGTGCTATTATCTGGATATGCTAGTACCAACGATCCCTGTTTCCCTTTGCTGAAACAAAGGACTTAACCCCCCTGGGACTATGGTCAGAGGATACTACTGGCCTCTCCTATCCTTTCCTCAATGGGAAGCCTCTTTCTGGGAATGATTAAGGGAGGTTGAGCATTCCCAGCCCTTTCATAGCTGGAGCCTCTCCTTGCCCCACAATCCAGATGAAAGAACTTCATCCACATAGCTCAGAGTTGGGGAGAACTGGGGCAAAAGAGAGCTCTAACAAGCCTGGACCCCCTTCCCCTCTGATGTTTTCATGAGCTGCCCCCATTACTATGAGTCACCAGAACCCTGAGCTCAGCTGAGCTGCCAGCAGCCTTCTCCGTCCTTGCCCTCCAGCGAGGCAGATATGCACCCGAAGGGCCCCAAGCCCACCATCTTCCTACTCACAGGACCACAGCCTCCTCTTTCATCCTTAGGAATCTGCAACACAGACACGTTGAGATGAGTGAGCAAAGGAGTGTGAGAGAGCCCAGCATGTGCTCTGTGCCGGAGCAGAGAACCGGATGCCTGCACGGCAGAGCAGAATTGCCAGCCAGGAGAACTGATACACTTGGGCACACAGCCTTGTCAGCATGTGAGAGGGGGTGCCAGAGAGAATGGGATAAAGAGGGTTTTTCAAGAGCAGGCATCTCCTCCTGGCTCCCCCTCTGGTCACTGTTTCTTCTCTTTGGCCTCCCTGGGTGCTGCCACCTCTGAGATGCCTTCCTTTCCCTCCTCCATGGCTTCGGGAGCTAGAGAGGGGATATGTATAACAACCTTCGAGGTGTCAGGTGGGAGGTTCAGACATCCAGATCTCTCACCAACCCATGGGACACAGTGAGGGAGAAGGAGAAAAGGAGGAGTCCCATCAGAGTAAAAGCTAAACCATGGGCCAATACAGAGCTCCTTTTTCTCCAAAGTGCAGGTCATTCTGGGTGCTGCTACCTCTGCCTCCCACTTACTTCAAGTCTGTTCCTCTTTCCCAGCAAAGGCTCAGCAATCTTTCTGGACTCCAGGCTCCAGGAAGAGAGGAAGAAAAAGTGTAGGGAACAGACAACTACTTATCTTCTCAGACTCAAAGGGATGAGGTGGCCAGGAGTGGAGCTAGCTGAAGGGAGGTAGAAGAAAAGGGAGGCCAAGGAGAAAGTTTGAGAAAGAGGAGGAGCATGTGGTATTGAGTGATTCTAGGATCTCTCCTGGGTCTGACTCCAGGGCTGTAGATCTGGCACCTTGCCTAAACCTTGGCAGTGTGAGGCAGGGCTGGTGGGGACTTCGGGGAGGGAAGCCCTGTTCCTTAGAGAAAAATCCAGAATCTAGATTGAATGCTTTAAGGGCCTTTTGGGCCCTCCAATATGCCTCCAATGTTCGAGCAGGGGTGGACAAGGGGTGAGAAAGGGCCTACCAAAAGCCTGATACCCTTTCCCTTTCTTCTTTGCTGTTCTTCTCCACTGCTCTGTATTTCAAAGGAGAAACAGCAGCTCTGTAAACAGGAGCCTCTAATAAATCCTATGAATAATAGTCAGTACGAACGGCCTACCCTAGGTTAGGTAGCCAGGCCCACAGATGGGACTACAGGCCTCAGCTCCCAAATTTCCCCTCTCTGTCTTCTCCCCCTTTTCAGGCTCCTCCCTGACCTTCCCAGACAAGAGAATCTTCCTTTTCAATTCCCTGGCACAGTTCTCCTCCCAGTTCCCACTACTACAAGCCTTTGGAAGCAGGGAAGAGGCAGATGGATTCTTTCCAGACTGTCTTGGGGGGATGTGAGGGGTCCTTCTCACTTATTGTTTGTAGAGAAGGCAAGGAGATGATCGTGAAGGTCTAAACATAAGGCATGGTGAATGTGGGCCACTTAAAGAGGCATATCCTGGGGCGCCTGAGTGGCTCAGTCGTTAAGTGTCTGCCTTCGGCTCAGGTCATGATCCCAGGGTCCTGGGATCGAGCCCCGCATTGGGCTCCCCGCTCGGCAGGAAGCCTGCTTCTCCCTCTCCCACTCCCCCTGCTTGTGTTCCCTCTCTTGCTGTGTCTCTATCAAATAAATAAATAAAATCTTAAAAAAAAAAGAGGCACATCCTGCTCTTCCTCAGGGACTTTGGGGATATAAAATGGGATACTAAGACAGAAAACAATCCTGGGAGTGGGGGAAAGATGTGGGGGCTTGGAGAGTGTGATGAAGTTTCTATCCACACTGCTTTCCAAGCTGTGCCCATCCTTGCCCTGACTCCAGCTTAGTCTCATGAAGCACAGAACAAAGAATCTTGAATTTTTTTAAGGAAGGAAGAAGATGCCAGGAAATACCACCTTTGGCAACCTGGTGGGAAAGCCCCTTTTCTCCTTCATTCTTTCCCTCCCTAACCCTAGTGTCTGAACAGTAAAGGAAGGAGGAATGGGGATGTGGACAGCTGGAAACATGTCTTCCTCTCCATTGTGCACCAACACCACACAAAGCCAGACAGGGCTTGACTACGTGCTCTGGGGCCATGGCACCACATGATTCAGGGGCATTTCTGACTCGGCCTTTTGAGCCTTGAATTTTAACCCTGTCTCTGTTTTAGGCCTAGACATGGGACAAGAGGTATAAGACCACTCCTCCCTACATTTTGGGCATAATTTTCTCTAGCAGTTTATACTGTGACAGGGAAACTTGTAAAAAGATCTCAAAAGAGCTCAATATTTAGTCACCTTTGGGAGATTTATTTCTTGGTTGTTGGTACACTGCCTTCTCTGTGGACTTTTCAGAGTATTGTAAAATCCCATGAGAGTGGGGGACTCTCGGGGATCTGTCTGCTTGTAAGCTGGGGAACGGATGAGATGACCTCTGGAACTAGCTGTACAAGGGAAATGTTCCTCCAACAATGCACCTGCCTGACTCCGCTCACTTGCTTCTGACTTGGAGGCCAGAGATATGAGATTCCAGTAATAACTCTGCCAATCCTCTTCCCTTGACTTTCCTCCCCATGCCCTACCTACCCACCTACCTTTCCTTGGGTTCCCAGGAACTCTCCAAAGCCAGGAACACAAAGCAACTCCAGGACAGGATTCAACTGATTTTCCTCTCTGGGTCTCCATTTCCACATCTGTAAAGTGAAGAGTTTGGCAAGATGAGCTCCAAGTTCTCTCCCTTGCAGCAGTAAGCTTCTATGATTCACACCCCAAAGGCATCAGGCCTCACATGCTTTGCATGTAAACTCCAGGGCACTTCTCTTATGTCTAAACGTTCAGAAATATCTTTAAACCCTGCCCTCCTCTTTCCTCTCACACAATCTCTGGTTCTATGGTCTCTAGCTCTTGCCTTCTGTCTTCAATGACCTCAAAACTCTGTCCCCACTTTCCTTTCAGTTTTATATCACTCACTGGGACAAGCCCAACTGGACAAAATCCTAGGAGCAAGGATTAGCCTTACCTAATATCCTGGCTGCAAATTTGGGCGTCAGACCCAAGTCAACTAGTATATTCTATCCTTTTTTGGAGGTCCTGGCAGTTGGGGGGAATTTCCTGGCAACTCTCCCCAGCACCTCCCCTCCTCCTCCACCTCGCTATTCCCGATGCCAGAGCACAAAGTGGCCAGTGATTGATGGGCCTGGGTTCCCAGTAACCGCACCCAGTGGCCCAATCCTCCTCCCTAACCCAATCCCTCCCCTGTCCCTATTCAGAGATCAGATTGTCTCATGTTGGTCCCTGAGGTCCCATTAATTAAAAATACATCCAATTAAATGGCAGGTGAAAACGTGCTATTGGAGCTCTCCACCCCCCTGCCCCAGCTTGGTCTCCCCCCACCCGCTTTAAGGCTCAGCTGTGCTTTGAGCTGAGAAAAAAAAAAAAAGAGAGAGAGAGAGGAAGAAAGAGGGAGAGAGAAGAGGAAGACATAGGGGTGGGAGGATGAAGGGGGGGTGTTATTTGAACCTCTGCCAGGGTAGCATGTGCCAGCCTGGGAGGGTGGCACTGTGCCCTGGTGTCTAATTTCTGGAGGTGTGAGTAGGTTCAGTCAGCTGGGTACCCACCTCCATTTCCCTTAAAGGGGCAGAGGGAAGTCAAAGGGTATGACTAGCTGTGCTGCCCTCCTTCTGGGTTTGGTGGGTGAAGGGCAGAAGTGTAAATGGTAGAGGGCCCTTAGGATGGGGTGTGATGTTCAGAGGTTTGGAGAGTCTGAGGCCTCCATTCTTGGCATATCCCTGCTTTTCCCCAAACTGCAAAGAAGGTAATGAGAAGCCGGCTAAGACCCAGGTGGCAGGGCATGGCGATGCTCCCAAGCTAGGCTGTGCCTACCCCCACCCATAGGAAAGCTGAGAAAAATAACAGAGGGAGCGAGGAAGAACAGAGCCATAATTTGGGTGGGAGCAGATGAGTCAGATAGGATAAAATATACAAGGATGGATGTTTGTGTGGGCATCACGACACTCAGCACCTTATAGGTAAGAGGGTCTGGGTCTGGAGGACCTGTCCTGTTTGCCCTTTCTCTAGGCAAAAAGAAGCAGCAATAGGGTGAAGTCACCTCATCCTGGCTGCCTGGCACGCTGTGAACAGGGTGTCTCCCCTGACAAGCACTGATCACTCGTTCTCCTTCACACTTACGGTGTCCCCAGCATTTTGTCAGGTAATGCATCTGCTCCACCCTCTGCCCCTCAGAAAGCCCTGTGGTCCCAAGCAATGCAAAGCTAATGGGCACTGAGAGCTGCTGGGAGAGGAGCTAGGAAAGAAGGGATAACTGAGGGTGGTGCTCAGAATCCAGGCACCAGTGGGGGTGTCTGCCGACCCAGGGCCCCCGCCTGGCCTCCTTGGCAGCCTCAGTACCTCCTCACTTCACTTTAACGCTAATTGGAGATTTTAATCTGCGCTGCTGCTCTGCTCGAGGTGCTGGGGGGAGCGCCAGCTGTGCAGTAATTCCAGCAGCACCGACTGTTTAATCAAGCTGTCCTCCTGGGGAGGGGCCCTCGGGCATGGGGGTAGGAGGGAGGAGGAGAACCTCTGTCATCTCCCTTAGCCTGTTCAGCCTGGAAGGGCTTCATGGAGACGGAGGATCAATTGTGGGATACCTCACCCCCATAAGGGCCGCATGGCCACTTGGATCCTTGGCAGAGCCATTACACCATATGGGGTGAGTTTAAAGCTCAAGGGCCAAAGCATCCCTATTCCCCATCCGGCTCCCTGACACCATTTTTTTGGTGTCCTCCAGCCACTCAAGCTGCAAACATCCACTGGACCGTCTTGAGCTCTGCAGATCTGTGCTGGGGGAGGTGGGATGGGGGCACAGAAGGCTGAACTTTCCCACTCTCAGTCCTCTCCCCAATGCTTTCTCACTAACAAAGATACTTCCCTCCTAACAATTGTGAGAGATCTTTTTCTCTGAAAACCACAGGTACCCATACCCTCTAGACTAGAAAGTGACTATTTAAGAGGCAGGGAGACATTGGGGGCGGGGGGGACAGCTGAAACCTGCTACACCTTGAGGGAGAAAAGCACTGACGCAAGATGTTTGGTGCCGAGAGCTGGGGGCTTCCTGAGTTCAGATGGAAACACACTAAGATGTCAGGCAACTAGGGCTGAGTGTTCAGGGTCTCAAGCCATTTTTAAGGAAGAGCAAGTGGTACTAATTATTCTTCTGGCTTCTTGGGGCCTGGTTCTCAGGCTCTCTCAGATTGTTTCTGATCCCTGTTTTGAGGAAAGGGTGCTCTTGTCAGCCAAACTCTTGTCTGCTAAGGGGCAGGAGTTTTAATTGGTCAGCAGCACCCTCGTGTGGCAGAAACCAACACTGCAGCTGTCCAAGCGGCCCAGCAGCTTTGAGGGATCAGACCTCCAGGTTGCTATCTGGATGGGCAGAATTATAAATGTTGATGATCTCTGAGTCATCAAGGTACCCATGCATGCTTACTGCTCGACCACTTCCAGGGACATTTCCTGACTTCCTATCCTTCCATCCACTGTATCCTAACTCCAACTCAAGGTATGTGTCAACCAGGGAGGGAGCACCTTATCTAGAGCTGGCACTTACTAGGGCTGCTGCTTGTGCTGTGTGGCTTGCAGGGATAAGAGAAGAGCTGCTGAGGGCGCCTGGGTGGCTCAGTTGGTTAAGCGACTGCCTTCGGCTCAGGTCATGATCCTGGAGTCCCTGGATCGAGTCCCGCATCGGGCTCCCTGCTCGGCAGGGAGTCTGCTTCTCCCTCTGACCCTCCTCTCTCTCATGCTCTCTGTCTCTCATTCTCTCTGTCTCAAATAAATAAATAAAATCTTTAAAAAAAAAAAAAAAAAAAAGAGAAGAGCTGCTGAGAGAGGAGGCCTAAGAGCAAAAGGTAAGCTGATGTCACATCCAATGGCAGGAGAGGCTCTGGCACCCCTGCCAACTTTTTTTTTTTTTTAAAGACTTTTTATTTATTTATTTGACAGAGAGAGAGATAGCGAGAGCAGGAACACAAGCAGCACCCCTGCCAACTTTTTACAGGTGCCAGACAAGACCTGCCACCTGAACTATGCCACCTGAACTCCAGACACTATCACCTGGTGGTGGGCTTCTTTTCTTTCTTTCTTTCTTTTTTTTTTTAATGTTTTATTTATTTATTTGTCAGGGAGAGAGAGAGAGCACAAGCACAAGCAGGGGGAGTGGCAGGCAGTGGGAGAGGCAGGCTCCCCGCTGAGCGGGAGCCTGATTTGGACTCGATCCCAGGACCCTGGGATCATGACCTGAGCCAAAGGCAGATGCTTAACTGACTGAGCCACCCAGGCGTCCCTTGTGGTGGGTTTCTGCTGTACAGCAATCCTTTCTTACTCCCTGGAGAGGTCTGGGAATGAATAGAGACAGATTCTCAGAGCCTGAGATCCTTGTCCTTAGGAATAGACACCAGATAAACATAGCTTTCCCTCAAAAGATCCAGGTATTCTCCAAGGATGCCAGGCCACTGGGCAGAATGCATGTCTGGAGCTTTAGACTTCCAGCCGCAAGAGAAGTGCTGCCTGTCATTGGACCCTTACCCTAAATTGTTCTGAACTATAGGAAAGGAGTGGATATTTAACATCAGCAAAGTCCTGCTAAAGATTAAAACTGGAAGTCGCAAGGTGGAGAGCTGAGTCACTAAGGCCTTCCCCCTATTGGAAATATTTAACAACAGAGAGAAATATTTCCAGAGAGAAATATGACCCTGTTTGGGGTTGGTGGGTAGAGAGAGGAGCCACCTACCTGGCAGCAAGAAGGGTGGGGGTGAGCACTGGAAGCTCATGACCTTCCTGGTTCTGGGCAATGAGGATGGAGAGAAGCAGGCTTGTAGGTCTCTACTTCTGGTATCTTGAATAGTGTCTGGACAGGTGGGAGCTCCCATCAAATCTGGAAAGGAGGAAGAGAAGTTGATGAGAGGTAGTAAGAAGAGACAGCATGCCCAATCCCACTCAAAAAGGGAGAGAAGGGCGCCTGGGTGGCTCAGTTGGTTAAGCGGCTGCCTTCGGCTCAGGTCATGATCCTGGAGTCCCTGGATCGAGTCCCGCATCGGGCTCCCTGCTCGGCAGGGAGTCTGCTTCTCCCTCTGACCCTCCCCCCTCTCATGCTCTCTTTAGCTCATTCTCTCTCAAATAAATGAATAAAATCTTTAAAAAAAAAAAAAAAGGGAGAGAAAATAGCTTCTTGGGGAAGAAGGCAGGGCTGTGTGTGTGTGCGTGTGTGTGTGTAGTGGTGGTGGTGGTGGTAGTGATGGGTGAGTGGGACAAGTGTTGTAGAGGAGAGGCTGAGAGTAACCAACATCAGTATCCCACCAAAGAGGAATATCCATTAGCGAAGTTGGCCAAGAGGAAAGAAAAGGAATGAAATGACTGTCAATGTTAATAAAGAGGGTCACCTACTCTAACCAGGGGGAGAAACTGTTAATGAGAAGGTAGGACACTGTAATAGGGTCAAATAAAAAGCCAGGGAAACTCTTCTGAAGATCTTTGGGAATAAGAAACTTCCCTGGGAATAAGAAATTTCCCTGAGACTAGTTGTGTCAGGGGGTGGGGCTGGGGAATCCCTTACAAAAGCAGGCCTGAAACCTCTGACTGGCTTTAGGTCCCTACCTGGCTTTAGAGTGTATGAAAGACTGAACTTTTCAGGGCTCCAGATGCCAGGTGACTGATGGACTTCACCAAATTCCTCAAGGGCCATCCTTCCTGCCGCTGCTGCCACCTGTGAAGGAAAATGACAGGTTACTTTAGACATGAGACAGGGACTAGACACCAAAGAGAAATTTGGTCTTTCACCCAGGGAGTATGGCCTTAGTAGGTAACAGTGACGGTGATGGTCACCACTCTTCCAATTCCCTCAAACCCGAATTCACAAAGCCCAGAAGGATTAAGATGAACCTTAAGTATGCTCCCAGAGAGAGATATAACTGCTCTAAGAGTCCTACCTCCTGGGAACCAGCTCCCAGTCTGATAAAGTAAAAACAATGATTCTATACTTAAGAGGTAAATTAGGAATTCAACAGAACTGGAAGCTGTGAAACTCAGAATTATAAAGGGTGATGAAAGTTCAAGTTTAATGCAAAGTTAATTTAAGATGGTGACTCAAAGGAGGCCATCTAGTTTTAGATCAGATCATCGCCTTGTCCGTAACAGGTTCTTCAAGAAAGGCTAGGAGGCAAACAAACAAGAAAATCCTGTGAGACAGAAAGGAGGTTTGTGAGGGGACAGCAAACTTGATACAATTTGGACAAGTAGGTCTATCATACACACTCCCTATGTAGGGAGGAATCTGCATGGGGACCAGTTCATGTTCCCCAGTATTATCAATTGGGGTGTGATGGAGAAAATGTAAAGATTATGTACTAGGATCTGTTTGTCATCCGCACACAATATTCATTTTGCAGACCCACTGCCCCTCTGACCTAGATTCATAACTCTAAACTGTTTCTCCCTCCAAGATTCTGATCCCAGCTTAGAGACTCTTTAGCATTTACCTCTATGCATATCATTGGCTCCCAAACTTGTATGCTCAGAAAATAAGCATTGGAAGGGACTGCAGATACATCTCGGAGAGGTCCAAAGAGGGGGTAGTCTATGCACCAGAGTGAGATAACTTCAGAGCCTGCTGTGCATGTCAGTTCACTGAGCATACTACTTAGGTCTTAGGTCACTGTGGAGCACCACACCACCTTCCTTCTGCCTCATCAAAGGAGAAAATGGACAGTTCAAACTTAATAAGGGAGAGGAGTAGGGGGTCCCCCCTCCAACCCCGTTTCCCAGTGATCTCAGAGAGTATCTCATTTTAGAGTTCTATAATCCCTTCTCTCATTCAGAGACTCCTCTTAGTTTCCCATAAGGTGAGGTTTTCTCTTTCCCTCCCTTCCGATTTTGCTTTTCTATAGCTGTATGGCAATGCAAAAGAGCCTGAGTTGAGATTTAGGGTGAATTCCTCACTGGGTCTCAGAGGCCTGCTTCCCAAACCCCAGAGCTGGTGGCCAAGTGCTCCTGGAACTTGGGGGTAACTTTGGGGGCATCAAGATCTTTGGCGGTGGCTGCCACTTGCTTCCCCAATGAACCAGAGCTCCTGACTACATAAAAATTACACTTGTACAATCTGCAGGTCATGGACAGCTGAGTCTTTGAGGTAAAACACATAAAACTTCTCAATTTTTCTACTAATGTTTTCCCAATCTACCTTTCCCCCTCAAAACCTCACAGCCCTACCTTCCTTTCCTGAGGAAGTTCAGCGGTCACAGGAATTGGCAATCTTAAGGTTGGGGGCTCTATACTCAAGTAGGTTAAGATTCTGGCCTCTTGGACTCCAGTTTTGGCTGGCTGCCACCAACTCACTCACTATGAGACAGTGGGCAAGGCACTTCCCTTCCCCAAAGCTGTTTCCCACTCTGCACACTGAAAGAGTGAATTAGGTGATCTCTAGGGTCCCTTTCTAGCTCTGGCCGACTGTGATTCTATGAGGAAGGAGACACTTCCTTTTATCAGGAAGTGAGGCATTCCTGCCCTTCACACCTTCTCTCTGGGCCACTGCAGAAAGAAGCTCCCCTAGAGATGCCTGCTTTTCTCATGCTGACTTAAAGGGACAAATGAGGGAGTCCCAGTAGGAGGCCTTCCTTTCAGTGCCAAACTCCTTCTATTTTGAAGATATATTAAGAAGGTGATCTAACTCTAACCCTGAATCTTGATAAGGCAGAGAAGACACAAGGCAGATGTATGGGGCAGGAAAGAGTGTGATAAGCATGCCCCCCAACATACAACCGAGACTATCTGAGCACACACTTGGCTTTGCCCTAGGGAGGACCATGTATCAAATACAACTGTATGTGGATGGAAGAAGAAAGCAAGGACATGTGTAAACACATACAGAGCATTGACATAAATGTCCAGTCAGCGCAAATACACTCACTACTGTTCTCTCCTACTTCAGGCCTATACCCGCCTTGTAAGAAGCTATGGTGTGTGGGTGGCACCACATCCCAGTCTTGCCCCTCCCCAAAGTCAGAAAGGAAGAGATAGTGAGACAGGAGCTACTTGGCTTCCTATAAATTGTTTTGTCCTTCCTCACAGCTGCAATCAGAAGCTAAGGGCTCCCGCAGGCCTTGTTCTGATCTGCTGCAGGCGATGGAGGGTTTTTGAAACGGAGAGGACTTGGCTGCGGCCCCGTTTCAGCTGCCATTGGGGCTGGCTAATGGGCTCATTCGGGAAGACCCCCGCCTGCTGCACTAAAGAGTCCCCCGTGGACCCCCTCCCCAATCCCAACCCAATTAATAAATGGGGGCTCCCACTTTATGGCTCTGGGAGCAGAAACCAGAGATACAAATGACCCCCAGGGAGGGACAGGAAAAGGCCTTCCAAGAAACAAGCCAGAGAATTGTGCATCCACAGCCACATGCTGCCACAGGCTAGTCATATCCCATTTTCAAAGCATTAAAGGGGAAGAAACTGGCAAAAAATTATTTTCTTTCCTAGATCTGGAGAGGGATAGCATTCTTTAAATCTGTGGGAAAACCCCAGCAATAAACTCTCTTTCACCTGGATCTCCCACCTCCAAAGGGCAGAGTGCAGATGGATAGTCTGGGCACAGAGCACAAGCTTCACTATTTCCTAGGGGTGCTGCCCCCACCTAGACCCTGCAATACTGAACAAAGACACATCCCATCAACTGGTTAATGAAGTAAAAAAAAACAAAGCAGCTACCTCTTTCCAAGCTCTCATCACCATCAACAGGATTAATGTCCTGGGGTCATCTCTCCTCTTACATCCTAACTATCATCAAGCCTTGCTAATTCCTATGGACCCCCTTCCTTTCTTCTCATTCTCTTTGTCCCACTCTAGTGCAGGCCCTCAGGGCCTCACATCTGGACAAGAACAAAAATATCCTAGCAAGCTTTCCTGTTTCCTTGACCCAGTATGGCTGCGAAAGTCCTCAACATCATATTCATCCCACCATGCTCTGCTTCCTGTTAATGCTTACCAAATCAAATCCGAACTCCTCATTCAGGCCCACAAGACTGCTCCTCCGACTTTATTTCTTAAGATTTCTCTTCTTTACGACCCTGACTAGCCCATTCAAAGCCTTCTGCACAAAACACACATAAACCTTCTTCCGTAAGTTTTCTTCATCTGAACACCTCTTCTGTTCCCCTATCTTCATTACTTCAAAGAATTCTTTTCTGGTTAACTCAACTTTTCGAATTATTTCTTGGCTATGGCTACTTCTGTACTAGGTTACTATCTTATTTTATAGCCTGCATTAATGTGCTGACTTATAAATACTGATTCCTTACTTCCCAACCAAGTATAAGACTCATCTCACTAGATCCAAAAGCTTCTTTAAAAAGTGAGATAGATCCTCCCTTAATCTTCCCCAGAAGTTGTCCTGTACTCAGGACATGACTCAGCTAATGATATTACCACTCCCCACTGAAGCAGCCTCATGGTTTAACACTTGGGCTATCATATCAAACAACTATGAGGAATAAAATCTTATTCTCACTAGCAATGTTCAGGCTGCCACCTGCTCCTATCAACATTGAACCTGGCACTGAGTCTTTCCAAAATTATAAACTGTTTCATGACTTGAAAGTGTGTTACAAAACAAAAACCCCAAAACAAGCATGGTCACCAAAGGCATATGTTTATCTCCTTGATTCTTAGGATATAAACACTGTTTTCTTTGAAGACCCCTTAGGAGGAGATGCCCTATGTTGTTCCCTATTTCTAAGATTAATCTATATTCTCAGGTCATGAGCTGATTTTCTAGAATGCAAATCAATCCCAGAGCCAAGAATAATCTTGTTCTCTACCAGCTCTGCCTCTAGCCTACCTCTGACCATCACATTTTTGGAAGGTTCCCAGGAATAGAGAAGTTATTCATGAGTCTCAACTATTTAGCAAGTACTTCCTTAGATTAACCTCACTCTCAAATGCTGACTCTTCACTTCCTATAGTTTAGCCCTATGTGGTCAGACAGGAAAAAGTGATCTGCCACTCCCCTTTATCACCTACTTATTGCTCAGGATAGTAAGAGGGATTTGCCTTTTATTCCTTCCATCTTTTAGCCTCAAGGTACTTGACAATCAAGATAATACAAGCAAAGCATTCAGCACAGTGCCTGACACATAGTAGGCTCCCAACAACAATGGTTCTTATTCTCTCCCTTCTTCCCCAAACCACAGGTTCTCAACCTTTCTGGGCCTATTTGTTCACTGGCTGAAGACAGCATCGAACTAGACAAACTAATGTCCTTTTGTAATTCTAACAGTCTGTGACTCTAATTCACATATTCTGGTTTGTTTACTCTTCTATGCACTGCCTTCACTTGGATCTAAAAACAAAGGAGAGAGGAATAACACTAGTTTCCAGGTTGGCCTAAAATACACAAAACCACTTTCAGGAGTTTTAGAACTCCATAAATACAAATAACTTTTTAAAGTGATGCATCCGTATCATCCCTTCCTTATTTCTGAATTATTCTCTTGAACTATGTAGATAGCAGTGGGAAGCAAAATTTCCTTATATGTTGTCTAATATAATCAAGCTTCCCTAAGTGAAAACATCTTCAAAGCATCTCCCAACCTAAGGGTTCTAGGCCCATCCTCCAACCACAAAGGTAACACTACTGTAATCAAGGGGAACTCTTTACTCAAGGTGGTGCTTTAATGGGGCCTCCCTAAAATGAACTGTAAACCTTTAAGGCAATTATCCCTTTTTACTAGCCCAACCATAATTTTTCCTTCCACCCCATATTTCTATGTCTTCTTTAAAAGCAATTATACCCTAAGTGTCTTTCTGCAGCCCAGCTAACAGACTGCTCTAGAGTTCTTTCCCTTTTTTACATCTCCTTCTCCTATTGCTTCATATTGTATGAGACCTTTGGCTCCCTAATATAAAATGCAAATACTGGTAAAAAGGCCATACTCAGAAGTTCCTGAATTTATAAAAAGGATCAGACTCCTAAGCTTTCTCTAAGTCTTTGAATTCAGCCTCTTTTCTCCAGGGCCAAAAGCATTCAAAATTGCATTAGCCTTGGTGGGGAGGGTTGTCTGTCTACAAGCTGATCGTCACTTCACCTACAAGGTAAAAGTATTGTTGTAGTTCTGAGACACGGGAGGTAAAAGGATCCTCTCCCTCAGACAGCCATTGGAATAGGCTCCTTACAGTAAAGAAAAAAACATCCTCCAGGACCCAGGCTTTGTTTTTCACTTATCTCTGACCGCTACATTGTAGCCTTTATAGGGTTTCTCCATGCTGCCTCCCTCAAGAGATGGTTTGGCTTGGATAAAATGCCCTTCATTCCTTTGGAACTATCAACATTATCTGTTGTTTACAACCATGCCAGAGCAAAACATCTAAAAATCCATCTATTTCCAGGTCCTAGGAAACCTTTGTCTAAGTGAACTTGCTTTATGGCTATATTCTCTTATTCCAGAGAAGTATGCTGTGGCTATGGGGCTACATATTGAGTAAGTTTCACTAACAACCACCCATCTAGAGAGTATTAAAGACACACTTCATATCAGCCCCTTTCTCTCAGCCTTGGACTACTAATTTTTGAGATAGGTATGAGAGCAATCCAGTGGCCAAAGCATTCTGGCACTTTAGTGATTAATCACCAAGGCATCGAAGCAATCCTCATCTGCTTTCTCATGGATAGCAGGGCCCTCTTCTCACTCACCAAGCTTTACTTCCCACAGACACCATCTGCAACTGAGCTCAGAAATGTCATCACCAAAAGCATGTCTCAGGATATGAGGGAAGAGGATGAAGTGAAGTGTTGAGATTCCCTGCCCTTCCTAGACCAGTAAAGGAATCTCTTGTACCCCACACAATGTATATTAAAATCTCCTTAGCAGTAAGAAAGCATTGTTATTTTGCTTCCTCCCTCACCTCTTACCCAGTAAGTTGAGGATCTGGAATAGA
The DNA here is from genome assembly GCF_002201575.2 of Neomonachus schauinslandi. NCBI lineage: Eukaryota > Metazoa > Chordata > Mammalia > Carnivora > Phocidae > Neomonachus > Neomonachus schauinslandi. The sequence goes on along the minus strand of NC_058417.1, from coordinate 38,071,893 downwards.
CATTTGTCTTCAGAGTTGCCTCTCATTACCCTTCAAAACTATGAAGCAGCAGTAACTCTAAATATCCTGCAGGATTAAGCAATCGATACCCCTGGTAGGCCTAATGCATGCAAGGTGGGCAGTGAGTGAAAAATAGGAAATGAAAAGTGGGTGGACAGGAGATGGAGAGATGGCTGCACATGGGAGAGGAGTGGTAGAATACCACCAGCAATTCCTCCAGGTGTCATACTTCCCCCAAAGTCTTTCAACTCTAGTTTGGAGTAAATGTTCACGTGAGAGTATTCTTAAGGTTACAGGAACATTAAAAGTATTCCCATAGATGAGAAATGCCACACCTGGACAGTAAAATTAACGAATGTGTCCAGAAATGCTCACCTTGCCTCTCAGGACAACCAAAAGACTTAGCAGTCCCACCTCTCCCTTGGAATGGTTGAACATTTACTCACTTGAACTCCCCACTTCCATTCCACCTAGCCCTTCAGGATGACTAAGTTGTGAACAGAGAAGTAACTTCATACCTGAAACACAGTCAAACTATGGGGGCAATCTTTAATAACAAAGGAAATCCCAGTACGAAGAACATTAACTCTTAACTTCCTTGAGGCATTAACTTTACCATATGGTTAAGGATACCTGTCTGGGAAAAGACAGTTCTGAAGAAATGTAGATACTGAAACAGCATGGTTTTTAATTAAAAATAGCCTTGGTTGTGACACAGAAAAAAGTCCATGTTAGTTAGGTCCTCAGCCTTTAGGCCCAGAATTAAAAAGACTGCCACTGCTATGAAGTGGAAACAATATTCTCTAGTCGATTGAAGTTCACACTCCTAGTAATGAATCTGCAATATATGGAGACCAAAAACAAATTCCTTTTCTCTGGAAGCTAACCAGGAACACAGGATTCCAGGAATTGGAACAATCTTGGGCTCTCCATTCTCCTTCTGGGTAAAGACAGGACAGCTCACAGGCATCATAAACTTTGGAGATTCAAAAACAGGCTGGCAACCCTCATCACCAGTATTTGAATTCATCTTCCTAATTTCCTTGTTCTGGTGTACCCTTTAACCTTATATGATTGCTCACCCCACCAACAGCTTCCTGATAACCTATCTCCCCTCTTCCTTTCTGTCTTCTAATAGGTTTTATCTGCTGTCTGCCTACTTAGGTCATAACTACCAGGACTGCAGCAACACAAGGGAAGTTTTAGGTCTCAGTGTCCTAAACCATGAAAGAGAAGGGAAAACAATTCCCTCCTCAGGTGGAGATAGGAAAAATTTTGAAGGTAACAGGAATTTTACCCTTATAAACAAACTTTACTCATTTCCTGGATTGGCAACACATCAGGAAATCTCAACAGACCTAGGAACACTAATCTCCATGCCTACTCTACTCATGGTAACATAAGAACTGGTGGGGGGTGGTTATATTTAAGAGACTATTCTTTGGTCTAAACAGCCTCTTACCAACTTCCATTGACAAGCTGAGCTCAAACCCACTTACCTCTCCTTTCAGGAGGAGTCGGGGTACATGAGGCTCAACTCTTTTGATGGCCTGGCACCATCATTTGTGTAACTATTTCTACTTAAAACAAAAATCACCTTACAGTTTCCCCAACTTTTTTTCTTCTCTATTTCCTAGTCTAGTGTCTTGAAGCACCTCTTCAAACCCTGAGAACTTTTTTTTTTTTTTTGGATATTTTATGAGACTACAGAGATTCTGAGACAAAGAACTCCTAAGATAAAGTGGAGGAAATTACATGCAATTAGATCTGCTCAGAGGCTACAGGTTAAGAAGTAAATGCAATGGAGCAAAAGTGGTATAGTAACAGGAAATATTTAATTTTCCAATCTCCACTTTCCATTTTTATAAACTGAAAGAAAAAAATTTAATATATTACAAAATATCTGTACATAGACAAGGTACACCCGATGTGGGGCAAAAACAAGAGAGAGAAGGAATACAGTGTCAGGAACCTAAATCAGGGAGAATGAGGTGGCAACTGACACTTTTCTGGTGCAGCATTCTCTCTCAAAACCTGCTGGTAACCATTTTAGTACTGTAACTATATATGCATATCTCACACACACACACACACACACACAGTGGCTGGGTGATGTCTATGGCATAAGCTAACAAAAAAGTCCTACTTACAAATTTGTGCTACTGCCCTGCTTTGAAAAGTATAGATCTGATGTCATTTTATCATTCCTATGGACAGTTGAGGAAAAAACTAAGGAAACTGGGTCAAACAAAATTGTTTTCAAAACCACAAAAAATGATCATGGTCAAACCAGTTTTGCCTTACATTCACGAACAGAATCAGATTTCTCATCTGTTCAAAATAATGTATTTAATGGACTTATCTCCCATGGTACAATAATTAAAACAAAACAAAAACCACTTTTGAATAAAATTGGGTTTGTAATTTTCTAACAGTCAAGTTGAAATTCTGCCAAAACTTTACTTCTATCACATTTATAGATAACATAGCTGAAAAATTAACAAATACCTTTTCTTCCTCCACACAGATTCCGGGATATTTGAGTTTCTTTTTTCCTCTGCTTTTAGAAATAGTCAAAATTACCAAACTTTTTTCATTGTAAAGGCTACACTCCCCAAATGGGGGTAGGGGGTGAGATAGGATCACACACACACAAACACACACCATACATACACTCACCCCCTTCCCTAGTAGTAGGGATGGGGGAATGGAGACTTAAGTATATTATTTAGAATATTTGGCATAATTAAAAATAAGGGGTGGGAAGGGGGAAGGAAAAACATTATTGATGACTGCTGATAACCAAAATGTAATTAAAATACAGAGAATTTTATTCATATTTGATGGGAGACCAATTATTTTCACTGAATAGATACTTTTGAAAGTATCCCAGGCTTAGGTTCTTTAATCAAAAATGGGAGTGGGGCCCAATGCCTCAAATATTCTAAAATACAAAGGCCCATGTCTGAGGACTAAGAAGTCAACAGACAAAAGGTTCAGATGAACTTTAATGGAATTTTCCAATAGCATGTCAGTGAGCCTAGCAAATCTAATTGGACACACTGGTATAAAAAGCCATCAATGCCAAAATGGCTAGAAGGTTCTTCCTCTAATCAATGTTTGCCCATGAGGGCAAGGCCAAAACCCAGAGAATAATAAAGAAATACACACACCGGATATCTACCTATTTCTGTAACAGGGGAAAATAGTCTTCATGTAAGTATCTGAAGAGGGTTCTTTTTTTTTTTTTTATTAGTGTACCTTTCTCTTACAAGTAGTTTTTATTTTTTAATATAAGAACTTGGTATTGAAACACAAAACTTCACTTGAGTTCTGAAAACTATTCTCCAAGATGCTGAAGCATGTTTGCCTTTTCTTTGTAAAAGGGCCCTAACTACGTTTCACAAAGGTCTAAGTCTGTGCAGATAACTTATATGAATGTGTATGTTTTTAAAACACATTATATGCTGGTATTCACATAGAAGTGGAAGCCAGAATGAGAAGCCTCCCAAGTTATCCCACCCTGAAGCCCTTCCCTTTTTCATTTCCTGTTTATAAGGCAAAATTCTTGCGATGAAGTCATAATTTAACCCCTTTTACCAAAAACAAAACCAAAATCAAATCTCCTAGAGCAAACTCCCTAAAAGAATTGGCAGGATATACATGCTGAGATGTGTATATGTCAATACTGTTCTTTCTCATGGTCTGTTCTTTTAAAATTATTTTTTAAAAAAGGTCTCAGATATTGATAGATCTTCAGAAAAATATGCACCCTAAACTAAGTTACATTTCCATGTATTTTCAGGATGTATTTCTTTTCTCTTTGACAATACTACAGTGCTCTCTTTCAAAGGATTTTTTGACATAAAAATATATGTGTAAACAGTATGCTAACTGCTCTTACTAGCCCTCTAGTTATGGAGGCATCATCTCTAACCCCAGTTCAACAGCAATGTCCTAGGCTGTCTGCATTTATAAATCAACTTCACCATCAGAACATGGTTTTAAAAAAACAAAAACATTTTAGAATCGAAAAGTTACAGAGAACAATATAGGAGTTTAAATTTCCTTTCCTTTATTTCAAAAAAAAGTAAAGAATTATCCCAGGTTCTTGGGCATCTCAACGATTAAATTTTTTCCAAACAAATGCCTCAAAAAGAGACACAGAGAGAGAGAGAGAACGAGAAACTATAAAGAAGGAGTAAAAAAGGGAAGAAATGGGGTAAATCTACCTACATGCCCAAGATTGCCTTTCTACAACCTGCTTCATGTGCAGGGAGAGGGGCATGTCTTTTGTCAAAGCAGAGCACACTTTAAGGATGAGTAATTTATTTGGAAAAAAGGTATGTTCAAGATGCTCAATGGGGAAAAAAAAGAGTTCACTTGAAAGCAAAATTGTGAGATGGTGGAGAGGAAGGAAACATTTATTTAAATCAGCCAGTCACTCTGTTTCTTAGCAAAAGCCTAAGAGTAGCTCAAATTTTGTGAACACTATTATCTTTAAAGGAAAACAAAACAAAAAAACAAAAAACAAAATTCAAAAGAAAGAAATCATAAAAAAAAAAAAATCCCCAAATTTTAAAAACCTAAAGAGAGCCTCTCCTGAGCCATCTCAAAATTGAAACTGTTCTCCTTTTCTTCTGCTCGAGAAGTGCAGGCAAATGAACTAATACAACATTTACTTTTCAATTTAATGACCCTCTCCACATTCTCTACTTGTATCTACTAGGTAGAGTTGAAGTAATTGTTCTGGCTGTAGCCCATCCAGGGGGAACTGGTGCCAACATCATTATTTTATAAGTCGCCTGCTAGTAGCAAGTGAGCAAGGAATACAACAGACAGCTTTGCAGTAGCCAAATGCAGATGATTACCTCGCTCTGGCAAATGATTTCATTAATGTTTCAGAGAACTGGATGGAAAGATGAATAGGGAAGGAATCTTTCAGGACACTGAAGTCTCTGGGTTAGTAAGGAACTCCTCTCCCTCTTCCCCCTCTTGGCGGGACTCTTGTCGGCCCCCGATAGAGTTTTCCATAAGCAGAAGACTGAGCTGGGCCCCCCCAGTTAAGGCCTGTTCCTGAACTGCTGGCCCCTGTGGTTCCTGGCCCCAGCTCCCCATAGTTCTGCAATTTGGTCTCTGCATGTACCACAGAGTTGCTGCTTCCCTCAGCCTTCAGGAATGGTTGCCCGACCACTGAGTGTAATGGTAAGGGGACCCTGGCAAAACGGAGGTCCTGGTCCCCTGGGAACTGCACTGACCCTGTGCCCTGGTAACTGCTGGACTCCCCAAGGTGGCTCACAGAGCCTGAGAAGGTCCTGTTCTTCACCAGGTTCTGGGTCAAGGATTCTGTCAAAGCTGGACCAGAGTTGCGTTCATCAGTGTCAGTGGCACTGAACCCTGTTTCAGGCCCATCAGTGTTTCCGTAAGTCCTGTTGGGATGGGGTCGGGTGGAGTATTCCATTGGTCTCAAGGCCTGGTGCTCATGTGGCAGGTGGCCAGGAGGCTCTGCTTCAGGCTGGGATAAAAGTTGCAGCAAGGCGGCTGTCACGGCTGGGTTCAACTCCTGGGGGGCGCTGGAAAGATCGCCTTCAACCAGAGGGGGTGGAGGTGGCGGCGGTGGAGGTCCGGGGGGCTCAGGGGGCCTCTTCTCTGGTGGAAGAATGTGAGGAGGACATGCTGTGGAAGGGTTACTTCTTTTAAACACCATCTTAAAAATCACATGTGATTATAAACACAAACATACACACACACATACACACACACATACACTGCCCGACATAAACAAATATCAATACAAGTAACCAAATATATATAAAGAATAAAATCTTGGGATCAGAAAATTGCAATTTATAAATGAAATCAAGTGATTAAAATAAAACAGTTGCATTCTGAATCTAACAGCTGGTGTAAAAAAGATCATATGTTTCAAATGATTGTCCTGATTTTTGTCTGAGATTTCCTCCATTTCCTTCCTTAAGGAACTGTTCTAATATGTAGGCTGTTGGCAGCCTCCCGCCCCTTTTTGCTGTTGGATCAAAACATTAATGAAAATAAAGTAGAAAGAAGGAAGATGAGAGGAAATAATACACATGTTGTGGTCACATTTCTAGCACATAATCTTGCTGTACAATAGGAGACCTTGTATGGACTTAGCTAACACATTTTACAGAACATTTGATGATATAAGGTTAACACCTGAAATAGAACTTAAAGAATATACAGGAGAGATGAAATAAAGTAAAAACCTTTCATTACCGTCATGTATAAATATACACTTGCTTCTCCAACCTTAGTCCCCTCTCCCCATAATCACATTCTGAAGAAAGGGATATTAACCACCATTCTGTCATTCAGCTTTCTATTTTACAGTAATTATAAAGACTAATCTATCATAATTTTCTATTTTGTTTCCCAACCTCCTGCATTTTTTTCCATGCTATGAAAAAAATCACTTATCGTAATGTCATGCAGAATGAATGGGCTGTTGATAAACATCTGTTTATCTTGGAGACGGTGACAAGAACGGAGTATTTAGAAATGTATTGAACTTAATATACTATACTCTGTCTTTCCAAAGATCTTTGTCTTTCTTGAACCACTCCCCACATTCCCACAACCCCATGCCCCAACCCCACTGCTGGCTAAATTTGCCTTAGCTTGGCAATCATTGTCTGATAACTCCTGCCAAGGTCGGAGAGTAGAGATGTATAATGTTGTGAGTTTGAGGACATACAAAACCAAATACAATCAGAACAGTGCTTTTAAAGAGTTGGGAGTCACCCTGCTGAAGAAAAGGTTTAATGTTTTGGGATATCTTCCAAATGATTGATTTTTCTGTTCCCTATGGAACCATATTTTTAAATGTCCATATAGTCAATTCTTTATTATCTGAGCTAGTGATATAAAAGTCATTACTCAGACAAGCCAAAAATAGTTTTTAGTTATAAAGTATTTTGGTAGCATATTTACCACAATTATATTTTGCAAAGACAATCAATAAAGTTAAGTATGTATTCACTTAGCATGCAGGTGAAAGTACTCTGAAAACATAATATTGTAACGTTGTGCCCTGGAAGGATAAGTTCAGGTGCTTTATGTACCATACAAGTAGGGGGGCCAACAGTCCCAAGTTGCCTGGGACTGAGCAGGTTCTCAGGTTGCTGACTTTCAGTTTTAAAACCAGGACAATACAGAGATGGGTTGGCCACCCTGTATACAGTACCCACCCAAGTTGCTTGTTGACAGATTGGCTGTTTGACTAGGTGGTAGGTAAAAATGAATTTAAGGACAAAAAATTAGCTATAGAAAACTCACAACTGAAAAGAAGACATACTGAAAAAAGGAGAGCTAACTGGCCTACAAACATCTATAGATTTCAGAGCTTTTTGCTGCCAATACTATATATCTCACTACCTAAGAATATCTCAGTACCAGTTATATTTAAAAGTAGTTTTGGACTATACATAAAATAAAACACCAGTTTTGTTTTGTTTTTTAATACCAATGGCAAACAACTTTAAAAATGCCTAACTACAAAAATGAGCAAAGTTAAACTTATTCTTCCAGCTATACTAGTTTTTATACTTAAACTTTGCCTTTTGTGTAAATACTCTGTTTCAAAAGAACTAATTCTTGAGTTCAAATTCACATGTATGGGGATGAAAACCACCTCAACGTAGAAAAGCAAATAAATTGTAAAGAACTATTAAATAAAATTTCTTAAAGGAGTTAAAAATAAAGATCACATTTTAAAAGTCATACTATTTTAAGATTTAGTGTTAACAATATTACCAATTCTTAATAGTCTGATTAATGGAGGGAGGTATTAATGAAATGTACAAATAACTTATTTATTTCAATTGACTCATTAGATTTCAATCATAACCCTTTCCCCACACAAGTAAAGAGTAGCTAAACATAGTCAAAGTGATAGATTTTCACCTTCTCTGGCTTATTCAGTCTGCCCTCTGGTGGAAGTGCTACTGAACGGTAAAATGGCCAAAAGAGAGGCAGCAGGGGAGAAACAAAAACAGGAGAGACAGAGAGAACTGGATAATCCAGGGGTGGCTAATAATGAGGAGTGGTATTTTTATTCTCCTCCGAAAAGTAAATCCAACAATTTCTGGCCATAGGCCAGGCCTTAATTTTAGTTCAATCTCACCATTTGGCTGATAACTTGTTAGCTCAATTATTGGGTGAATTTCTTTCAATCACTGTATTATTTAATTTGAACGACTTCTTCCAGGTATTTTGATTATAGCTGAATTTTTCTGCTGGGGTGGGGAGAAGGAAGGTATGGGAGAGGAGGCAAAAAGCCCCGCTTTAATTCTAGATTAGCTTTCTCTGTTATTTCATGTTCTAAAGTCTCTTAAAAGCAACTGGAATCAGTATGACAGGATAACAAGGTGAATCAAAAAACACATTAAAAAGAAACATATTAAGAAAAGTACACCAGTCCTAATTCTGCCTCTGCCAATAATACGGTTCCAGCAGTGGGACCATAGGCAGGCTTATTTAAACTCCCTGGATTTCAGTTTCCCTATCTGTAAAGTAAAGGAGTTAATTTTATTTATGTTATCTTCCAGTTTTAAAAAGCTTTACATGTGAAAAATAGCTTATATTATTTGTATACCAGTAGAAAAAAGGCATATACTTTCCGCACCATCCAATATGAAATGTGAATGTAGGACAACCTAAAGTTGAAGGTTAGTGTACTTCCTCAGCCCTTGTGCCTCTTCTCATTCCCCAATTCATGGGGTCTTCATGGACAGCGAAAATTTCCAACGAGATGAAAACACTTTCAGACAAGTAAGCATTTTGCAAATAGACTGTAAATCAGAATTAGAAAATTTAAACTTTTCTTTCCTCTAATAAAATTGTGTGCTGTGGTCATGCCAGATCAAGGTATAACATATTTCCTTTTTCAGATTTTTCTTTATGTAATGCTCACTTCCTAATTTGGGGTCGATTCAATTGTCTCGTTTAGAAAAACAGATTTTTAAAAAGCATTTTTATACACTCTAATTTTGGGGGAAAGGAAATGTATGGTGTCAGTTATCTACTTAGAAATATTTCCAAATTACTCCTCAGGAGATTAACAATGGCATTTTATTAGAGTTTTCTTGACTATATCTTTCAGGTAAGACTGGTATCCAGTATTCACTACATTAGAGTAAAATTGACTACTAGTACAATCTGATGATGGTTTATATTTGGAAGGCAGATTTTCAAGTGCTAGTACTAGTTGGCCACCTATCACACAGTGGTTCAAGATGTATCACTAGCTACGGTTGTGGTTTCCTTGGGTTGGAATACAGAGGCTTTACTTACCTACCTCCTAGGAAATGGAAAAACAATCAGTATATTAAAGGTGCTTTGAGAAGCTCTGAGACTTAAATAGAAGCCGGGAAAGAAATACATCATTGGGTGCTATGTTCTCCTGTAGACTAGGTTACAGAAAACTGAAACTGAGGCCACTGATGTGAAAAAGAAAATGTTAAAGAGATTTTTTAAGAGGATCAACAGCACCTGAGCTCAATGAGATTCATGACCGGTCTGTTTACCTGCTGCCTCCTCCTGTGGCATTGTGGGAGTTCTTCGGGGCCCCTGTGGCCCACTGTTCTTGTCACTGTTGTTTTCCTCCAGGCTGCCTGTGGGCTCCTGGGTTTTCATCAGCTGACTCAAAAGAACTGCCAACATATTCTGCATGTCAGCTGGTGTGCTTGAAGCTTCAGAGGTTGTCTGTTCTGCTGAAGGCTGGACCACTAGGGCAGGAGGTGCCTCCTTCAAAGACTCCTCTGGGGCCATGGGCTCTGAGTCCTGCTGCTGGGAAGTGGCTTCAGTTAGGGCATTGATGGATTGGTTCAGGGCCTCCAGCTGCTGCTGCATCTCTGGGTTGGAGTGGATGTTAAGCAGCTGAGCCATTTGAGGGATGCTCAGGTCGGTCTGGCTCTGTAGCAGATTCAGTAACACTGCCAATTCACTTTGATTCAACTGCTGTGTGATGTCACCGAGGCCTGTGGACAGACAGTGGAGCCAATATAAGAGGATGAGGCAGGTTAAAGACCTTTGCCTTCTTCAACTGGCAATAACTACTTACAATATTCAATGTATGAAGTTTCATTTTGAATATCTCATTTTTCATGCCTCAAATTATCAAAATAATTTGTTATTCTTTATATTTTCACTTAAAAATATAGGAACAAGCTTAAACATCTCTGTACTGTGAGTAAAAGTGATTTCATTTTACCTATATTCTTCAAGGTCAGTGACTTATAACCCTTATTGTACATCAGAATTACTAGGAGAGATTGTAAAATTCAGATGCCTCAGTTTCCATCCCCAGAGATCTGGCAATTGTTCAGGAGTGTTTACTTTTCAAGCTTCCCAGATGATTTGAATGTGCAGCCAGTGTTAAAAACCACTCTAGTAGGTGGACAGGGAAGGGAAAGTGAGCCATGGAAAGAATACCTATAGTTCAGAAAAAACTGATGGTACCAGAGGAGAACTACTTTACTATAAGAGCTCCCTATTACACAATTTTGGATATATTTAGATCAATAACCTTCTACAGAACTAACTACATTTAATAGCAATTGTAATTTAAATGATTAGATTCTAAGAAGGTCTTAACAAATCTAACATAAACAGAGCTCCAAATTACATGTTAGAGAACCATGGGTAAATGAACCTTAAATATGGCCCAATTTACTGATTTATGCTATACATCTAGTTGAGATATAGTATTCCCACTTTCTTGAAAGGAAAATAATCTATTGTAGACTTTCTAGACCACACGTACAAAACTTGGTTTAGTTCCTTCTCCTCATAATGAGGTCACTTCTTTATTAATGCTTTAGTGGCTAAAAACTAAAACACACACACCTTTGCACTTGACCATCAAAACCTGCCCTAATGTCCTTAAAGCACAAAAACTCCATCCCAGAACTGACCTATTGCATCCCCAGTTCCAGGCTCCACCTTGCCAGGAGCAGGCTGAGGTGGTGCTGGGCTGCTGTTCTTCACAGGCTCAGCACTTGTCCCTGAGGTAGTTTCTTTCCGAGAGGCTTTGGATGGAGGTGGCTCTTCTATCACAACACCACTCTGTCGCTGTCGTCGCCGTTTCTTACTCCATAATTCATGGCAATCCTGCCAGTGGGGGAGGCTGCAAAAAAAACAAAGCAAAGGGGAAATGTGTGGGGGACTGCATCAGTGAGTGAATGGATGAACAAGAGATTAAAATGTGAAGGCAAAGAGCAGAGGGAAATGGAAAGAATAACATAAAAATTACTAGAAATATTAGTTAATAGATAGTAGCAGTGTAAAAGGGATCATGGCATATGGTAGTCTGAGGAAATCAAAGTCCAGAAGCCCAAGAGATTTCTACAGTGAGAAATAAGGATCTTGCTACTATCAGAGACACGCCTACTATATAAATGCCCACATTCCAGTCAAATAGTTAAGTAAGTCTTACAACTGTTCTTGCTTTGTATAACAAGAATATAAGAGAACTTTAGTGGTCAAGTTTCAATTGGGAATAAATAGGACAGAGATGACTGGCTTGTTAGTATCTACAAAAAATCCAGGCAAGGTGGTGAACCACTGAGTATAGTATTATTAAATCACCTTTGTGTAAAAACAATTTATGTGTTATCTGTTCTGTGAGGACCAAAAAAACGGGTTCTTTTCTTCTTTCTACCCACTGAATTTCCCTGACTCGATATTTTGTGGGGTTTATTAGTATATTTTAATATATTTAATATATTTCCAGATTTCTTCATATTCGATAATACAAACAGTCCTGGCAAGTCAAATCTTATTACAATAAAGATTACCAGAGTCAAAATCTCTCTATAGTAAGAGCTTCCAAATTTCAGTAAAAAGCTTATGTATTTCAAGCCACATTCAATGTATCAAAATTCTACTGCAATAAATGAATCTGGACATTTCTTTGGAACAATTAGATTTACGGTTACTATCGACTCAGTCTTTAAATACTGTGTATTTAAGATAAGATAGTTTCTTTATGTAAAAAAAAAATACGCAAAGACTGACATGGAAGCTATAACACTGTCAATGATAAATTCAAAGATACAAGACTTTTTATCTGCCAAATGTGAAACATGAGTGTAGAATCTCAGACGATCCTACAGAATACAGAAAATACAGAAGATCCTGATGAGAGAGAGACAAAGACCCTATTTTCAACATCAAAATTCGGGATATACGACCTGACAGTGATGCAAACTATTTAAAATCAGGACTGTCCTTCCAAATGTGGGCTATACATGGTCACCACAGACATAGGAGATTCAAGCAAATGAAATGGGTAAGAGCAAAATCTAGAAGGAATACTTTCAAAGCAGTTGTAGTACAGGGCAATATATGCTGGGGATTCAGGGACAAAAAGACAGCTTGAGTCAAATTAGAACAAATATCCTATCTAAATCTATTCCTTATTTAAAAAGAAAACATAAAGCAGTAAAACAAACCTCTTATCAACCATAATACTCAAGGGCACCTCTCCATTCTGGACTTAGCCATTTGCAATTCCTTCTAAAAACCTATTATTTTGAGTTTCTCATCTCTTCAGGCTTAGTGAGAGGTTTAGGGTCACTATTTGGCCAGCAGCACTTACTCTGGAGGATCCATTTTGCTGAGCTCAACATCTTTAAGGAAGTCACTCTGTAAAGTCTGTTCAGCTGTGCAACGTTTGCTAGGATCTAGTGTCAGCATGTGGTCCAGTAAATCAAGTGCTGCTGAAGGAATGCTGTGGAAAGAACAAGTTCACAATGACCCCAGAATTCTTAAACCTGTAACCTTGTGTCAAAGGTCTCTGAATTTCCAGTTCCATGTAAAACTGTGGAAAGGGAGCTAGAAGCTGGCTAAACAAGCAAGCAGACTTGCTCCCACAATGGATTTATGCAGTGCTATAATACAGGTATAAAACATGAAGCCAGCAATTCCATTCCCTTTTTTATCGTGGGAAGACCAAAAGGACTATGAGAAAATTTATATATTGTTCACAACAAAATGATTTCCTATCATCTAAAGCCTTTAGGGGTGCCTGGCTGGCTTAGTCGGAAGAGCATCAACTCTTGATCTCGGGGTCGTGAGTACCAGCCCCACAATGGGTGTAGAGATTACTTAAATAAAAACAAACGGTGGCTCAGATGGTTAAGTGTCTGCCTTTGGCTTGGGTCCTGGGATCGAGCCCCATCTCGGGCTCCCAGCTCAGCGGGGAGTTTGCTTCTCCCTCTGCCTCTCCCCCTGCTTGTGCTCTCTCTCTCAAATGAATAAATAAAACAATTAAAAAATTAAAAAAATATAGCCTTCATAAGAGAAAATTACAACAGCACTATGATAAAATTCATATACTGTTCAAAGATAAAATGTTTTCCTGTGGTGTGCTGCCATAATAAGTTGGGACAACACTAACTCCCCAGGCCAGAAAAAAGTCAAGTCTAAATACCAGTTAAACACAGAAACAAGATGTACATTTTTGCCAAACTCACAAAGAGAATTCTTCTCGCAGACGCCTTCTATATTGCTTCTTCGGTTTCATGGTATTGAAGTAGGGCAGCTTGATAACATCAGGCCACACAGCTGGACAAGGGCTACCACAGAGTCGACTGAAAACAAAGCAAAAAAGCCAGAACAAGAAGTAAGTGAGTCACCATTGTGAATTCTGGAGATTACAGAAGCAGAAATTATTACCTCCTGAGGTATGGGGAATCTTGGCTTATTAAATTAGAGGGCATGCAGAAAGGTAAAACCTGACCTCACTGCTTTAAGGACAGAAGGAATAGGACAGAAACAACTGGTTACAAGGTAGTGAAGAGAAAATCCTGGCAAAAGAGTCCAAAATGATCCATATACTTGGTTCTGTAAAACGTGTTTTTAAAATCTCCATAAAAGTTTTCATTATCAATTTTGTTCTGTTCAGTAGTATTAAAGTGATGAGCTGGTCCTATAATGTCCCTATAAGGAAAACTGGCAGAAGAGAGCCTAAGAAATTTTGATAGAAAACTGAATTTAATGCATAACAAATAATGAGTTATATACCACCTTTAGTTATCTGTTTACATGCTGTACCACTTACTAAATTCTGAGCTCTTTGAAGGCAAGGACCTATCTTACGTATTTCTAAATCCTAAAGTTTAACAGAGAAAGGAATTTGTTATAAACAGGACTAAGGCCTGTTTGCTGAATAAATCTGATCTTAATCTAATCTAGGAATGAAATAGCCACAATGAAAATGGCATGCTTTTATATGAAGAATAAAAAAAAATTGCAAAGACCTAAAAAGTCTAAAAAGGGGGAACCTAAAAGGTAAGACCTTTAGTAAGACCTAAAAAAGGGGAATACAACTTCTTTACACCTACAGCCTGTGACAAAATAATCTGAGAAACTTACTTGGACATAAGAAGCATAAACTCATTTAGTAGAATGGACAAAAAGTATTAGAAATTAGAAGATGCGACCACCTATCACACCTGGGGACCCAGAGCACATGCACAGCTGTACCTGATCAGTTCTAGCTGAGCCAGTTCCAGATTGGCTTGAAAAATAGGCTTCTTTGTGAACAGTTCCCCAAGGATGCATCTAGAAGGAGTAAAATTGAGAGGTCAAGAGAGATATCCCTAGAACCTAACCTGTCTCAATAAACTTTTATAGTCTATCTGGCTGCATCTGATATACCATGTTGTAAATAAGCCCCAAACTGCAGTGTCTGAGTTTTGTAAAAGAAAATATTTCTCGAAGTGAGAATAGATAATATAAAGAATTTATATTTACCAGGAGATCAAACTTTTGCCACCTATTAAGTCTATAAGCAGAGAAAATGAATCAGAATCCTTTTCTATCAATTCCATTATAAATTAAGAAGTAAAGACTAAAAAACCCATACTTCAATTTTACAAGGATGCTCAGCAGTTCCTATGAAGAAATTAGCTTTTCCACTCATTTGCTCTGTAAAATGTGCAATATACTACAGCCCTCTTAGCACTGTACTTATAAAGAAACATTTACTGTCATCAGATACCAGTTTCAACAGGACTTTCAAACACATTATGCTTAAATGCCTTTTCCATTTTGAAAATGTCTTCCAAATTATACTGAAATATTTACGAAGTCCCCAAATATGTCTCCACAAATTACTTAATTACAAAAGGAAAACTAGTAACTATTTAGTGGGGAAAAAGACAAACTAGTAACTATTTAGTGGGGAAAAAGACAACACCTTAATTAAGTGTCCAAAATTAATATCACCAATAAGAGGGAAACGGTTCACATAAACACAAATGTGATAACCTGAAAGGAACACTTAAGGACTATTCCAGCCAAAACTTTATAACCTGAATCTATATAGTAGCCGGTCTGTCCTTCAAAAAATGTAAATGTCATGAAAATGTAAATGTCATGAAAGACAAAGGTTAAGGACTGTTTCAGAGTAAAGAATGAGAACTAGGGGTGCCTAGGTGGCTCAGCCAGTTGGGCATCTGCCTTCAGCTCAGGTCATGATCCCAGGGCCCTGGGATTGAGCCGAGCCCCGCATCGGGCTCTCTGCTCAGCAGGGAACCTGCTTCTCCCTCTCCCTCTGCCTGCTGCTCTGCCTACTTATGATCTCTTTCTCTGTGTCAAATAAATAATTAAAATCTTAAAAACAAACAAAAAAACAACAAAAAATGTAAATGTCATGAAAGACAAAGGCTGAGGACTGTTTCAGAGTAAAGGATGAGAACTAGGGGCACCTTGGTGGTGCAGTCAGTTAAACAGACTCTTGGTTTCAGCTCAGGTCATGATCTCGGGGTCCTAGGATAGAGCCCCGCATAGGGTTCTGTAAGCTTAGCATGGGGTCTGCTTGAGATTCGCACTCCCTCTCCCACTCATGCACTCTCTCTAAGATAAATAAATCTTAAAAAAGTTAAAAAAAAAAAAGAATGAGAACTAAATGTAATACATGATACTGGATTAAATCCTCTATCAGGTGAGGTATTGTTTCTAGGATATTATTAGGGTATTGAAAAAATAAGAACATGGAATGTAAGCTAAACAACTTAAAAGATAGTGTATCAATGTTAAATTTCCTGAATTTGATAATGGTACTGTGATTATATATGAGATATATCTTTGTTCTTAAGAAATGTATATTAAGGGCAACTAGGTGGATCAGTCGGTTGAGCATCTGCCCTCAGCTCAGGTCATGATCCCAGGGTCTTGGGATTGAGCCCCAGATCGAGCCCCACATCAAGCTCCCTGCTCAGCAGGGAGTCTGATTCTCCCTCTCCCTCTGCTCCGCCTGCTTGTGTTCTCTCTCTAATAAATAAATAAAATCTTTTTAAAAATGTACATTAAATATTAAGAAGGGACAGAGCACAATATATACAACTACTTTCAAATAGTTCTGGAAAAAAAATGTGGTGTGCATACACATCTACATGAATATAAAAGCAAATGTGGCAAGACGTTAACAATTAGTGAATCTAACATGAATAAATCTCAAAATAATTATGTGGAGTAAAAGATGCAAGAGGGAAAAAGAATATATACTGCATGATTCCATTTACATGAAAATCTAGAAATGGAAATCAATCTACAGTGACAGAAAGCAGAATAGTGGTTGCCTAGGAATGGTACAGTGTGGACAGGAGAGAGATTACAAAGGAACGTACGGAAACTTTCAGAAGTCATCATTATCTTGGTTGTGGTGATGGTTTCACTGGTGTATACAATATGTCAAAACTTAAATTGTACATTTAAACATATGCAGTTTATTATATACCTCAAAAGGTTAAAAAATTTTAGTAAATATGGATGAAGGCTATACTAAAGTTCTTTGTACTCTTCTAGGAACTTTTCTGTACATTTGAAATTATTGAAAATTAACCTACATAGTTAAGTTTTCATATAGTGTTATATTAGTTTCAGGTGTATAATATAGTAATTTAACAGTTCCATACATCACCCAGTGCTCATCACAACAAGTGTACTCCTTAATTTCCATCACCTATTTAACCTATCCCCCCATATCAACATAAATTCAAAACAAATGAAAACAAACTCCATGAATACTCTGTACTTTTTTGTATTCCTACAATACATTTTTTGAAAAGTGGGAAAAGAAAGAAAATGGACAAAAAAATCTCTTCTCTGGCCTGTGCTTTGAAATCAGATTTACAAATACAAAAGCAGTATTAATAGTTTTACCCTGAATTCTTTAGCATGACTAAATTTGAGAAGCAAAACAAATCTAGTTTTCAAAGTTATTAGCACCTTTCTATTAGCATTTGTGAACCTCAAATGACAAATTCTTACTTCATATTCACTCAAACCTTATCCAGAAATTAGAAAAGTAAAAGTAGGGACACCTGGGTCGCTCA
The DNA here is from genome assembly GCF_002201575.2 of Neomonachus schauinslandi. NCBI lineage: Eukaryota > Metazoa > Chordata > Mammalia > Carnivora > Phocidae > Neomonachus > Neomonachus schauinslandi. The sequence goes on along the minus strand of NC_058417.1, from coordinate 38,054,512 downwards.
GTCAGTTAAGCATCCAACTCTGGATTTCGGCTTGGGTCATGATGTCAGGGTTGTGGGATTGAGCCCCATGTCAGGCTCCGCACTCAGCAGAGAGTCTGCTTGAGTTTCTCTCCTTATGCCCCTCCCCTCTCTCTCTAAAATAAATAAAGCTTTAAAAATTAAAAAAAGTAAATGTAAAATTTAACTCTATTTCCGACATTAACCACTAAATCAAATTCCAAACAGTGTTGTCACAACTGGTAACATAAGGAAGAAGAAAAACAAACCTAGGTGGGTTTTCAGAATGTAGGCATAATTTGCTGTACTAGTCTTTCTAGTTTCTTCTTCACAAGACTTCCATGGATCACCAAAGTAGTAAGCTCACATCAAATGTCTAGCAAAATCTTAATTCAATGAAGTTACTGGGCTTTAATTAAAGTCTAATCTATAATTTTAATTTCTAAGTCATGTTTCGGTGTTTTATTTCAGTTTCCAGTTCTTTGGTGGGGAAGACATTATTATGTAATCAACAATTTGCTATTACACTGAGGTGGCAGGCTGCACACACTGAAATAATAGTACCAACAGAGCTATGAATTTTCCCTGTGTATCTTAATGGGGCGTTAACTTTAGAGCCTAGCTGTTAACAATTTAAATGCTAATACTGTTAAAGCAAATAGTCCAGAATACAAACACACCCAGCTTGAGTCAGTAAAATTTAACTAAACCTTCATTTGAGTTGGGTAGGCTACCACAGAAATTATGCTCTCCTTATCTATCACCCTTTTGAATTTTGAAATAAAACCCCTGCAGTGCTCCTTTTAAAGACTGATATTAATACAGGAGGGAATTAATGGGAAAAAAGGATATGCTCCACTTGCAAGTATCTATGTCAGAACCCTAAGGTATGGAGGTCAAGGACAGAGTGTATATGCATAAATCATACAGTATCAAAAACAATTAACTAACTTCTGGGGCGCCCAAGTGGCTCAGTTGGTTAAGTGTCTGCCTTTGGCTCAGGTCATGATCTCAGGTTCCTGGGAACGAGCCCCCCGTGTCAGGCTCCCTGCTCAGCGGGGGACTCTGCTTCTACCTCTCCCCTTGCTCATGCGCTTTCTCTCTCTCTCGCTCACTCTCTCTCTCAAATAAATAAATAAAATTTTAATAAAATAAAATGATCTCACAACCCTGAGATCACGACCTGAGTAGAAATCAAGAGTCAGCTGCTGGGGTGTCTGGGTGGCTCAGTCAGTTAGGCATCTGTATATTTTCCCACAGTAAAAAAAGCAACAATAATTGCTACCTCCTAGGGATGGCATTTATGTAAGTGTCAGGAAGAAGCATGGTAGATCCTTGGTCAGTGGTGGCTGAGATGGAACAGCTGGTGAGGCCATTCACGTAAGGGGGAAATGTGTGTGTGTGTGTGTGTGTGTGTGTTTTGGGGGGCTTATACACTACAGGACATATAATGAAATCGTGTGTGTGTGTGTGTGTGTGTGTGTGTTGGGGGGCTTATACACTACAGGACATATAATGAAATCACCCAAAAGGCCTGGGTTCAAATGTGAGCTCTACAATTCCACCACCAGGTGACCCAGGGCAAGCTCTCCTAAGCCTAAAGTCCAGGTTCCCTCTCTGTGTATAGAACAGGCCAAGTCTGGGCACCTGGGTGGCCTAGTCAGTTAAGCATCTGCCTTTGGCTCAGGTCATGATCCCAGGTTCCTGGGATTGAGCCCTGTGTCGAGCTCCCTGCTCGGCAGGGAACCTGCTTCTCCCTCTCCCTCTGCCACTCCCCCTGCTTGTGTGTGCTCTCTCTCTCAGATGAATAAATAAAATCTTAAAAAAAAAAAAAAAGTCTCGGGCGCCTGGGTGGCTCAGTTGGTTAAGCGACTGCCTTCAGCTCAGGTCATGATCCCAGGGTCCTGGGATCGAGTCCCACGTCGGGCTCCCGGCTCAGCGGGGAGCCTGCTTCTCCCTCTGACCCTCTCCCCTCTCATGCTGTTTCTCTCCTGTTCACTCTCTAATAAATAAATAAATAAACAATCTTTAAAAAAAAAAAAGTCTGATGCTTAACTCACTGAGCCATCCAGGCACCCCAAAAATGTCTATGTTCCTAACACAGATTGTCTCTAAATATCATTTTCCTAAAAGCAACTAAGACTCTTTAGAGAATGGCTGATTCCAGGCATGGGGCACAAAATGAACAGGATAAGCTTGGAACCAGAAAACAAGGAAGGCTATTTATCAAACACTATGGGTGTCGGAAGGACCCACTAAACTTCCACGGACCAAACACTGGAAAATGTGAATAGGAATAAGATGATAAATGTAAGATTAAAACACATTAAAAACGTTGGGGCACCTGAGTGGCTCAGTCAGTTGAGCATCTGACTCTTGATTTTGGCTCAGGTCACGGTCTTGGGGTCATGGGATTGAGCCCTACATAAGGCTCTGTACTCAGTGGAGAGTCTGCTTGGGATTCTCTCTACCTCTCCCTCTACCCCCCTCCCCCGCACTCTGTCTTAATAGAGGGATTTAAAAAAAAAAAAAAAAGTTTAAATCCAAGAGTTCATAAAGAAAATAAAACACAAAAAAAAATTAAAAAAAAAAAAAAAAAAAAAGCCTGGGGCGCCTGGGTGGCTCAGTCATTAGGTGTCTGCCTTTGGCTCGGGTCATGATCTTGGGGTCCTGGGATCAAGCTCCCTGCTCCACGGGAAGCCTGCTTCTCCCTCTCCCATTCCCCCTGCTTGTATTCCCTCTCTCGCTGTGTTTCTGTCAAATAAATAAAATCTTAAAAAAAAAAAAAAAAAGGCCCTAAACCCTCTCTTTGGTCATCTTTGAAGGATACTAGGAAACCACCTCATTATCTTTATTTTTTTTTTTAAGATTTTATTTATTTGACAGAGAGAGAGACAGCAAGAGAGGGAACATAAGCAAGGTGAGTGGGAGAGGGAGAAGCAGGCTTCCCATGGAGCAGGGAGCTCAATGCAGAGCTCGATCCCAGGATCCTGGGATCAAGTCCCACATTGGGCTCCCTGCTTGGCGGGGAGTCTGCTTCTCCCTCTGACCCTCCCCCTCTCTCATGCTCTCTCTCTCTAATAAATAAAATCTTAAAAAAAAAAAAACAAACTGGTGAATAAAATGAAAGAATTAAATCTTTATCTCTACTTTTTTCTATATGACTCGTATCTAGGGTTAGTAAAATAGATGTTTTCTTTATCCCAGGAAGGAATAATCTAATTAGAATATCACCATCACAAAACAACCACAAATGAATTAATGAAGATGGATCATTAATAGCTGATAACATTTCAAAAAGAGATAATTGTATATTACGTAAAGTGGGGTGTGTATGTATGTGTGTAAATCTGCCCTGTTAGCGAGGAATATTTTAACAAACATTGTTTAGAACTGCCTGTATAATGTGATAATAAACAGCACACTAATTTGTACTGGATTGTTTTACTGCTTTTAAATTCCCTAGAGGTAATGTATCCAGTTATTGTCTGTACTCTGGGCAGAGGCTCCCAATGCCTCCTACCCCCAACTCTGATGTATCATTGACCATAATCTATCAGAAGTACTCAAAACCACCTGTAAAATAGTTTCAGGATCAGTGGGTGATTGGAAATCAAACTTGAATTCACCTACAATTTACAGGAAATAAAAGGGATAGAGAACCATGCTAAAATAACAAAAACACAGTGAAGATGCAATCACCAAAATCCAGTTTCTTCTAAGGAAATTATAAGATGGGGAGGCTCCTCCAAGAGATGGGAGGGAGAAGCTATAATTAAAAGACTTGAGATAATCAATTGTAATCTGTGGACCTTATTTGAATGTATTTGGATCTCAATTCAAACTAAGTTAAAAAAAAAAGACATTTGGGGAAATGTTTTTTAAAAAAAAAGTATGTCTCTGATATTAGGAAATATTCAACAGATTTCTCTGAATTCTGGCTAAAAGTTTATCCTTATCCCTTCGAACTTAAAGAAAAGCTACAAAAGCCAATAGAGAGAGAAAACAGATACAAGTTCAACAACATGTAAATTACAAAAAGAGAAAAGCACAGAGAGACTTACCCACAGCTCCAAACATCAATGGCTGGTGTGTAACGCTCCTCTCCTAGCAGAAGTTCTGGAGGTCGGTACCACAGAGTGATGACTTTGTTTGTATAAGGGCGACTGAAATGTAAAAAACAACCATGACATAAATTTACAATAGCTTCTGATGAAAAAAAACTTGTACAAGTAAATGCAAATAGAAATAGCTGCCAACTGAAAATGGGATTGTCAAAACAGCTCCATAGCAATCTAATAGTTCAAAAGTAAACTGGACAGAAGTAGGAGATGAAAAAATAATTTGCATTCCAATCTGGGTTGATTTATTTCAGTCTAAGGCTGATTCAATAATTTAGACAGAATTAACACATTTAGAAAATTAAGAAACTGAAATTATTGCAACTTGCAGAATACTAGAATATCCAAGAATAAAAAGGATTTTTTCCTTTTTTCACACATGTAATTTTGATGAATGCCTCACCTCTCTTCAGAGTTATAGAGCCGCGCAAGTCCAAAATCTGCTAGTTTGATTTGCCCACTGTAAAACAAAAAAAAAATTATTTTTATAAAAGTTAACAGTAGCTGCCTCTTAATTATACCTAAACAGTAATGCATGAATTTAGGAGTTAAAGGAATTACAAAAATGAATTTTAACCTATGCTCTCTTAGTTCTGTTCTTAATGGTCACTCTCCCAGATTAAGCCTCTTTTGACTACTTTGGTTTACAAAATCTTACGGTTTTCTTTTTTGACTACTACTGTGTTTTTGGATTTGACTCCTTAAATCAATATTTATTTTATTTCTTGGCAAACAACAGTCACTAAAAACTGCTAGATTAAATGCTTATTATTGGGGGAAAAAAGTAATGAACTGTTCTAGATTATGAGAGATTTAAGAGGCCTAACAACCAAATCCAGTTTATAAACTTTAATTCTGGTTTGAACAGACTAGCTATGCAAAAGACATTTTAACATAAGTGAAAAAATGTAAAATATGAACTGAGTATTAGAAGATAATAGGTAATAATCTTCTGGAGCATTTAGGGTCAAACATAATGGTGTCTGTAATTTACTTTAAAATAACTCAAGCAGAAAAATTAAAAGGAAGCAAATATAATGTTACCTGTATATGTATTATTATATTCGTGTCTCAATTTTTTCTTATAATTTATTTTTTCATGATGAAAAGTAAACCACAGTAATACCATGGCTATAGGAGATTTTTTCAAACAGGGAACATGGCTTTGACCTGAGCACATGATTTTTATGATGTATGAGGCCCCTTTTACCAACATATTGCCATCACTTCCTATACCATAAAGATATACAACTATGAACTTAGATGGGTTCTCAAACTTTAATATGAAATAAGAATCACTTGGAAAGCTTATTAAAGGTTTCCTGGGCCTCATTCCCAGAGATGCAAGTCAGGTGGTCATGGCTCATGAACTTGCATTTTTCTTTTTTTTAAAGTAGGCTCCACACCTGGCACGGAGCCCAACATGGGGCTTGAACTCATGACTGTGAAATCAAGATCTGAGCTAATATCAAGAGTCAGACCCTTGGGGTGCCTGAGTTGCTCAGTGGGTTAAGCATCTACCTTCGGCTCAGGTCATGATCTCAGGGTCCTGGGATCGAGTCCCGCATCAGGCTCCCTGCTCAGCGGGAAGCCTGCTTTTCCTTTTCCCTCTGCTGCTCCCCCCGCCATGTGCTCTCTCTCTCCCTCTCAAATAAAAAAATAAATAAAAATCTTTAAAAAAAAAGGGAAATCTATTAAAAAAAAAGAGAGCCATTCAGGCGCCCCTGAACTTGCATTTTTTTTTTTTTTTAAGATTTTATTTATTTATTTGACAGAAAGAGACACAGCGAGAGAGGGAACACAAGCAGCGGGAGAGGGAGAAGCAGGCTTCCCGCAGAGCAGGGAGCCCGATGCGGGGCTCGATCCCAGGACCCTGGGATCATGACCTGAGCCGAAGGCAGACGCTTAACGACTGAGCCACCCAGGCGCCCCCTGAACTTGCATTTCTAACAAGCCCATAGATGATGCCAATTCTGTTGGTCCGAGAACCACATTTTTTTTTTTTTAAAGATTCTATTCATTTGACAGAGAGAGAGAGAGAGCACGCGCATACGCATGCACAAGCAGGGGGAACGGCAGGCAGCGGGACAGGGAGAAGCAGACTCCCTGTTGAGCAGGGAGCCAGATGTGGGGCCTGATCCCAGGACTCTGGGATCATGACCCAAGCTGAATGCAGACACTTAACTGACTGAGCCACCCAGGCACCCCTGAGAACCACACTTTTGAGCACCATGCCCTTAAAGGGATCACACCCATGTTTCACTCTGCTAAGCATTCTGTCCTTGACAGTGATGTCAAGTAATACTTTAATAAACTATAACACAAAATGTCAGAAAACTTTTTAAACTATTAACTATTTTGGATTAATCATATTTATCTAAATTCTTCACATTTATCACTTGTGTTACTTCCTGGGTAATGAAAAGCCAGCTCACTCTTTTTTTAAGGTACTGGGGATATCTCAGGTACCTGAAAGTGGAGATCAGACAGAAAAGTGAGACAGTAGAAAAAAAAGAGGCTATGCTAGGAGGTGCTCCTCAAAGTATGGGCAATGGGACAAAATATTAAAACAAAGTAACTTGGGGCAGCTGGTGGCTCAGTTGGTTAAGCTTCTGCCTTCGGCTCAGGTCATGATCCCAGGGTCCTGGGACTGAGCCCCGCATCAGGCTCCCGCTCAGCGGGGAGTCTGCTTCTCCCTCTCTCCCTCTGCCCCTCCCCTCCGCTCATGTTCTGTCTCTCTCTCAAATAAATAAAATCTTTAATAAATAAATAAATAAAACAAAGTAACTACTGGCAATACAGTTTTACATTAAATCAACCCTTATCATTCCTAGTAAAGATTATTGGGCACCTTATCCACTTGCCCCAACATCATGTCATTTTTATTTCAATTTACAAGCAAATTCTAAGAAAAGCAAAAAGAAAAGGACTAGCAAACTTGAGCCCTATAATGAGACATAAAGGGTTCCTCAAATTTCTCAGCATCTTCACTCTTAGAACCTGAGACGATCCAAGACTGGAAGGCACAGAGGACTGAAAGTTAAAATGGCAAGAGATAGAGTTATGGAAAATTAGGCTAGACCTAAACATCACGAAGTACCTAGCATATTTCCTAATCTACCCTCTCATCTCTCAGTAAATGACCTTCTTCATTGAAAAGAGAAATCATAGGGCACCTGGATGGCTCAGTCAGTAAAGCATCTGCCTTTGGCTCACATCATGATCCCAGGGTCCTAGGATTCGGCTCCGCATCTGGCTCCCTGCTACGCAGGGAGCCTGCTTCTCCCTCTCCTCCCCATTCATACTGTCTCTTGCTATCTTTGTCTCGCTCTCAAATAAATAAATAAAATCTTTAAAAATTTTTAAAAAAGGAAAAAAAAAAACAAACAGAAATCATCAGGTGGGAGCTACTTAACATCCTATCTTTTACCTATATAATCTTAATTGCATCTATAACCTTCCTTTCAGAGCGCCTGGGTGGCTCAGTTGGTTAAGTGTATGCCTTCGGCTTAGGTGGTGATCTCAGGGTCCTGGGATTGAGCCCTGCGTCGGGCTCTCTGCTCAGCGCGAAGTCAGCTTCTCCCTCTCACTCTCCCTCTGTGCTCTCCCTCAAATAAATAAATAAAATCTTAAAAATATATATATATATATAGCCTTCCTTTCTTCTTTCAATTACAGAAAAAGTGTGTCAATCTCTCTTGTTCAAGGATAATCAATACCTATAACTGTGGCCATTACCACCTGTGGCCTTGATTCCATCTCCTCTAGAACTCTGCTCCTTTAAATTATTTTGGTTCTTTCTTGAATCTTAGCTTCTCCCTATTTTCTTTTCCCTTACTATTTAAATATGCTCAAACCTCTGCAACCTTAAAAATAAAAATTAAAGACACACCCACCATCACCTTCCCATTAACTGTGCTACCCACCAACTTGCCACACATTGTCAATGCTGACCTTTTAATTTTCAGATTCCTTCTCAAGTCTTATAATCTGTCTGCATCACCTGACATATAGGACCATCCCCTTCTTAAATCTGCCTTTTTTTTTTTTTAAGATTTCTTTATTTATTTTAAAGAGAGAGAGTGTGAGCAGGGGAAGGGGTGGAAAGGGAGAGAATCTCACCCAGACTCTGCACTGAGTGTGGAGCCAGACACCAGGCTCAATCTCAGGACCCTGAGATCATGACCTGAGCCAAAACCAAGAGTCAGACGCTCAAACAACTGAGCCACCCAGGTGCCCCTAAACCTGTCTATTTTACATTCATGATTATTTCCTTATTTTCTCTGTATCCTTCTAACCATTCCCTTGGGTTCCATTTTCTGACACCTTTTCTCTGCTTGGTAACTCCTAAACTATACTGCTAGTTTGGAACTTCAATGTGACCATATGACTATTAGATATCACTACCCTGGATATGCAACATCCATATCCAAAAGGGATTTACTCTCCACTCACCTATCCTGCTTTCCTTCTATATTACCTATATTGACCATTATGCCACCCATCTAGTTAGTTTAAGTCAGAAATCTGTGAGTTATCTTAAAAGTCCTTTCATTCATTCTCTACCGTTAATTTACTCACCAAAGTCTATTGATCCACAGAGGTGATCCTGTCCATCTCTACTAGCAATGCCTTGGTTAGTTTAAACACTGACAATTTCTTATGGTATTCTTTTTTTTTTTAATTAAAAATTTTATTTATTTATTTATTTATTTATTTGACAGAGAGAAACACAGCGAGAGAGGGAACAGAGGCAGGGGGAGAGGGAGAAGCGGGCTTCCCGAGGAGCAGGGAGCCCGATGCGGGGCTTGATCCCAGGACCCTGGGATCATGACCTGAGCCGCTTCCCGCGGAGCAGGGAGCCCGACGTGGGGCTCAATCCCAGGACCCCTGAGCCGAAGGCAGACGCTTAACGACTGAGCCACCCAGGCGCCCCTCTTATGGTATTCTTAATAGGTCTCCCTGCCTCTAGTCTATACCCTATTAGAATGACCATTTATTGATTTTTCTAAAAGAGAAAACTAATTGTGTCTCTCCACCATCTAAAATGACTTAGTTTCATTTATACTTGTGTAATGAAGATAAAATGAACATCGGGGAGCCCAGCTCTGCTCTCCTCCCTCTCCCATCAACTGCTTTCACTTCCTTGTCCAGCTGAGGGCTCCTTACCATTTTCTCCAGGCCATCTCACCCAGAATCCTCTGTGTAAACAGAGCCAAATGGGCAAAAGCAGAGGCTGGATGGATCAGGTTAGATCATAAGACTCCTGCATCCTGCTTAGCAACCTGAAGAGGAAGTTCAGTTTAGTCTAGAACCTCATCAGCTTCCTGAATATGGGAAGTGAGGGACAGGGAGGGGCCTGACCCACTAGAAAGGTCACCAAGCAGGACTGCAGTTTATTCCCTGACCTGAGACATGCCCCCTGGAGAAGCAAAAGGAACCAAAAAAAAGTATATGCTATAGACCAGAAAGTTGCAAGGTGACAGCCATCATTAAGTTCTTGAAGCATTACTACTATGGATGTAGATTAACCAAGCCCAGCTTTAACGAAAATTGTGGGTAACAGAGATAGTGACAGGAATAATCTTTTAACATCATGTTTTGTCTCACAAAAGTATTTAAGTATGAAATATAATAATTATATACATCATACAAAATAATTTAAAATAATGCATTAGCTGTGTAATTTAAAAACAAAAATTAACCAAATTAACTGTATAATTTATTTATTTATTTTTTTGAGAGAGAGCAAGCAAGCAGGGAGAGGGGCAGAGGGAGAGAATCCCAAGCCAACTCCACACTGAGCACAGAGCCAGATGCAGGGCTCGATCTCACGACCCTGAGATCATGACCTGAGCTGAAATCAAGAGTCTGATGTCCAACTGACTGAATCACCCAGGTGCCCCTAACTGTATAATTTGAAAACAAAAAATTAGCCAAACCAGCACCGCTCAATGGCTTTCACCTATAGACAGTATAAGCTCCTTAGCAAGATATACAAGATCCTTAAATTGGCTCCTTGTAACTATCCAGCTTCGCATCATTATATGCTTCACTCTTCTTGCCCTAGTAATACTGACCCCTGTATACATTTTCCCAGATATTACATGTTAATTTTCATATTTATGTGATTTTGCCCATGTAATTTCTTTGCTTAGAAATTTAACCCTCTGTTGTCATTCTGATAAATTCCTATCCATTCATCAAAATTACATCTTCCCAGATGCTCCCAGATTCAAGGAAAAAAAAAAAAAAAAGGCGGGAATGGGTGAGGCTTAGGGGCACTTGGCTGGCTCAGTGGGTAGAGCATGAACTCTTGATTCTGGGGTTGTGAGTTCAGGCCCCATGATGGGTGTAGAGATTACTTAAAAAGCATGTGTGTGTCGGGGGGGGAGGAGTGCTTAATAAATATTTACTGAATTGAGTGATTTATTTGTTTAGCTCCCCTATTAAACTCTGAGCTTTCTAATGACCATCTATCCCCTGGGAGACTTCCACTGCTAAAACCAGAACAGGGGCACCCAGCTGGCTAAGTTGGTGGCACATATAACTCTTTATCTTGGGGTCCTGGGTTCAAGCCTCATGCTGGGTGTAGAGACTACTTAAAAATAAAAAATCTTTAGGGGCACCTGGGTAGCTTAGTCGGTTAACTGCCCGACTCTTGATTTCAGCTCAAGTCATGATTTCAGTGTGTGAGATTGAGCCCTGTATCAGGCTCAGTGCTGGGCATGGAGCCTGCTTAAGATCCTCTCTCTGCCCCTCCCCCTCCCTGCTTGCTTGCTCTCTAAAAAAACAAAAACAAAAACAAACTTAAAATAAATAAAACCAGAAGAGTCCCTGGGCAACTCAGGATAGTTGGTTACCTCACTCCACGAAGATGAGAAATAAGTCATAATCATTCTATAGCTCTCTCCAGATAATAGTATTTGTTAAATTGAACAGAAATGTATAAAATAATGGGTGAATCAGACAAAGATGGCTATAAACAGCCCAGTTACCTAAAGAACCAAACACTGGTATAACTTCAATAGTATCAGACCTGCTTTTTATTCGATAGGTAGGGCTATTTACCAAAGACTAGTATGCATAATACACCTGATATCACCAATGTAGTTTAGACAAATAGCCAGAGAGAAAGAAAGCAGATAAAAACTTCTGAAGATTTAGCACTGTTCATCACCAAATTCCTGTCTGTTTACACTATTAAAACCTGGGGAGTAAGTGCTTGGCAGAAAGGTCAACCACCACCTACATCTGTGTTTACTCTGAAATTTGGTAACAGAGAAAGTCTCAAGAGCAGCTATAAGAGCAGGCATGTTTCTCCCCACTTAAACAAGGGAGAAATTACGCTGAGAACTCAATGTGTGTTTTAATTTGCCAAGGACCACAATAACATTTACTAACTATGGCAAAAAAACTCTGAATATTCCTGTAGGATGTGATTCCCTAAATGTTTGCAATTAAAAAACCTTTACAATCCTACTTCTGTTAATTCCTTACCAACACTGAGTCTGAAGACTCTGCTCATAAGAGTACCCCATCATAAGATGTTCCTACAGTACAGTTATCATATGTATGTAAACGCAAGAAACTGCATCACTGGGTCTACCTATAACCCCAACTAACTAGCTGAAACTAATTGGGTCAGAAGGGAGAAAATGCTTAACCTCATTTGGTTACTATGTTACCTGTTGTTCAGCAAAATGTTAGAACACTTAATATCCCGATGCAGGAAATTCTTTTTGTGACAGTAATCCAATCCTTCCATTAGCTGTTTCATGAATGACTTGATATGGTCCTCAGAAAAGTGCACCAAACCAGATTCTAGCAGTCCCATTAAGTCATGGTCCATATACTCAAATACAAGGTAAAAGGCACCTATACAAAAATGAAAGAAAAAATTTTAAAAACAAGAGGAAAAGGATGCTGAAATGACAATGCCTCAAATTTTAATGTAATTTTGGAGTGGACTCTCTGAAACAACCACTTAATTTTATAGATGAAGAAACTGAAACTCAGAGTAGTTGAATAACTTGCCCTTTCTAATAATAAATAACAGAACTACTATTTTAATTAATCTTTTGACTCTTAACCCAGTGCTCTTCGGACTATTTACTTCTTGAGGAGAACAACTGCTCTGATCAAGATGTATTACTAGTCTTCTACAATCTGAGTTAGTTGGCAAATTACAAGCCTTGGGCCAAATCCAGGCTGCTGTTTGTCACTGTAAAACGAAGTTTTATTTGTTATAACCATGCCCATTTGTTACTATGCCATTATTGTCTATGGCTACTTCTGTATAAGTCTTTACCTCAGTTATATTTAATAGTACTCACATAATATGCCAGGCATAGCACAGTATATATAGTACAAATTATTGGTCAGATTCATAGTATTTAAGGATTGAAAGAAAGGTGAACCATCCAATTAAACTCCTTAAATTTAGAAGTAGATAAAAGGGTAGGTATGCTAAGAGAACTGTAAAAGATCTGAAATCCATGCTATCTTTCCACTTCAGCAGGGTGTTGATGACAAAGGCCAATATTGTTTTTTGGGGGTTTTTTTGGCAAATATTTTAACATAAGTAGTACTAGACCTAGATTAGACAATTATCTATCCAGTCTTAAAATTCTGTCTCCTACCAGCATAAGGGCTAGGATTCTTAACCTAGAGGGTAGGCTTCAAGGATTCTTTGAACTCCCTGAAATAGTATGCAATATTTTAAACACATAATATGCAACATTTTGAACTTATTTTTTTAAAGTATGGATCCGTAAGAATGTTTAAAGAGGTCCATAACCCCCCCAAAATTAAGAACCACAGCATTAAAGGAATATCTTAGATTTAGCCAAGAGCTCAAATTAGTAAGAAAAACACCAAAACTGCAAAAGGTAAGTAGACACAGGACACAAAAGGACAACTCAAAGAAGAGAAAATAAGTGAAACTGATAAACATGGAAAAGAACTCAGAAGTAACAGAAGGAATGCAATCCAAAATAATATCATACTTCACCTATCAAAATGACAATTTTTTAAAAAGATGTACTCAATCTTAGGGAGGATAAAGTGGAATGGGCACTCACAGGTGGACATAAATAATTTACATTAAAAGTAATCTAACGGGCGCCTGGGTGGTTCAGATGGTTAAGCGTCTGCCTTCGGCTCAGGTCATGATCCCAGAGTCCTGGGATTGAGTCCCACATCGGGCTCCCCGCTGAGCGGGGAGCCTGCTTCTCCCTCTGACCCTCTCCTCTCTCATGCTGTTTCTCTCTCGCTCGCTCTCTAAAAAATAAAATCTTTAAAAAAAAAAAAAAAGGAATCTAACATTAAATACAAAAATTCCTTTAACCAAGTAATTCTACTTCTAAGAAACTATATTAATAAATCAAAATGCAAAGATTTATGAACAAAAATGTTCAAAGCAGATTATATTTTTTAAACTAGTAACTAATTGGGGCACTTGGGTGGCTCAGTCGGTAGAACATGACTCTTGACCTTGGTGTCATGAGTTCATGCCCCACATTGGGTGTAGAGCTTGCTTTAAAAAATAGTAATAGGGGCGCCAGGGTGACTCAGTTAAGCGTCTGACTCTTGATTTTGGCTCAGGTCATGATCTCAGGGTCCCGAGATTGAGCCCTGAGTTGTGATCCACGCTTAGCAAGGAGTCTGCTTGAGATTCTTTCCCTCTGCCTCTCCCTCTGTCTCTCCCACTGCTCGCGCAAATGCACTCTCTCACTAAAAATAAATCTTTAAAGATTTATCTATATATAAATAATAATAAAGAAAATAAACTGGTAACTAATTGCTCAAAAGAGACTTTTGAAGTAAATTTAGATTCATCTAAGCCTTACCCAGTCATTAAAACATGTTAATGACATGGCAAATTGCTTATGACAAATTATAAAACACTAAATATACTCTGATCTCAGTTATGCTAAAATAAATATAACATACATACAACACTTAGAAATACATCAAAATGATAATAATATAGTGGTTTTCTATGGATGGCAGTAGACGGGGATGGAGTGGGAGAGAAATGGTTGCCATTTTCTTTGTCTTACCCTTCCATATTTTCAATTTTGCCACAATGGGTATGCATCACATCCATTTATTCATCCATTTATTATTTTATGATTTTTTTAAAAAAGAATTTAAACAGTACATAGTAAACTATTTAAATAGTACAGAATGGGGGGGCCGGGATGGCTCAGTCGTTAAGCGTCTGCGTTTGGCTCAGGTCATGATCCCAGGGTCCTGGGATTGAGCCCTGCATTGGGCTCCCTGCTTGGCGGGAAACCTGCTTCTCCCTCTCCCACTCCCCCTGCTTGTGTTCCTGCTCTTGCTATCTCTCTGTGTCAAATAAATAAATAAAATCTTAAAAAAAAAAAGGTAGAAAAAAAGTTAAAAAAAAATAAGTAGTACAGAATGGCAGAGGAAAAGTAAGCTCCACTCTAAAGGAAATTGTTTTCTTGTTTATCCTTAGAGAAACTACCAATACATTATACTATTCTTATAATCAGAAGAAGTTAAGAAATACCCAGAAGTATATCTAGTATTCTTAATTTTATTCTGGTCTAACTTCCATAAATGTATCTAACTACCGTTACAGAAGCAGAATTTCTTTTTATTTGCTTTATTTTATTTTACTTTAAAGATTTTATTTATTTATTTGACAGAGAGAGACACAGCGAGAGAGGGAACAGGAACAGGGGGAGTGGGAGAGGGAGAAGCAGCCTTCCGCTGAGCAGGGAGACCGATGCGGGGCTCGATCCCAGGACCCTAGGATCATGACCTGAGCCAAAGGCAGATGCTTAACAACTGAGCCACCCAGGCGCCCTCTTTTTATTTGCTTTAAAACTACTTCTACCATTTAATAAAATTAAAAACAAACAAAAACTACTTCTACTAAACTTGAGAAGCGCTACTCCCCTAGTGCTAATATCTTTAAGGGTCTATAAATAAGCCCAGCTTAACTTTATCCATTACCTTCCTAATTTTATGTACTTCAATTGTGTTCTCTCTTAACATTCCAGACTATATTCACAGATGCCATTTCTTCACAAAAGACATCTTCAGATTTGCTTTAAAAAAAGTAGGTTGAGGGGCGCCTGGGTGGCTCAGTTGGTTAAGCGACTGCCTTCGGCTCAGGTCATGATCCCGGAGTCCCTGGATCGAGTCCCCACATCGGGCTCTCTGCTCGGCAGGGAGTCTGCTTCTCCCTCTGACCCTTCCCCCTCTCATGTGCTCTCTCTCATTCTCTCACAAATAAATAAATAAAATCTTTAAAAAAAAAAAAAAAAAAGTAGGTTGAATGACATATCTGGACTACTTCAAACGTAAGTATGAATGAACAATTTTATCCCCCAAAGAGACAAAAGTTACAAACCCAGGAAAACAAACCAGTATGTGACCTGAAGATTGTTTTAGATCTATCTGCTTTGAATTCTAAACTGTGTAAGTGCAAAACTAAACTAAATATGGATGCATTATAAACAATAACCAGAAGGGACGATGTAAAAATGAGAGTAACTGTGGGCGTCTGGGTGACTCAGTTGGTTAAGTGTCTGACGCCTGATCTCAGCTCAGGTCTTGATCTCAGGGTCATGAGTTCAAGGCCCATCTTGGGCTCCATGCTGGGCATGAAGCCTACTTTAAAAAAAAAAAAAAAAAAAGAGAGTAACTGATAAATCTGGGTTTAATTTCCATTATTGTTATTATAATTTGTAAAAAAAAAAAAAAAAGGAGACTTCAAAACTAACATCTTTTTTTTTTTTTTTAAAGATTTTATTTACTTATTTGACAGAGAGAGACACAGCGAGAGGGAACACAAGCAGGGGGAGTGGGAGAGGCAGAAGCAGACTCCTCACGGAGAAGGGAGCCTGATGTGGGGCTCGATCCCAGGACCCCGGGATCATGACCTGAGCTGAAGGCAGACGCTTAACAACTGAGCCACCCAGGCATCCCCAAAACTAACATCTTAACTCTGGTATGGATTCAAGAAGTTGGTCAAACAGACAAGCTAAAAGAGGAAAATAAGATGTACCAATCTACCCTGTAGAAACATGATTCCTTGCTATTACCTTTGTCCTTCTTGAAATCCAGTGCATCTTGTTTATCTGTAACAATTTCCTTCATGTTAACAACGCTTCGGTGGATTAGCTGACGAAGGATTTTGATCTCACGAATGGCTGTGATTGGGAAGCCCTCCTTCTCATTGTCCAGTCTCACCTTTTTCAGGGCCACTAGCTCTCCTGTTACAATAAATTCAAACTGTTACATTATCAATTAGCGTATTTTGGCCACCATCATGAACCAGCCAATATATGCCCAGAGTTGCTCTGAAAGACAGATCTGGCTTACTTTACTGCTGTATGCCAGATACTTTTATACTTTAAAAAACCAAACCAAACCCATGTTCCCTTTCTTGCCTTTGATTTTTTTTTAAGACTTGCATTTCTTAATTCAGTATTCAGTTAGGCCTAAAAATTTTGAAGTATTAAAATATGCCAATAATCCAACTACTTCATTTTATCTTTAAGGACTACACCTTACCAAACAAAGAGCAACTTATAAATTTTATTTTTACTCTCTCTTAAATTCCCAGCAAGCTTATTATAAAATATTTACAATGGACAACGGATAAAGAGGAAGATTTTTAAACAGTAATAATTATACTATTCTTTTGGAAAATTTTAGTATTGCAGTAACTTTTGGAAACCAAATTAAAACTCGAAATTTACTTCTGCTAAGTCTACTTTAGTATTAGTACTGCTAAATTTTTAAACTTCTGACATCTAGAATTTTGTGGCAATATTTACCTGTGTCTTTGTCCTTGGCTTTATATACTTGGCCATAGGTTCCCTCTCCAATAATCCCAATAATGTCAAACTTGTCTACACAGCGTTTTCCCCAGTCACTTTCTGTTTGTCTTCTTTCTCCATAACGAGGACAACAAATTCTAAAAAAGGCAAAACAAAAGAGCCCCCACAAAACAAACCAAAAAAAGTTATTTTAAAAACTTAAGCCTATTCAAAGAAGAAAACAGAATTCTTTTATGATGATTCTCTGGCCCATGAATCTTCTATGAATTTCTTTATTAAAAAGGCAGGAATCAAATGATATGAAATAAATGGTCTCTCACAGTGGCTAAGATAGATTTTTTGCTTCAGGAAGGCATAAGATCAAATAATAGATTTGCTGCTTACTTTCTTTTTTTTTTTTTTTTTAAGATTTTTATTTATTTATTTGACAGAGAGAGAGGGAACACAAGCAGGGGGAGTGGGAGAGGGAGAAGCAAGCTTCCCGCAGAGCAGGGAGCCCGATGTGAGGCTCGATCCCAGGACCCTGGGATCATGACCCAAGCCGTAGGCAGACGCTTAACAACTGAGCCACCCAGGCGCCCTGCTGCTTACTTTCTAATCTCTCTTTAGTACTGGCTTCCTCACCTACTGAATCGGAAAAGAATCCCTACATCATAGGACTACTATTAAAATAAAATATAAAACATTGGCAATATGATGTACTCAATAAATGGTAACTATTTTTCTTATTAAGAGAGGAATGTTCGGGTGCCTGGCTGGCCCAGTTGGTAGAGGACGCAACTCTTAATCTCAGGGTCGTGAGTTTAAGCCCATGGTGGGCGTGGAGCCTAGTTTAAAAAAAAAGAGAGAGTGGGGCGCCTGGGTGGCTCAGTTGGTTAAGCGACTGCCTTCGGCTCAGGTCATGATCCTGGAGTCCCTGGATCGAGTCCTGCATCGGGCTCCCTGCTCGGCAGGGAGTCTGCTTCTCCCTCCCCCACTCCCCTGTTAGTGTTCCCTCTCTCGCTGTGTCTTTCTCTGTCAAATAAATAAATAAAATCTTTAAAAAAAAAAAAAAAAGAGAGAGAGAGAGAAATGCTAACAAAAAAAAAAAGAAGAGAGAAATGCTAACAATCTACTGCTAATGGTAGATCAAACCCAGATTCTACTATACATTTATCGCATGGCAATTTATGTGGCTTAAGAAAAAACATCCCACATCTATTAATTTTTCATTTATGTGTACATGGTTGATACACCCTGAATAAAAGAGCTTTTTTTCTTTTTTAATATTCTAAGTATCAAACTCAAAAGATACAATGGGATCAATGTTCATGGTATATCTGAATTTGGGAAATCATTGCTTTTCTAAAAACAGTAGGTATCTGAGGGTGCAGATGAACAGGTCTCCCAGAAAAGCCTTTATCCATTAATATAAAAGATACACATTAGGCCCGATTTTATATAATCCTACCAGTGTAGGTTGTGGAAGAAAGTGAGAGATTTAGGCCCAAAAGTAAGGAAGGAAGCTGTCCCTCCAGGGGCACCTGGATGGCTCAGTTGGTTAAGGGTCAGACTTGGTTTCAGCTCAGGTCATGATCTCAGGAGTCGTAGGATGGAGGCCCAGGTCGGGCCCCACACTCAGTGCAGAGTCTGTTGGAGGTTCTCTTCTCCCTCTCCTTCCCCCTCTACCCCCCTTCCCCCGCTCATTCTCTCTTAAATAAAATAAAATAAAATATCCCTCCAAAAACTCACTTTGGTCTCTTTTTATATGGTTGCTGAGGTGGTGTAATTGCCTTTGGTTCTGGAGAGTCTGGGGGAGATGGATCCCCACCAGGAAGTTCTGGAGGGAGAGGGAGGTCCGTGAGTAAGTGACGTGGCCTTTGTTCCTTCTCTTTCTTTACAGGTTTTGAAGGTGGAGTTTCTTTTGGACTAAATAATAGAGGAAGAGAAGAAAAAGATCATAATTACTTAAAAAATATGAAAATAAAACTTTTCAAAGCTTATAATGTCTGGCTATCAAAAGATTATAAAGATTTTTCTTTTAAGAGCTAAAACCCTATAATATAAGGAACTGAAGTTTATCACAGTCAAAGATACTTGGGATTTCACAAAAAGAAATCCATAGTATATAAAAGAAAAAATTTGTGATATTACTTGTAGATCCTATAACAAACTTTTTAACGTTTTTCCTAAGATTCTACTGTAATTTTACTGAGATGAAATAAAATACAGGAAGTAATCACCTTAAATTCCCAAAGTACCACTGCAACTCATGGAGTCACCAAAGCTATTCTATATATTTTGACCAGCATAAGGAATGAAAGTTCAACAATGTAATGCTACTATGTTATAGAAGATGTAGACAGAACTTGGAAAAGGAAATAGTATTTGAGTTTTGTAAAAAAAAAAATAGTTAAATTGGACATCAAAATTAGTGAATATACTGAGCTATTCTGTTAGTTTGGAAGCAAAAGGCCAAATGGATAAATAATTCTCAAATTAAAAATCTAAGAAGAGGGCGCCTGGGTGGCTCAGTCGGTTAAGCGACTGCCTTCAGCTCAGGTCATGATCCTGGAGTCCCGGGATCGAGTCCCGTATCGGGCTCCCTGCTCGGCGGGGAGTCTGCTCCTCCCTCTGACCCTCCCCCCTCTCATGTACTCTGTATCTCATTCTCTCTGTCTCAAATAAATAAATAAAATCTTTAAAAAAAAAAAAATAAATAAATAAATAAAAATCTAAGAAGAGAGTCCAGTAAACTATTTCAGAATCATTAAAGCAACTGGTAGCAGGCCTCTCATGATAATCAACAAAACGGTGGGGGGAAGAGGGGCAGGGAGAAAGGATGTCTTTTCTGGAATAGATTAGGAAAGTCAGTGTACAGTTCCAATTTTTTAACCATCTCCATTTATTTATAAGAAAGGATTTTGTGCTATGCATGTCCTCAAAAAAGAGAACATACTAATTCATGCCTACAAATAAAACCATGCTAGATAATAAGTCTTTTCTATTCTATCACAGTATCAGAAGCCTGAAAACAAGCTGAGAATCCTCCTAACCACAGAAGGAGCTTCCTCCACTTTTTTAAATAAGTGGTTCCAAAAACATGTATTCTTTCACGAATATTTCCAGAGAACCATAAAGATCTATCCTTTGCAATCTATCTTTTTAAAGATTGCATATAAAAACACAATCGCAAAAGTATAACTTTCTACCAATTTTCATCATTTTAATCTCTTATAAATCAGGCAGAAAAGAATCTAGATTAGTTTGTGTATATCAACCAGAACTAGGGTGGTCAATGAAAGGCAAAATGATCATCTGAAACTTTCTGTTCAATAACTGATAGAGATGCATACACAACATTATTATAATTAGAACTAAGATTTTTCTACCCTGGGAACAAAGCCCTTTACCAGAAAACTCTTCAGGCAGGACACAATATAGATTTTAAATTTCCCCAATTTTTGGGCGCCTGGGTGGCTCAGTCGTTAAGCATCTGCCTTCGGCTCAGGTCATGCATGATCCCAGACTCCTGGGATCGAGCCCCACATCGGGGGCTGTCTCTCTGTCAAATAAATAAATAAAATCTTTTTTTTTTTTAAAGATTTTATTTCACAGAGAGAGACACAGCGAGAGAGGGAACACAAGCAGGGGGAGTGAGAGAGGGAGAAGCAGGCCTCCCGCGGAGCAGGGAGCCCGATGCGGGGCTAGATCACAGGACCCTGGGACCATGACCTGAGCCGAAGGCAGACGCTTAACGACTAAGTGACCCAGGCGCCCCAATAGATAAAATCTTCAAAAAAATAAATAAATTTCCCCAATTTTTAAGACTTTCAGGGAATGAAAATTCCCAATATTTCAACTACTAATGTCAGAATACTCTTTATAAATTTTAATTCTTCATGATTCAGAAATAGATTACTTCTTGGTTATGCTTCACTTAGAAGTATGTGAATTTTCTCACCATCACTTCATATAAGTTCAGTCTATGTTTTATATTTAGGTCTTGTTTTCTCCACAGTTGGCTTTATAGGTTCATGTTCAGTTCGCTACTATGAAAATGTACATTGCTTCTGAAAAATTACATGTTTAGCATGTTTATTTCATAAAGCATGAATGTTTGCTATGTACTACCAGTTCAGGGCATACAAGTTGAATACAGGTCAAATCCTATTTCAACAAATTCCAATGTACCAAAAATCATGGAATAATGATGACTCATAAAATTGCAACGCTTAACATTATGGTCTTTAGCCTTCAGTATACAGCACTCAGTAACTAATCTATTCCTCTATACAGTGCAGAGGACATATGATACAGAGGGTCTAACACTGGAGAGCAGATATTGAACATCTAAGTCATTATTATGAAGATTCAGTACCAGGAAGTGCTGATCTTGCCAATATCAGTATTTCCTGGTTCCCCATTTATGCCTGTAGTTGGGTTCACATATGGTGAGTAGTTGCATAAATGCTCATGTATAATAATTTTCTTACAAAAAAAGTTGCCAAGCTCCATGACTGCTCAAATTTTAAAATCTGTATAGTCTCTTGGAATTTATGATGATGGGATTTAATCTATACAGTATCAATACCACTGATAAAAAGTCTTTATTGTTAATAAAGAATATAAATTTACATATCAATTATTTAAAAAGATTTCCTAATATTTTTCACAATTTAATAGCATATACTACTTTAAATATGATCATTTATCCCTTTCCCCTTTTTAAAGCAGGTTGTTTAAAAAGTGATTTACAAACTTCCAATAAAAATTTGAGCTGAATACATTAGAAATGAGAACTAAGCATTCCATTAGCAAAATTCTAAATCAAATTTGGGGCGCCTGGGTGGCTCAGTCGTTAAGCGTCTGCCTTCGGCTCAGGTCATGGTCCCGGGGTCCTGGGATCGAGCCCCGCATTGGGCTCTCTGCTCAGCGGGAGGCCTGCTTCTCCCTTTCCCACTCCCCCTGCTTGTGTTCCCTCTCTCGCTGTGTCTCTCTCTGTCAAATAAATAAATAAAATCTTTAAAAAAAAAAAATTCTAAATCAAATTTGAATGCTCACAAAGATCTTTCTTTTCTGTAAGAGCTCAGTACTTTAAAGATAAAGCCTTTAAGAATAATACAGACTTGGGCGCCTGGGTGGCTCAGATGGTTAAGTGTCTGCCTTCGGCTCAGGTCATGATCCCAGGGTCCTGGGATCGAGTCCCACATTGGGCTCCCCGCTCAGCGGGGAGCCTGCTTCTCCCTCTGACCCTCTCCCCTCTCATGCTGTTTCTCTGTTTCTCTCTCGCTCGCTCTCTAAAAAATAAAATCTTAAAAAAAAAAAAAAAAAAGAATAATACAGACTCTACTGAAGTCTGATAAAATCCAAATGAACCAGGTCACCAAAAAAACTGATCGGAAATGAAGATTTTATTATTATTTTTTTTTTTTGAAAGATTTTATCTATTTGACAAAGAGAGACAGCGAGAGAGGGAGCACAAGCAGGGGCAGTGGGAGAGAGAGAAGCAGGCCTCTGGTGGAGCAGGGAGTCCGATGTGGGGCTCGATCTCAGGACCCCGGGATCATGACCTGAGCTGAAGGCAGACGCTTAATGACTGAGCCTCCCAGGCACCCCTATTTTATTATTATTATTAAGTAAGCTCTACACCCATAGTGGGGCTTGAACTCAAAACCCTGAGATCAAGAGTTGCATGTTCTACCAACTGAGCCAGCCATGTGCCCTGGAAACAAAGATTTTAAAAACCCTATGTGGTTAACTGAAATTTTATTTATCTGAAGTAGGCTCCATGTCCAACGTGGGCGTTGAACTCACGACCCTGAAATTGAGAGTTGAGAGTTGCATCTTTACTGACTGAGCCAGCCAGGCACCCCGGTTAACTGAAATTTTAAAAAAGAGTATACAGATGATCTTCTTTTTTAAATTTTATTTATTTGACAGAGAGAGACACAGCGAGAGAGGGAACACTAACAGGGGAGTGGGGGAGGGAGAAGCAGGATTCCTGTGGAGCCCGGGAGCCCTGCGGGAGCCCGATGTGGGGCTCGATTCCAGGACCCCGGGACCACAACCCGAGCCGAAGGCAGACACCTAATGACTGAGCCACCCAGGCGCCCCATACAGATGTTCTCCTTAAGAGCAGGTGATCCCCAGGGCATCTGGGTGGCTCAGTGGGTTAAGCGTCTGACTTTGGCTCAGGTCATAATCTCAGGGGTCCTGGGGTGGAGCCTTGCTCAGTGGGGAGTCCGCTTGTCCCTCTACCTCTGCCTCTCCTCCCACTCTTGCTCCCTCAAATAAATAAATAACATCTTAAAAAAAAAAAGCAGGTGATCCCCATGAATAGCTATGTTCATGAAGAATGTACTACATCATGAAGAATGAATAGTTTAGCAGCCTTCATTTCTTGAAACAAAGAATTGCAGACCACGAATTACGCTTTTGCAATACCATTAGTTAAATTCACTCCTGCATTTGATACCTGGATTAATACACTCCTGGCCCTATATATACCTTTGAAAGAAGTTTCATTCTATTCCCAAAGGGACTTTAAAAGAAAACAAATCATTTGATACAAGCTTTACATCATCCATGTGCCAACAGAATTAACTACATTCCCAGTGTCATTTCACACAAGTCCTGATCCTGTCTCCTTCAGTAGTCTTATTCATTCAAATAAGCAATATTTATTGATCACATTCTGTGTTCTATGTTTAAAGCACTGTAGGCAAGAGGAAGATGTATAAATCACATTCTCAACAATTAAGCTGCTGCAATCTCACATGAGAAGATCAAGAATATAAATGAATTCCGTATGCAACTTTCAGATTTCTTCCTGAAAACTTTTCTTACATAAAAATTATTTTTCATGTGAAAAACAGGTGCAGCTGGTATGATACATGGATACCGTGGCACCAAAAAAAAAAAAAAAAATTAAAGACGAAAACAAAAACCATCGTGAATTTAAAATACATAGTGAAATGGGGTGCCTGGCTGGCTCAGTCATTAAGTGTCTGCCTTCAGCTCAGTCATGATCCCAGGATCCAGGGATCGAGCCCCCCGTTGGGCTCCCTGCTCTGCAGGAAGCCTGCTTCTCCCTCTCCCACTCCCTCTGCTTGTGTTCCCCCTCTCGCTATGTCTCTCTCTCTGTCAAATAAATAAATAAAATCTTAAAAAAAAAAATAGTGAAAAAATAAAATTGTGGAAGATATCTTCATTTCCATTTTTCTGCCTTTAATAATTTATTTATATTTATGTGGAAAACTAATAATAATCATACATTTAAAAATAATTACATTGGTGCTCGCTTCAGCAGCACATATACTAAAATCGGAACAAGACAGAGATGATTAGCATGGCTCCTGTGCGAGGATGACAAGCAGATCTGTGAAGCATTCCAAAATTTTGCAGATAAGGTCCTTTACCTTTGATCCTCATCCTAAGTCTCATCCACAGAGATAACCATTACTATCAGCTTAATATATATCTTTTTCGGGGTGCCTGGGTGGCTCAGTTGGTTAAGTGACTGCCTTCGGCTCAGGTCATGATCCTGGAGTCCTGGATCGAGTCCCGCATCGGGCTCCCTGCTCAGCAGGGAGTCTGCTTCTCCCTCTGACCCTCCCCCCCTCATGTGCTCTCTCTCTCATTCTCGCTCTCTCAAATAAATAAATAAAATCTTTAAAAAAACCTATAAAAAATATATATCCTTTTGGATTTTTTGGTGTGAATTCATATGGATATATATGGATATATGTATCCAAAGAAAACAGATGTTTTGTTTTGTGTATGGGTTTTTACATAATTATCACACTATTAAAATAAATTCCATTGGACTATGAAACAGTTATACTTTCACAATCCGAACTGATAAATAAAAAAATACTTCTGTTCGCTTCATTTTCTCATACACATTCTTAAAGATAGCCACACATACTCAAATAAGCACTGAATGGTCTTACTTTACCTTTCATCCCAATCTAAAAGAGAAATCCCTATGTGCCTATCAAAATTATTCCACCTCTGGAAATCTGCACTCTACATTGACACATGGTAGGTCAGTTCAATAATTATTTGGTTAGCCAAGTAAACATTTCAAAATGAAGATTCTCAGCCACACTGACATCGTTCTAGCCACTATGTAAACTAATATTTAAACAAGGTTCCTGTAGATAGATCATGGCTGAGAGTCCCACTGGATAATGCTCAATTGGTATTTCCTTTTCCAACAAAAACCATAGAAACACGTAGCTTGTATCTATGAGAAGTATACTGTGTACCTAAACAGATTTTTTTACATAAACTTCAGGTTTTATCCTTCTCCTTTGCAATTCTCAGGATATGACAGAATTGACAAATAATTATTGATATTAGAAAGAGCAGTGGAATTTTTCTTTAAAATAAGATTTACTACTATGAATAGTAATGGACTTATTCTTTAAGAAAATTTTTTAATTGCATTTGTACCTTCTTAAAAGGCTCAGAGCATAGTCTGGAAAAATATAAATGTAAAGAGCTGAAATGTATCATCATTCAAATTACTGATGTCACTTGGAAAATAATGAAGGCTTGGGAATTGGTCTGGGATTTAAGATCAGTAGTACTTACTTTTATGTTTACAATGAAAGTTTATTGCAATAAATTAAACTCATATCCTAGAGAACAAGAGGGTAGAATCTCCTTAGAAAAAACCAGTAACACAGACTACCATGGCCTATATCACCACTAAATCAATTTGTTTGATGGTATTTTGCCTAGCTAGTCCTGCCAAGATATAGAATGTATTTCCTAATGCCTTCCATGAAATCAGATTCATGTTTCATAATCATTTCACTTCTCAATATTAAGAGGACTCATCAAAATTAAAGCTCTTCCCATCATCCCATTGTGAATTTATATTCTAATTAGTAAAGATTCCACATGCTGTTCTTCTGCTTCTTATAGGGTAACTTTTTTTTTTTTTTAAAGCAGTGTCTTTCAAGATAAACCTAGTTTATTCTTTTCCTGGATTAGGAGAAAAAAAAAAAACCCAGCTATAAAAGACATTTTGGGGGACCACTAAGGATATTTGATATTGTTGTTATTGATATTACATTATTAAATCAGTAAGGGGTGCCTGGGTGGCTTAGCTGGTTAAGTGATTGCCTTCGGCTCAGGTCATGATCCTAGAGTCCCTGGATCAAGTCCTGCATCGGGCTCCCTGCTCGGCAGGGAGTCTGCTTCTCCCTCTGACCCTCCCCTCTCATGTGCTCTCTCTCTCAAATAAATAAAATCTTTAAAAAAAAAAAAAATCAATAAGAAGTTTTTTGGGTGATTAAGGTATTGTGATTTTTTAGGAAAATGTTCTTAGTGTTAGAAGAGACATGCTAGGGCGCCTGGGTGGCTCAGTTGGTTAAGCAACTGCCTTCGGCTCAGGTCATGATCCTGGAGTCCCGGGATCGAGTCCCGCATCGGGCTCCCTGCTCGGCAGGGAGTCTGCTTCTCCCTCTGACCCTCCTCCCTCTCATGCTCTCTGTCTCTCATTCTCTCTCTCTCAAATAAATAAATAAAATCTTTAAAAAAAAAAAGAAGAGACATGCTAAAGTATTCAGAAGTGGGGTGCCTGGGTGGCTCAGTTGTTAAGCATCTGCCTTCAGCTCAGGTCATGATCCCAGGGTCCTGGGATCGAGCCCCACATCGGGCTCCCTGCTAGCCAGGAAGCCTGCTTCTCCCTCTCCCTCTCCCGCTGCTTGTGTTCCTGCTCTCACTGTCTCCCTCTCTGCCAAATAAATAAAATCCTTAAAAAAAAAAAAAATAAAGTATTCAGAAGTAAAGTGTCATGATATATAAAGTAAAAGCAAATGTGGCAAAAAGTTAACTGGTAAATCTTGGTGAAGAGTATAAAGAAGTTAATTATATTATTCTTTCATTTTTCTATGGCTATTAAAATTTTCAACATGGGGTGCCTGGCTGACTCAGTTAGTGGAGCATACAACTCTTGATCTCAGGGTCATGGATTTGAGCCGCACACTGGGTGTAGGGATTACTTAAAAAAAAATCTTGGGGCGCCTGGCTGGCTTGGTCAGTTAAGTGGCTGCCTTTGGCTCAGACCATGATCCTAGGGTCCTGGGATTCAGGCCCACAGTGAACTCCCTGCTCAGCAGAGAGTCTGCTTTCCCCTCTCGCTCTGCCCCTCTGCTATTTGTGCTTTCTCTCTCTCAAATAAATAAAATCTTAAAAAAAGAAAAAGGAGAAAAAGAATTTTTCAACATAAAACTTTAGGGAGAAAAGCACCATTGATTTTTAAAAACTTGAACCAAAAGTTAGCTTTATCAAATAAACTTATGAAGAAAAAGGGTTACTAGGCCTCAATTTGTAATTTTCTCCTAAGTAATAATGTTATAAATCAGAACTTGTCACTGAAAACCAAATACCAAAAGCATTTCCTACTCATAAAAGCATTTTAAACAGCCATGTATTAGAGCAGTTTTGACAGTATGAGAAGAGAAAATGCATTACATGTACATCAAGAGGGTAAAGTTTTCCCAGTTAACTACAGGACTTACCTATCCATGTCATCGTCTCCTGGTAGTAAGGGTGGGAGGGGCAGAGGAGGCAACGTTGAAGTTTTTAGGTGTGGAATAGCAGCTATTACAGATACTTGAGTCTTCACAGAAACCTGTGCAAGGGGCTGAGAATTTGCCTGAGAGGACAAAGTAGATGTCCTTGGGTGAATAGAAGGGGGCAAAGTTGAAGTACTAGAAGCAAGAACCTGACTAAATGCTGGTTGGGGAGGAGGCAGAGGAGGTTGCTGTGGAACAGCTGGTAGTGGAGGCAAAGGTGGCAAAGGGGGTGTTTGAGGTGGAGGGGTAGTAGTTGGTAAAGGAGGTGGAGGAGAAGTAACTGTGGGGACAGGTGGAGGGGTCTCCTTTTCTGATGTCTCTGCCTCTTTTGGAGTAACAATCTCCTCTTTCAATGCTATGGGTTTAGAGTCTCTTGATCCCTGTGCTTTCAAATCTTTAATAGGATGCTTCTCAGAGTTCTCATCCAACTTTACTTTCCCTGTATCTAAAGAATTTTTGACTTCTGTATTTAGATGTGGTACATTCACCAGTTCAGTATCTGGGGCAGATTTTTCCAATTTTACACCTCTGGTTAACTTTTTAGACTCCAAGCCTGAATCCTTAGCCTCTACTAAACTGTTCTCTTTCCTAGGCAAAAATATAGGTGAACCCTTGGATTCCTTTCCATCCATTTTTGCTGCAGCAGCAGCAGCTGCTCTTTCCTTCTTTTTCCTACTGAGTTCAGCTCCCAAGCTGGAGTTCAATGGAAGCCTGACAGGTGAGATGCTGGAATGTCGACTGCGTGACCCGGATCTCTTCTTTTTACTATGAGAAGATGAGTGTCTTGAATATGCGGGACTTCGACTTCTAGACTTCATAGATTTCCTACTGGAAAAAGAAAAAGGCAGTTTAAAATGGATAGCTGACAGCAATATATAGGAAAATACATCAGTTAAGCTATGGAGCACTGTAACTTAAAGAAACTACTTTGAGTAATTTAGCAATCTTAAAAATGAATTAGGTACCATCAAACAATAATAATAATAACAACATATCAATATTGGTTAATTAACTGTAACAAATGTACCAGACCAATGTAAAATGTTAATAACGGGAAATTGGATGCAAGGACAAATAGTTCTTTGTACTATTGTCACAATTGTGTGTGTGAATCTAAAACTGGTCTAAAAAATAAAGTTTACTTAAAAAATAGATTACAAGGAACTAAATGCTATAGGACAACACATTTCATTCATATAACACTAAAATTATCCATTACTGGGGCGCCTGGGTGGCTCAGATGGTTAAGCGTCTGCCTTCGGCTCAGGTCATGATCCCAGGGTCCTGGGATCGAGTCCCGCATCGGGCTCTCTGCTCCTTGGGAGCCTGCTTCTCCCTCTGCCTCTCTCTCTCTCTGTCTCTCATGAATAAATAAATAAAAATCTTTAAAAAAAAAAAATTATCCATTACTTATCCAACTCAAGAAGATGGGTATTTTTTTCCCATGTTGGAGAGCACCCATATTCACAATGATTACTTTTTTGGAATTTTGGTTTAAATCTCTGATGAAGTGAAAACATGATAAAAAAAAAAAGTCGTACTTTATATTAAAGGTGGGTTATACCAATCAGGAAGTTAAAAGTAACTAGCATGCTTCACCAAAACCTAATTGTTTCAACTAGAGAACTATTTGACAGATCCCAGGAAGATTTTGTTCCCTGAATCCTCAGTCGATAATTAAGTTGTGCCTATACTAAACAACCCCTAAGATACAAGAGTTACTAGGATTTGCAAAATAAATAAGCTGAAAAAGTTGTCTTACCAAATAATTTATCAGAAGTTCTCAAAACTATAATGACTTCTGGTATTTTCATATATAAAATGATTTCCAATCAACTTTTTAGGAACACATAAAGCAAGGTACTGTTGCATGTTCAATTTATTTTCTTCATTAAGAATTTGGAAATCCATGAGGCAGATTATTCTTTTTTTTTTTTTAAGATTTTTTATTTATTCATCTGAGACACAGAGATAGAGAGAGCATGAGCAGGGGGAGAGGCAGAGGGAGAGGGAGAAGCAGGCTCCCCGCTGAGCCAGGAGCCTGATGTGGGGCTCCATCCCAGGACCCTGGGATCATGACCTGAGCGGAAGGCAGATGCTTAACCATCTGAGCCACCCAGGCGCCCCCAGATTATTCTTAATTGAAACCCAACCCCCATTAATTCTTTTTGCCTTTTCTTTTTTTTTTTTAAAGATTTTATTTATTCATTTGAGAGAGAGACAGAGAATGAGAGAGCATGAGCTGGGGAGAGTGGCAGAGGCAGAGGGAGCAGCAGACTTCCTGCTGAGCTGGGAGCCCGCTGTGGGGCTGGATCCCAGGACCTTGGGTTCACGACCTGAGCTGAAGGCAGACGCTTAACCATCTGAGCCACCTAGGCGCCCCTCTTTTTGCCTTTTCATAAAGCCTAATGTGCTCAGGCCTCAATGTGAGGGGAGAAAAAATAGCACTAAAAAAGTGACTGAACAAAACATCATTTGCCCAGTAGTCTAAAATAAATTGTTCCCATTCCAGATCTTCAATATCTCCCTTTATCTTTGGTCATTAGTAGTACTGACATAATTCAAAATGTTTCAAAACAAATAGTACATATGTGTAGGCGAAATAACTCACATGATAATTAGCCATGGTTTTCTTTTTTTTTTTTTTAAAGATTTTATTTATTCATTTGACAGAGAGAGACACAGTGAGAGAGGGAACACAAGCAGGGGGAGTGGGAGAGGGAGAAACAGGCTTCCTGCAGAGCAGGGAGCCCAATGCGGGGCTCGATCCCAGGACCCTGAGATCATGACTTGAGCCGAAGGCAGACGCCCAACGACTGAGCCATCCAGGCGTCCCATTAGCCATGGTTTTCTTATACCTACACTGCTTTTTGGAAGTTTTAGTTAAAATGCAAGTCATTATTGGAATAGAAGTACTCAAAACAGCAATAACAACATATATGTGAACATGAGGATACAGAATACTGAAAAGTGGTTAAGTGGATTTATGAAACATCCACTTATTCTTCAGAAAACTAATACTTCTTTTGTAAATAACTGGATGAAACCAGAGGTTTTCTCTCACTGAATTGGAGCTGGAATAAAACTACCATCTCTATTATCCCACGATAAACTTCTAAAGTCCCAAACACTAAGTAACGTCAGAACCACATGCTCTAAAAACTAGTTTCTTTAATCATTCAGCATTACTAAATCTTCCTAAGGAACTCTGCTACAAACCCTTCAATTTCTGAACAGAAGCCTACTGTTAATAGAACATTCTGATGGCCATATACTTATGGCATTTTTAGTGATACAAATGCTGTATTTGAGGTCAAGATCCACTCTTCAAGAAAAAAAGCGACAAGGAAGGGGGGTGGCAAGAGGAGACAACCAATAGGTAAATGCAGGCAACAGTAAAAACTTCTCAAAAACAAATGTATTTTCCCCCTGATGTGAGTTAGGTTCTATCCATCTGAAATGAAATTGCTACTATTAACCACTACTAATTTGGAGGATGCAAAGACATTGCATTTCTGGCAAGGTATTTTCAGTCTTTTAAAATGATGTTGCTTATTTAATTTTTACTGTCTCCCAAGGAAAAAACAGAGATATCACAGAAGGGATCTGTATGCTCTACTCTAAGAAATTTTTGTACTTACTGTCTTGAATTCCAATGAATGAGGAAAAAAATCTGTAGTGCACATATACAAACATATAATGCTCTCCAAAACCCAACTAAAAATATGCATGTGACTCTAAAATTATATTATGTTTATATATTGTATCCTATGCTATTATATTGTGTCTCCAATTCGTTCCTGATTTATTTTTTACCATTACTGCACTAGTTCCAATTAACTGAGTAGAGGAAGAGAGAACGTGAGATATGAATCCAAAAGGAATCACTGCAAAGCAAGTTCTTTCTGAAAGTCATTTTAGTGTTTTAGTCTTAAGTGCACTTCCATATTCCCAAAACTCATGACAATAAAAATTCTCAAAACAGCCTTAATGAAACTACTCCTCAAGAAAACAAGTATTCTGAGAATATTTCTTATGTTTCCTTAAACAACTAAGCTACTTTATAAATAGCACACTTAAGACATCCATTTCACTATATATAAATTTTACTCTCACCCCTTCAAAAAAAGTCAACTCTAGCTAATGCTATACACAACACGCTAAAATGCTTACAGTGAAGTATACTGATGTCTGCAACTTTGAGATGAATCAAAACAAAATATGGACTGATGGAGAGCTGGATGGGTATGATAAAATATATAGCATATATTAATTGTAGAATCTAGGTAGTACATATATGGATCCTCACTATAATTCTTTCAACTTTTCTGTGTTTGAAAAATTGTGATAAAATGGAGGGGTGGTTGGGGGGAGGGGGAGGACTAAGGAACTTTTAGACCCTGACAGGTAAGAACTCTGCAGTTTGATTAATTCAAACTAATTTATGAATAATTACAACTTTAAGTCAGCAAAAATTACTCATATTGACATATAAAAGACATGCATGGATTTTTACAAATTAGCATAATTTCTCCCCTAGCATCCAAAAATATTTCCTCGCTAAGACAGAATTTACTGACCTGCTCCAGGTAACCAGAAACTGTGCTATACACTTCATACTTACTAGCTAATTTAATCCTCACAACTACTCCAGAAGTAGGTAGTTATTATTTCCATTTTACATATGAAGAAACACGGGCAGGGAAAAACTAAATTATTTGCCAAAGTTCACAAAGCAAGATTAGGATTCCATTCAGGTATAACCCCAAAGCCCACGTCTTTTGTGGACAAAGTGAGTCCACAAAGAGGGAGGTACATCTCATCATCTAGAAATAAAAACAGTTTTCAGTAGTAATTCATTTTAATGATTAAATTTCAAACTAACATGCCTTTCTTGCTAAAATATGGTAAAGGTACTATTACCATTTTTTTAGAGAAAAATTTTGATCACAGGGTAGGTCAATGGTGATGCTGTAAAGAAAATCAAATTATCCTTGGAACCAACTTCTGCTAAGGTATGTATCAACAAAAGGAAAAAGGACTAAACAGCTGAATTTCCACTAAAACATCAGTTTAAAGACAGGAATTAAGAAATAAACTTACAGCTTTGGAGACTCAGTGGACAGCACACGCACAAATGATAGATGACCTAGGCAAATAGCTTCAAGATAATACGAATGAAAATTTATAATTTCTTACATCGCCAGTCAGGTCCAGTGAGGTCTAAAGCACGAATACCAAGGTGATTTAAGACAATGCAACAGAAATTGCTAGATAAGCTCTGGGATAAGCTCAGTTATCAACTCTGTGTACTCAATAAGCAGGAGCTTACAACTGAAGATTTCACCCCTGGAAGTACCTACCTTTAGCAGTTTTAGGCATGTGAACTCTCCACTTCTCAAATTCTGGGTTAAGAGAAGACCAGATTCACCTACTTGGGTAACTAACCAATAACTAAGTGTTCTAGTCAATAAGGAAGACTGGGGGCTTCAACCAAACGTGAACATGACTAACTGCCAGTTCCTCATGACCCAGCCTAAGTAAGAAAGGGCTGTTAGACAAATAGCTCACCTGGGGAGTGGACTCCGACTCAGAGACCGTTTGCTCATGAAAGGGCTGCTGGACCGTCTTCGACCATAGGGACTGGGTGATCTCCCACTGTAAGAGCCACTCCTTTCATAGCTGGAAGAACGTCTCCGACTATAGGGACTCACAGATCTTTGTCGTCTACCGTAGGGACTGGGTGACCGGGTGCTGGACTGGTAGGCCGAAGGCTCCTTGTAAGGCGGGCTAATTGACTGCCTTCTTGAGGTACTTCCAGGACTCTTCTTGTAGGAGTCATAATTGCTAGAGGTGTGAGATCTTGGGGGACTAAGGTCATAATCTTGGCCATAAGAAGCTCCTGAGGGGCTATCATCTTGCTTGGGGCTGTCAGACCATTTCCTATGGGGACTCCTGGATCTCCGTTTGGGGCTGTCCATTGTTTTGTAGCTTTTGGGTGTTTCCCTTTTCCGATGACTTTTACTCCGGTCTTTGTGCCCAGACTTCAACTCACGTTCTTTCCGGGTCTTCTCCTTATGGAGTTTGGATGACCTGGATTCCTTGTTGCTGCTGCTTTTGGATATCTGTGCCTTCCCATAGTCCTCATTCTCCTCATTTGAACGCTTTGAACTTCCTGATACTCGGTCCTTCATCGATCCCGATTTGCTGGAGACTTCCTGGTTTTTTTCTTTTTCTGTTTGTTTAGTTTTTAGTAAGTCCCGGGAACGTCTGTGCTGGTGGTGACGATGTTTGTGCAGGCGGTCACTCCGATCAGTTCCACGACGTTCATCATTCTCCCTCCTGTCTAGTTTGAAGGCCATGTCGTCAGAGAAGGTATCTGAATCAGAGCTGATGTCATCATACTCCACCAAAGGTTTGATAATTGTACCCAAAGGTGCTGCTTCGGGGGTCACCAACCCCATGTCTTTGGAGTGCTTGGATTTATGCCGCTTGTGCTTCGACACCAAGCGGTGACGCTCTCTGCTGTTGGAGCTGCCACCTCCCGATGACGGCTGCAAAGTTCCAGAAGCTCCTCCACTCCCGTCCTTCTTGCCCCCATGTCTCTCTGGATTGGGCATTCCCTTTCGCCTGGCCTCAAAAAGGGGAAAAAGTTCCCCAGCACTCCAAAAAGTAACCCCCACCCTCCCCCCCAACCCCACGCCTACCAAAGCGCCCCTAGAAGGGGGTGGGGAGGGAAGGGACGGTAGCCCAGGCTCCTCCTCCCTCCCGACTCCTCAGCACCCTCCTACATGAGGTGGGGGGTGAAGGAGCCAGAAAAGAAATGAGAGTTCCTCAGCAGTGGAGTTGCGAGACAACGGGTAGCTGCTCAAGTCTGTTTCCCCTCCTCCCCCCGCCGAGCCAATCCTCAGGCCCGGGCGCCGGGGAGGTCGAGGAAGTAGGAAGCCGACGGCCCCGGGCTGTGGGGCCGACTCCGGCTCTGGGGCCCTGTGAAGACTGCGCGGGCCCTTCCCCTACCCGGTAGCCCGGCTCGGGGCGGCTTCCTGTCGCTGGGGTCCCGCGGCCTAGGTGCCTCACGCCCCCTTTGTCCCTCGCTCCTGAGGGAGCCCCTCTTCTTGCCTCCGCCTCACCTCAATATCTCACACACTCGCTCCCTCACACAGACTCAGTCACACACTAGGTTAAACCGAAACGGCACTTGAGGGGGGGAGGGGGCAATTCCAGGAAATACCGCGAGAATCCTGTGGACTCTCGCGGTATTTCGTGCTTCCCTTTCACCTCTCACCACGGCTTGCTCAAACGACGCGAGACTAGATCCTGAACAAGAAACGCGTTCCGCCAGATTCTCGCGATAAGCTCCCCGCTCTCCATTTGAGCAAAGCTTTATTGAAACGGCGGTAGAATTTTTTTTATTCAAAACTTTATTGATAACACATTGAACAAATACTCCCAGGCTCCGGCACAAAACTATTTTTGCATATTTTATAACAACTCTTTCAACTACCAGGATGAAAATATTGTCAACAGGACAAAGGGCGAATGTGGGGACATTTCAACCCAAGTCCTTAAGTATTAACAATGCTTCCCACTTCCATAGAGTATACTATAAGCATTATCTCTAATTCTCATACTACTCTACAAAACACGATATTCTCTTCCCTATTTTACAGATAAGAAAACTCAGAGTCACAGAAGTTAAATAACTTACTCGAGGTAACAAAGCTAGTCCAGCAAGTGCCAAAAACGAGATTCAAATTGTCTTAACACCAAAGCACAGCTCTTGTATAGTGTAGCACTTCCTCTCTCCACTCTGTTTAAAATCTTAACCTGAAAACTCATCAACTCTTGGGATCATCTGTGGCTTTTCTGGAATCATTTAGCCTTTTATCTTCACACAGAAGATTATAATTATGAACAAGTAGAATATAGTATTCATGAGCAAGAAAATAAATAATATCTGCCCTTCATTTTTTACTTTTCAGAACTTTGCACACATTAGCTCATTCCATCTCCACAACAATCATCTGAAATAGGATTGTATATGTGAGGAAACTAAGGCACCAAGAAGTTAAATGACTTATCCAAAATTCTTCATTCTTTTCTTCATCAAATTTATATGAGAATTTAAGGCCCTCCTCTGTGAAATAGTGTCCTTTCCCATAAGGCCATCAAGCAAGATCTAGAGAAAATATTCATACCACAAGATATAAGATGATAAATGTCATAAGAATGATACAGAGCACTGCAAAGGTTCTAAAGGAGGTTGGGAGTGTTAAGGAAAAGCTTTATAAAAGTAGGGCTTTTGAGTTGGATCACGGAGACTAGGATATGTATATGCAAAGATGGGAAGATCAGGGACACCTGGGTGGCTCAGTCAGTTAAGTGTCTGCCTTAGGCTCAGGTCATGATCCCAGGCTCCTGGGATTGAGTCTTGCATCGGGCTCCTTGCTCAGCAGGGAGCCTGCTTCTCCCTCTGCCTGCCCTCCCCCCAGCTTGTGCTCTCTCTCTCTCTGATAAGTAAATAAATAAAATCTTAAAAAAAAAAAAAAAAAGATGGGAAGATCAGCCAGTAAAATAGGGGCCAGAAAACACCCTGAATGTAGGCAGAAGAATCTACTCTCAAAATCACTCCCTGAAAATGTTCTTGTTGCTTTGGGTCACATGGGTACCAAAAAGAAAATTTTTTACCTAAATGTTTGAGTCCATAAACACTGGCTAAAAATGAAAAAGGTCAACTTTTTAATTAACCATGGAAGAAAATGTAATGCCAGGCGCCTGGGTGGCTCAGTCGTTAAGCGTCTGCCTTCGGCTCAGGTCATGATCCCGGAGTTCCGGGATCGAGTCCCACATGGGGCTCCCTGCTCGGCGGGAGGCCTGCTTCTCCCTCTCCCACTCCCCCTGCTTGTGTTCCTGCTCTCGCTATCTCTCTCTGTCAAATAAATAAAATATTTAAAAAAAAAAGAAAATGTAATGCCATCAAGAAAAAAAGGATAGACTTCAGTACTGGAACTCAGGCATGCTAACTCCTCATTCACTGCTGCAAGAGAGCCTGGATATAAAAATATAAAAGTCCCCACCAGTGTCTGACATGATAGCCAGTGGCATGACTTAGTGGCAGACTGGATGAAATGACTGAGCCACCTTATCAAACACTGGCATGAGTTCAGCAAAATTACTCTGATTTTTTGTATCTTTTAAATGAGATTAAGTTTTTGATCCAGGATGCACCCACACCCATGGTAAAATGGAAAAGTGGGGACAGCAGAAGGAATTATAGTAATATGTCAAATAAATCTTGAATAAAATTCATCATCTAAATTAAACAGTAGTTGATGGGGCGCCTGGGTGGCTCAGTTGTCGGGCGTCTGCCTTCGGCTCGGGTCATAATCCCAGGGTCCTGGGATCGAGCCCAGCATCAGGCTTCCTGCTCAGCGGACAGACTGCTTCTCCCTCTCCCACTCCCCCTGCTTGTGTTTCCTCTCTCACTGTGTCTCTCTCTGTCAAATAAATAAATAAAATCTTTAAAATAAATAAACAGTAGTCGAAACTTTCTTAATTATCTAATGGTTGCCTACTGAAGACTAGAGACTCCTGATGAATGAAGATTTTACTGAATTTTTATAATATATTTCTATAGCACCGTTCAATTTTCCATAGAACTCTTTTAAGTCTGTCAATAGATATCAGTTGAACAAATAATCAGGTGAGGTGGCCAAGATGGGTATTACTACATGCATCTACTAAAAGTTGAAACCGAGACTCAGGAGTTAGAGTACGTTCCCATTAAGTGTAGGAAATGCCAGGAGCAGGGACAGCTCTTTCTTTAATCTTAGATCAGTACTCTTTCTATTGCAGTACACTTTCTCTTTTTGTTGGATACAATTGTACTCTAATGTCAATAATCTCTCAATAAAGCTGGGAAAAAATTTCTACTCTAGGAAATATATTTTGTCCAAGTGTTTAAATACAAAATCAAGTGTAAACTGCAGAAATTTGTCCAACAATCGGCAAAAATAGTGCTTTTATAAAATAAGGGTTGCTTCACTCTACAGAAAAACTTTGAACTCAGAAATTCCAGGACTGCACAATTTGCTTTATTTGCATGACCTCCCAGGGCAGGGAGTTAGGGCAACTCTATGAACCCCAAGGTAATCAGTCAGATGAAGACTATACTTCCCTGTAAATCCCTCAGAGAAAGTCAGAGAGCTTCTCTTTAGGCTGTACTCAAGAGGAAATATTTAACTAAAGTCAGTAACTCCCTCAACCCCACCCTGGATCAATTTATTAGTTTAGATTTTAGGTTTAAAGAGTCCTCTGAAATCTCCCTGAAAGCTTAGTCATTTAAAATTTGACCATTGTCCCCTTTATGCCATATACAAAGATTGCTCCTATGTGCACCTTGGATGATTTTCTTGTTTAATGACATGTCTCTCCTATCTTTACTTTTGGAGTACAAATTATTCAATAATGTCATTTTATCCACATTTTCCAATGAGAAATAACTTCTTATTCTATTCTGTAACCAAAATTTGGTAAAGTTTATTTTCAAGCTTATAAGGTTTTTTTTTAAAGGGAGGTTTCTTTTTTTTTTTTAAGATTTTATTTATTTATTTGACAGAGAGAGACACAGCGAGAGAGGGAACACAAGCAGGGGGAGCCAGAGAGGGAGAAGCAGGCTTCCTGCTGAGCAGAGAGCCTGACGCGGGGCTCGATCCTAGGACCCCTTGAGCCGAAGGCAGACGCCCAATGACTGAGCCACCCAGGTGCCCCTCAAGCTTATAAGGTTTAAAATTACCTAGCTACACTTGGTATAGACATTATTGTATACAGTCTCCATGAGGAAATGTAGCTGTATATCTAGTACTGATATTTTGGGCACAATAAAAAATTAACAAAAAATTTTGAGTCATTGATTATTATGACCAATCATATTTTCAGAACTCTAAATCAGGTGAGTTCATCAAAGTTTGGTGCTATGTTTTCCTGTTTATGTTACCAGATCCTACCTAATACACAAGTATTAGGATTCCATAGAGGCTTGTCAGCATTTTAAATATGAATTATCTTTGAGGGGCGCCTGGGTGGCTCAGTCTGTTGAGCATCTGGTTCTTGATTTCAGCTCAGGTCATGAACCCAGGGTCGTGAGATTGAGCCCTGAGGTTTCTCTCAGCGGAGAGTCTGCTTGAGGGTTCTTTCTCTCCCTCTCCCTCTGCCCCTCCCCCATTTGTGCGCTCTCACTCTCTCTCAAATAAATAAATAAATCTTTAAAAAAATAAATATGAATTATCTGAATATTCTCACTTGGATAAAATGCTCTCTGTACCTCATCAGTTTGAAAGTTGCTAGATTTACATTACATAATATTTGGAACACACTTTTTTTTTTTTAAAGATTTTGTTCATTTATTTGAGAGAGCAAGTGAGAAAGCACAAGTGGGGGGGCGCCTGGGTGGCTCAGTCGTTAAGCGGCTGCCTTCGGCTCAGGTCATGATCCCGGGGTCCTGGGATCGAGCCCCACATTGGGCTCTCTGCTCAGCAGGGAGCCTGCTTCTCCCTCTCCCACTCTGCCCGCTTGTGTTCCCTCTCTCACTGTCTCTCTCTGTCAAATAAATAAATAAAATCTTTAAAAAAAAAAAGAAGAAAGAAAGCACAAGTGGGGGGAGGGGCAGAAGCAGAGGAGAAGCAGGCTCCCCGCTAAGCAGGGAGCCTGATGTGGGGCTCCACTCCATCCCAGGACCCCAGGATCATGACCTCAGCTGAAGGCAGACGCTCAACTGACTGAGCCACCCAAGCACCCTCGAACACATTTTTATATTAAAAATATTCATTGATTATCTGAAATTCAAATTTAACTGAGTGTTCTGTATTCTATCTGGCAACTCTATCAATTTATCCCAACAATATGCATTGAGTCTCTGACATGTGTCAGGGGCTAGTCTAGGCAATGTTACTAGACAGTAGTGAAAGAAGTAGACCCGGTAAAACCTTCCTGGAGGTAGCAATCTAACAGGGAAGACAGGAATTAAACCATCATGTACTTAATACATTTCAATGGTGAAAGTGCTATTAAAGAGAAGTTTGAGCGGCACCTGGGTGGCTCAGTCAGTTAAGTGTTGGACTCTTGGTTTTGACCCAGGTCACGATCTCGGGGTTGTGAAATCCAGCCCTGCGGTGGGCTCTGCACTCAACTTGGGGTCTGCTGGAGATTCTCTCTCCCTCTCCCTCTGCCTTTCCCCCCCACCTTGCACACCCACACGCATACACTCTCTCATATAAATAAATACAATCTTTAAAAAAAAGAGAGGGCGCCTGAGTGGCTCAGTCAGTTAAGTGTCTGCCTTCGGTTCAGGTCATGATCCCTGGGTCCCGGGATCTAATCCCATGTCGGGCCCCCTGCTCAGCGGAGAGCCTGCTTCTCCCTCTCCCTCTCCCTCTGCCCCCCTCCTGCTCGTGCTCTGTCTCTCCCCCCGCCCAATAAATTAAAAAAAAGAGAGAGAGAGAAAGAAAAGTTTGAAATAATGTAACAGAGGACCTAATCCAGTCAAGGGCTAGAGAAGGCTTCTCTAGTCTAGAGGAAGACAATGACATCTGAATAAGAAGGTCTTAGTGATGTGAAAGGGTCAGGTGGAGGAAGGCCTCTCCCAGCAGTTAAAAAGGCCTATTCAAGGACGTTGGGAAAGAGTGCAGGAATTTTCTTTTCTTTTTTTTAAAGATTTTATTTATTTGACAGAAAGAGCAAGAGAGCACAGCAGGGGGAGCAGCAGAGGGAGAGGGAGAAGCAGGCTCCCCGCTGAGCAGGAAGCCCAATGTGGGGCTTGATCCCAGGACCCTGAGATCATGACCTGAGCTGAAGGCAGATGCTTAACCAAACTGAGCCACCCAGGTGCCCTGAGTGCTGCAATTTTCTGCATGAGAAAGAAGGAATTGGCAAGGGGAGAGGAGGTGGGTCTAGCATGGTTTTGTACGGCCAGTAAAACATTTGCCTACTGCGCCCAAGTACAGTGGTAGGTAGACAGTGGGGATTCAGAAATGAAGGCCAAATCCTGCCCTAAGAAACTCACTACATAGTGACTCAAAGAAATGAGGATAAAGAGGAAAAGGTAAGAAATAAAAATTGAATCCTCCTTTCAAAGAACATGGTTATAGATATCTTTGTGGTAGTAAACATGTTCCCAGACACTTCCAAAGATTTGTTATTGAATTTACACTGCTGTGCCTGCTCACCTCAACTGTAGTTATCTGCTGGAATGGTTTTGGAGGATGTTTGAATAGCATTTTTGAAATGTGGCAAGTCTGAGACTGAAAAGCCAGTAGAAATCCACTAAATATCCTTGCAGCGAATTAGGTAAAATCTAACTTTAGAGCAGTTATTTTCAAAGATGTGTTTGGAAAAAGAACATTAAAACAAAAACAAACAAACAAAAACAAAAACAAACAAAAAACAAGCCTTGACTATGTTAAGAACTTTGAAGGAATACTAGCTTTGTATTTTAGCCTGGTTCTTCAATTCCCGTGGCCACGAACTTCTCAGCATAACTCAAAATTTCTCGTGTGGATTTACTGATAGAAGAGACAGGACTACACATTCTTTGTAGGATAGAGTACAAGCTAAACTGCTTGTTTTTACTGTGATTACAAAATAGGGACACTACCAATTGTGATAATTAAAAGCATCCGGTGCTCTGAATTGCTACAAGTTTACTTTAATCCAAAGGTAACCCTAATACCAAATCCTAATACCAAATCTCCCAGATCTTAAAAAAAAAAAATTGGAATTGCGTGAGAAATATTTCTGAAATTTGAGAAAAAAATTAGGATATGGGAATGAAGTGAATTGGGCTGGCTTGGAACGTCGTGTTACAAAGAGCCAATATAATTTTAATTTTTCCATCTAGTATCTCAAGAAATAGTATTATCTTTAATAAAGTATTTCTGATACCAATATTCTTTGAAATACTAGTCTTTCAGTAAAGAGATCCCGGGATTTTAATTTACGAACTCCTTTGCCATTCCGAAGCTGAATCAAGCGCTGACAGCAAACACCATAACTAGAAGCAGTAAGTCTGGAGACAACCGAGCGCTAAGGGGAGGCGTGATTGGAAAAATCTCGCGAGAAGCACCGCATTCACTATTTTTCGCGATATTTTGGTGCCCAGCCTTTTTCCTCTCTCTCGCAGGATCACGGTTAATCTCGCGATATTTGGGAAGTTCCGTTGGGAAGATGGCGGCGGCCGGGAGCACCCTTCTCTTCTTGCCGCCGGGGACTTCAGACTGAGCCTTCCCTGGAAGAGTGGGGACGACTGGTGCCCTGCGTCCCGGGAGCCCGAACCAACTTGGTTCCTTCGTTAGTGGTGGGGAAGGGCTTATCCTCTTGTGTAGGATTCAGGACCTCCCCACCGTCGGGATGAAGGCTCAGGGGGAAACCGAGGGTGAGTGACTTGAGGGGGAAAGCAGGGGGCGGGACACAGCTTGGGGGAGCCAATCTGTGAGAGGAGGTGGGGAGCCGATGCCTCTGCCGGGGCAACGTTCCCGAGGTCGTGGAGTCCGGGAGGCGGTATAGCTTCTGACTGTGCCTTCCTTGGTGATGGAAGGCTCTGACTCTGGGATGATGTGGGCTCTCAACTTCTGTGAAGGTTTCCTGCTTAGCTAGGGACAATCAGTTGGGCCTCAGGACATTTTCAGCCTAAAGTTGATGGAAGACCAGGCGAGTGAATCTAAAACCTACTTACATCTCGTTTCAGAAGAGATGTCTGAATAATGACATTAAAAAAAATAATACAGAGCTGTGTGTCAAGTATTGAAGGATGTTTTGGCGTTAGTGAAATGATTAGGACCTTATGATTGTAACAGCCAGTAGTTTAATAGAATGTCACAATGTTCAGATTTTGTACTATTGTATATTTGTAAAATGCGTTGAATTTCATCCTTTCAGTGCTTGGACTAACTTAAACTGCTGAAAAAACAACTTTTCTGTGGAACCGTACTTAGATTCTCTAAAGTTCTACACTCTTAAATGCTTCCTTAGTATTTTGGATATAGTTCTGTTAATAAGGATCACTGTATTGATGTTTACCCATCCATCTTCTCCACTTTGAGCCCTGTTAGATCAGGGACCTTGTCTTACTCATCATTGTGTAGACCCTGGCACAAAAAGTGTTTGAGCATTCGTGTGAAGTACTTATCATCAGGCTTCTCGAGGAAAAGGGGGGTGGGGAGTGTATTTTAAAGGAGAGGAAGAAGAAAGGTTTACTCCTTGGATGCAGAGAATTGGTGAGTGTAAAATGGAAACTCGATGAGGCAGGAATTTTGTCTAGTTTGCTCATTTCTGTATCCCCAGCACATAAAGCAATGCTTGAGTGAGTGAGTCTTGAAAGTGGAATTGCCAACAATGTGTCCAGAACTGTAAGCTGGCTGAAACAGCCCCAAAACTGGTTTTCCAGAAGATGAGGACATTGGAGAAAGGAATTTGAATCTTGATTTAGAAAATGTCACTGCCTTAACTCTGATTGGTGACATTCTATTCATCTTTCAATGCCAACATCAACTGTCACCTTTTCTGTAACATCCCCAGGACTGATAATGAACTTTTCCTTTTTTGCGTTTCAATTGTAATGTGTCTCTGTTTTTAACAGCATATCTCATTTTGCTTTCTGTGATGGTTATTTCCACTTTAACTTATGCACACCCCCTCACAGATATCATCTCAGGCGTATTGTGTGTTTTTGCACTGCCAGGGTCTCTA
This sequence comes from Neomonachus schauinslandi, assembly GCF_002201575.2. Taxonomy (NCBI): domain Eukaryota; kingdom Metazoa; phylum Chordata; class Mammalia; order Carnivora; family Phocidae; genus Neomonachus; species Neomonachus schauinslandi. Next base: position 38,011,255 of record NC_058417.1, on the reverse strand, counting down.
GAACAGGTCCTCACTCATACTAAAAAGTATAAGAATTAGAGGAAGGATCAACTATATTTCAAAAGTAAAAATTTTAATAAAAATAAAAACTATAATTCAATAAGAAAACTAATAAAAATTCAAAAATAAATAAAAATCAACTAAATTTCAGTAATAAAAATTAGGAGGGCTGGAGAGCATAAGAGTTGTTCAGTCCAGGAAACTGAGGACTTTTCTATCTTTCTCTTACCTCTGCTGGAAACTCATCCTTTAGTCATTGACATATTCCCTATCCACATGGTTTTAGTTTGAATTCAAACAGGAAAAATTAAAATGGCAAATACAGCCTGTTTTCTTGATACTACTTCTACATTGATCTCTTAGAATTATGTCAAAAAATTAAGAAAGTCTGTATTTCACATTGAAAACCAACTAACTATAGTAAGGCCATGTTCAAATGTATGTTCTACATATATCATGCAAGGGATTTCATGCATATCATGAAATGATTTTGTCACCAAACATAGTCTTGATCCTGAAACATAATTAGAGGTGGTTCTTTTTTTGGTTTTCATTAAAAGACTGAATAGAAATCATTTATGTTCTGTGGTGTTCATTTTGATTAGACCCCAATTTCTGTCTTCTTGTTATTAAAAATAAAGTATTTGTATATTTTGAAGTAAATGGCGTTGAAAGATATTTTAACTGAGTTGTTACCAGGATGAAGTATGGGGGTTTCTTTTGCAAGAAAAATTGTGGAGGGTCTTGAAAGAAGAGTTTCTAATGCTGTTTTCTAATTTATATCGTAGAGTCAGAGAAGCTGAGTAAGATGAGCTCTCTCTTGGAACGGCTCCATGCAAAATTTAACCAAAATAGACCTTGGAGTGAAACCATTAAGCTTGTGCGTCAAGTCATGGTGAGGATTATGCTGGTGGATAAAGTGTTGTGCTTAGATAATTATTTAATAAGCTAAGCTCCCTCTGTAGATTTTTTTCAAACTAGTTATTATAGTGTGTCCTCAGTTTTTGTTTGTTTCTTTAAGAGAGTGTGAGAGCGTGAGCGGGCAGGGGGGTGCGAGGGCGGGAGGTTCAGAGAGAGAGGGAAAGAGAGAATCTTAAGCAGGCTCCTTGCCCAGCATGGAGCCCGATGTGGGACTCGATCTTACGACCCTGAGACCATGCATGACCTGAGCCAAAATCAAGAGTCAGACGCTTAACCGACTGAACCATCCAGGTGCCCTCAGCCACTTGATTCTAATGAGATAGTATTTTCATTGTATCTATACTACTAATAGAGTTTGCAACTGATTTTTTTTAAGATTTTATTTATTTGACACAGAGAGAGAGGGTGCGCACAAGCAGGGGGAGCAGCAGAGGGAGAGGGAGAAGCAGGCTCTCTGCTGAGCAGGGAGCCCGATGCGGGCCTGGATCCCAGGACCCTGGGATCATGACCTAAGCTGAAGGCAGACGCTTAACCAACTAAGCCACCCAGGCGCCCTGCAATGGATTTTTTAAGAAGATTTATTTATTTATTTTAGAGAGCATGTGAGCATGGGGGGAGGGGCAAAGGGAAAGGGGGAGAGAGTCTCAAGCAGGCTCTGTGCTGGGCTCCATCTCACTGAGATCATGACCTGATCCAAAACCAAGAGTTGGATGCTTAACTGACTGTACCACCCAGGCACCCCTAGAGTTTGCAATTGATTCTTTTTTTTTTTTTTTAAGATTTTATTTATTTATTTGAGAGAGAGAGAATGAGAGAGAGCACATGAGAGGGGGGAGGGTCAGAGGGAGAAGCAGACTCCCCGCAGAGCAGGGAGCCCGATGCGGGACTCGATCCAGGGACTCCAGGATCATGACCTGAGCCGAAGGCAGTCGCTTAACCAACTGAGCCACCCAGGCGCCCCTGCAATTGATTCTTAATTAGCTTCACCTGTTCATTCTGTCTACCTTTTCCTCTGTAGTACTACTTCTTGAGTCATTTACCACTATGGGGAGACCTTAAGTGAAAGTTAAGTGGAAGACAGGGGGTAGGGCCTGGCTGTTAAAATTTCATCCATATGATTCCAGTAGTAGTCAAATGATGTAGGAAAACTTTACTTCTATGATTTGACCTTCGCAATGGTTATATGGATGTGTTCACTTTGTGATAATTCATGGATCTCTTCACTTAAGATTCATATACTTTTTTGTATATATGTTATACTTCAATGAAAGTGCCCCCTTCTCCCCAACAAATCTTACTTTGGGTCCAGAGTAAGTTCAGTTTAGTAGATTTATTAGTGTTTAAAATGATCATATCAGTATAGCCCTAGCAAAAGAACTAAAGTTGCTGTCAAAAGACCTATATTTGAGGTACTTACTACCTATGTGACTTTGGACAAATTATTGACTCTCTGAGTTCCCTTATCTGGAAAATAGAGGCACACAATACCAGTTTGCTTTTCCACATAGTTTTGTTGTATGACTCAGGTGAGATAATGGATATTACAGTGTTGTGTTGCTGAAAGATTTCTGTAGGGGCGCCTGGGTGGCTCAGTGGGATGAGCGTCTGCCTTCAGCTCAGGTCATGATCCCAGGGTCCTAGGATTGAGCCCCATGTCAGGCTCCCTGCTCAGCAGGGAGCTTGCTTCTACCTCTCCCTCTGTCTGCTGCTCCCCCCTGCTTGTGCATTTCTGTGTATTTCTGTAACTGTAAATTTGACAAATGTATGTATATCTCTGCCTGAGGATTACATAGAATGTGGGTTTTTGTTTTGTGTTATTTTATTTAAGGCATTAAATAAAATGCCTTAAATAAAATAATGGCAGTTTTTCCTGTCTGGGGATTCAGAGGTTGTCATTTTTATACTACCAGGTAGCCATATTCTAGTTTGAAATATGTTCTGTAAATGATATTGTCATTAGAGAGACATCATGAGATAGAGGAATTCCAGGTGGCTACTAAGACCCTCTCATGGGGAACCAGTGTTTTGGTTTGGTTTCCATAGCCTCCACTGTCTACTTCTCACTTTGCATATTCAGAAACCTGATTGTATTGGTGTATTAAGACTTTGAAAGTTTTTCAACAACTGACATAGTAACAAAATCTTAGTAGACTAAAATGTAAATCAGACTGCCAATTTATTAATTTACCACAGAGGGTTTATCTTTCCACTTAGCAAAATATTTGTATCCACCATCCAGAGCAACCCCTTATCTATTCAAGGTACAAGAGAAGCCTGATTATTAATCAGATGTTTGTTTTATGAAGGTGGAATTAGAACAAAGAGATGGATTTAGGGCATTGAAAAGCCTGAAAAACTATCCTTTTATCATAAAACTTCTCACATTTCTAGGGATTGGAATGTTGTGCAGGAAGAAACTTCCTTGGATAGGGTTAGAAAAACTGTCAAACCTTTTGCTCTTTGGGAGTCCCTTTTTCTGGACTACACATTCTATTTCTTAGAGTCAATCTAATTTTACTCAGGTTTGGTTTTATTTCTTAGATTACATGCGAATTACCTTGTTAGATTTGGGAATTGTCAAATCTCCTGAGCCACCTCATTTAACTGACTAAACTTAGGATGTAGTTACTTCTGCAGGAGGCTTCAGGCTTCATTTATTATATTTGATTCTTCCTAATCTAAAATAAGATCTGGGCATACCTTTTTCTACCTTCATGTATATGGATATGGAAGTATCCATGTTTATGAACTTGTCCTCCTGTGGATGAATGGACAGAGTAATAGGAGTCTATAGATTATCTTGAGTATATAGAGAATATAGAGCATATAGACTACAGCATTTGGTCTGTAGATTATCCTGAAATATTACTACTAGGAGAAGTACATTTACCTGAAACACTGTTGGCTTGGTTAATTTCTACCTCAAATGTTTTCCTACTTAATACAGGAGAAGAGGGTTGTGATGAGTTCTGGAGGGCACCAACATTTGGTCAGCTGTTTGGAGACTTTGCAGAAAGCTCTCAAAGGTTTGTAAACGTGTTTGAAATATGCTTTCTTAAAACACCCAGTTTTATAGTTACAGAAGAAATGTAAACCGAGATAGATCAACTTTCTATGCTAGGTGTTGTCTTGCTTTCACTATGGAGTTGAGATGAGCTCTTACCTGAACTTTGAAACATTTATTTTTAATCTATTTTGGAGGGTGATAGAGATTCAAAAGATAATCGATGGAGAGTAACTATAAGATAGGAGGGGAAGTTCTCTTTTTTCTTCACATATTCTCTTCTAATTAACTCACAATAAGAAGATGGACATTTTAACTCTAATAAAAGATTTTTACATTGTTTATGGACAGTGTTTTCAGGAAAGCAAATAAAATTTAAATCATGAGCTTGAATATTCATGCTTATAATTGCTAGTTCTGTGTATTTTGGGGGAAAAATTAAAGTAAAAACAGATTTTACTCTGATCCATCACAAATGAACCTGATTCAGCTGAATATTGTCCCCCTCCCCTTGGGTTTTCTTTAAAATCTCAAGTCTGAGAGTGGGTTTCTACAACTCTCATCGCCCCTTCTAACATTTCCTTCTCTGATGGTTAAGAATCCTTGTTTAATTCATCAAAATGTAGAGGATCCCACTTTTGCTTCTTCCAACTCAACACAGAGTCTCAGTCTTGAAAGGTAACCCTTCCCAATCTGTGGATATAACCATAGTATGTAGAGGCAGAGACTGGTACTTTTTTTTTAATTGTGATAAAATATACATAACATAAATTTCACCATTTTAACCATTTTAAATTATAATTGAGTGGCATTAAGTACATTCACATTGTGTGTAGCCATCATCACCACTATCCATCTTTAGAACTTCTTCATCTTCCCAAGCTGAAACTCTATACTCATTAAACAATAACTTCTTCTTTCTCCCTCTTGTCAACTGTTGGTAACCATCATTCTACTTTCTGTCTGTAAGAATTTGTCTACTCTAGGGGCGCCTGGGTGGCTCAGTCGTTGGGCGTCTGCCTTCGGCTCGGGTCATGATCCCAGAGTCCTGGGATCAAGCCCCACATCGGGCTCCCTGCTCAGCGGGAAGCCTGCTTCTTCCTCTCCCACTCCCCCTGCTTGTGTTCCCTCTCTTGCTGTGTCTCTCTCTGTCAAATAAATAAATAAAATCTTAAAAAAAAAAAAAAGAGGGGCGCCTGGGTGGCTCAGTTGGTTAAGCGACTGCCTTCGGCTCAGGTCATGATCCTGGAGTCCCGGGATCGAGTCCCGCATCGGGCTCCCTGCTCGGCAGGGAGTCTGCTTCTCCCTCTGACCCTCCCCTCTCTCATGTGCTTTCTCTCATTCTCTCTCTCTCAAATAAATAAATAAAATCTTTAAAAAAAAAAAAAAAGAATTTGTCTACTCTAGATACCTCATATAAGTGGAACCAAACAGTATCTGTCCTTTTGTGACTGGCTTTTCTTTTCTTTTTTTTTTTTAAAGATTTTATTTATTTGACAGAGAGAGACACAGCGAGAGAGGGAACACAAGCAGGGGGAGTGGGAGAGGGAGAAGCAGGCTTCCCGCGGAGCAGGGAGCCCGATGCGGGGCTCGATCCCAGGACCCTGGGATCATGACCTGAGCCGAAGGCAGACGCTTAACGACTGAGCCACCCAGGCGCCCCTGTGACTGGCTTTTCACTAGCATACTGTCTTCAGTGTTCATCCATGTTGTGGCATGTATCAGAATTTCCTTTTTTTTAAAAAAGCTAAATAATACTTTGTATGTATATACCACATTTTATTTCTACGTTCATCCATGAATGGACATTTGGTTTGTTTCCATCTTTTGGCTGTAGTGAATAATGCTGCTATGAAAATTTAATTTTTTTTAAAAGATTTTATTTATCAGAGGTGGGGGAGCCCAACCAGGGGGAGCGGCAGGCAGAGGGAGAAGCAGGCTCCCCGCTGAGCCTGATGCGGGACTTGATCCTAGGACCCCAGGATCATGACCTAAGCCCAAGGCATATGCTTAACCGACTGAGCCACCCAGGCATCCCTTGAATATTTGTTTTTATGTTGGGTTTTTTTTTTTTTTTAATTTATTTATTCATGAAAGTCAGAGAGAGAGAGAGAGGCAGAGGCAGAGTGAGAGAAGCGATGCGGGACTCGATCCCAGGACCCTGGGATCATGACCTGAGCCGAAGGCAGACGCTTAACCATCTGAGCCACCCAGGTGCCCCTGTTGGTTTGTTTTTGATGTTAATCTTCCTTATTCTAGCATTAGCAGATACATTTGTCTTTTGAAGTTAAAGATAACTTATCCCAGATGAGCAACGCAAAAGGGAGAGGAGAATGGTCCAATAATTTTTTCTTTTCTTTTTTTTTTTTAAGATTTTTATTTATTTATTTGACAGAGAGAGACACAGCGAGAGAGGGAACACAAGCAGGGGGAGTGGGAGAGGGAGAAGCAGGCCTCCCGGCCGAGCAGGGAGCCCGATGCAGGGCTTGATCCTAGGACCCTGGGATCATGACCTGAGCTGAAGGCAGATGCTTAACGACTGAGCCACCCAGGCGCCTCTCAATAATTTTTTCAAATAGATCTTTTTTAAGTAAGCCCCGCCGATATGGGGCTCGAACTCACGACCCCAATACCAAGAGTCACATGCTCTACCAGCTGAGGCAGCCAGGTGCCCCTCAAATCTTTGTTTTTGATCCTTACTACTGCCTAGATCACAGCTAAGTCTTACTAATGAACTTGTACAAATCATAAGCATTTGAACTATTGAATGTAATGGCTTGGAAGGATGTATACTCCTTAGGATGTTGCGGTCTCTGAAGAATAAAATTTAAGTATTTGGATCATTTTGTGATTTCCCTTTTTTACCTTCCTAGTTACATCTTTACCAGCAATGACTGACCGCTTGGAGTCTATAGCAAGACAGAATGGGTAAGTAGTCTATCTCAGGCAGAAGTATTTAACTTAGTGTTGACTTTGGGTGGCTTTATTTATGTGTCTTCTATTAATTTTTGTTTTGATTTGTTCCTGCTAGACTGGGCTCTCATCTCAGTGCCAGTGGCACTGAATGTTACATCACGTCAGATATGTTCTATGTGGAAGTGCAGTTAGATCCTGCAGGACAGCTTTGTGATGTAAAAGTGGCTCACCATGGGGAGAATCCTGTGGTATGTGTTGTTGATATTTCACTGGAATCTGTGGGGTTTACTTAGGGACATTAAAATGAATTGTTGGGGTTTGAAATAGCTTGGGTTTAGGTTTTTTTGTGAGCCACTGTAGAGATGATGTGATCGGCTATAATATCAATAGCTCTAGAATTTAGAATAACATGGGTCCATCTCTGACATCATCCAAAGGCTTCGACAAGTGGAGACACTAGAGGAACGCTTTCCATTTCATATCAACAAACATGAGCCGCATTTGAACAATAGGTGCTGGGGATACAGAATTCCTTAAAGTTCCTATCCTCAAAGAGCTAATAATCAAGGACAGATAATCTTATACATAGCTAATGTCTCTGAAAAAGCCTGTAATAGAGATGAATGTTTAATGTGTGTAACCAGACAGTTGAATATGGACTCCAAGGATGGCATTAAAGGGAGGTCCTAATGTTTTAAGCTACTGAAAGTTGATTCCTTTATAAACTAGTTCATATGTTTTGATCTTTAATTTCCCACCCCAACCCCATGGTTTATTAAGTAGGAAGATGCTTTTTGATTATCTTAATAGAAGGATTTTCTGTAGTTTTAATGTTTTTGTTATAAAGCATGTGCTCTTAACAAAAGAGAAAAACTTTTGATGTCTTCAGAGGCCTTAAAGTAGTTTAAGGTTTTAACGTGATTTCTTTAATTTCAGAGCTGTCCAGAACTTGTACAGCAGCTAAGGTAAGCAAATGACATTTATATTCCCTGATATTGTCAGATAGTGCTGTTCTTTATAGCTAGTCTTGAGGCTGGTCAAAAGTTACTCTCCTAAGGAACATATTTATTTTCTTGGATCAGGATTTTTCAGAGTCTATATTTGTTCACTTTCAGAATTGACTTGGCTTCTTAACCTACTCCGTCTATCCCAGGGTTTCTCAACCTTGGTAGCATTGACAGTTTGGATTGGAAAATTCTTTGCTCTAGGGGGCTGCCCCATGCATTGTAGGATGTTTAACTACATCCTTGGTCTCTCCCCATTAGTTGCCATTAGTATCTCCTGACCCGTGACAATAAAAAATATCTCTTGATATTGTCACATGTTCCCTGGAGGGTGAAATCACTTCTGGTTGAAAACTACTGATCTAGCCTCAAGAATTCTACGTGCAACAAAAATAAATAGAACCTAATTACTGAATCAGAGAAGGCTTGAGAAAATTGAGTCTATACCATGGAAAGAACTTTTTTTCACTTTGAGAAAAGTTGTTTTACATTTAAGGTATATGTGTGATAAACTCCCATCATAGTAGAAGCGCTAGACATGAAGAGTTTCTTGGCAGTTGATGGCATTTCCCCCTGGATTATCCTTTCCTTTTAAATTGAGTGGAAATTTACTTTCTGGATTTTGAGAAAGCCATTACATCAATTTTATGTCTTAAATATAGCAAAGTTCTCAGATACTGCGTGGAGATGTCTTAAGATGTTAATATTGAGGAAATAAGTTTTATACTTGGCCTTTGCAGTGATCATTTTAATGTGTTCATAGCCAAGTGTGCCACATTTGAACCACCTTTTAAAAATTGCAATGCAACATAAAAACAGACTTTTTATGAGTTTATTGAATCAGTTAAATCTAGCAAAGGTGTGTTGCCAGAATAGTCCAGAAAGCCAGTATTTCTGGTTCTAATCTGGAGTAGGAAACTGCACCAGTTTATGAACTGGTGGTGTTTTAAAGTTAATTTGTAAGCATGTTTTGAAGTGGGAAGCTCAGAAATAATATTAGCCTTTACATGCTATTTTTAGTCACTTTGTATAGATGGTGATTTTAAGGTGGGGGCATTTTTACTGCTACTCTTGTTTTGTTTTACTGTCTTCATGGCATTTTGGGCAGTAAGTGTTGAATATATGCTCAGTAAATGCCTGACCAAATACCTGACATTGTTAGGGCAATTTAGCTTTAAGAGACTTTTTTTTCTTTTTTTTTAAGTTTGAAAAAGATACAGAGAATTAGAATTGTTGAGTTGTATTGGATTCCTGAGCCTGCCCACAGAACCCAATTGACTAAGAATCCAAGCCTGAATATTGGGTTCTAGGATGCGAGGGGTCTAGGTAGTAGTTCTTTTTCCTGGGGCAGGTCTAGTCATAGGAACATTGTGGAATTTGTGGTTTGCCTCCACAGTACTCACCTCCTTTTCTCTTAGTCTCCCCTCTCTCTCCCAAGTGTTCATTTTCCTCTTTGCTTTTAGGTTGCCATATACATACATGCAAGTGTTCTATCTTTCCAATTTACTTATTTCCATTTCCTCTCCAATCAAAGGTTTGTTTTCCTCACGACATCCAATCATCTCAGTTGCATATTAAGAGGAAAAGAAAGTGATTTATTTAAACCAAGTCTCATTACTTAGGATCAAATTATTGTAGTATAGGAATTATTAGGTCTTTTTGACATTTTTTATAGTGCTTACAAGCACCTTCTCTAGATAAATGGGATAGAGAAAGGAAAACATTTCATTTTCTTTTGCTACTTTTGATTAATTCTAGAAAACTTTGGGGGAAAAGAGTAAAGCAAATTATTAAAATTAGTTTTATGTAGCCATGGTTTTTGGCACTTTGCATTGAGTAGTAATTGTATGTTTTATTCTCCTCCCTCTCCCCTGAATTCCTTATAGGGAAAAAAATTTTGATGAATTTTCTAAGCACCTTAAGGGTCTTGTTAATCTTTATAACCTTCCAGGGGACAAGTAAGTATTTTTAATTTTGTTTTTGTTGGAAAAATCAGTATAGATGTAAACCGTTTTGTGCTTAGAAATTTGCCAAGTCTTCTGCCCTATCTTATTTGTGATTTCTTCTCATACTGACAACCTATAGCTTCCAACTTCATATCTTTTGAAGGTATTTGAAATAAATAATTTCTGTATTAATGGATATAATGCTAACAGAGACTATAATCCTTGAGATGTCTTCAACATAATTGATTTTTAAGCTGAAAAGAAATTAGTGGCTGTGGAACTGGCTCATCATTTTTATTTATTTATTTATTTATAAGATTTTATTTATTTGCGAGAGAGAGAATGAGAGACAGAGAGCATGAGAGGGAGGAGGGTCAGAGGGAGAAGCAGACTCCCTGCTGAGCAGGGAGCCCGATGTGGGACTCGATCCCGGGACTCCAGGATCATGACCTGAGCCGAAGGCAGTCGCTTAACCAACTGAGCCACCCAGGCGCCCCATCATTTTTTTTTTTAACCTACCTGGGATTCTGTTAACTAGCTTGGCTCTTTCAAACAGAATTGCCCTCTAAGCTATGTTAATGTTTGTATGTGTGTGTATATGTGTATTTTTCAACTATTTAACTCTTGTTCTCTTCATCTACTTTCTAGCAAACTGAAGACTAAAATGTACTTGGCTCTCCAATCCTTAGAACAGGATCTATCTAAAATGGCAGTTATGTATTGGTAAGACTGGCTAAGGTGTCAATTCTATATGACTCTCTGGATACTTTGTTCTTAAAGTTTTTCATCTAGGGGGTTATTAGGGTCCCATATTATAGACCCATATTATTATGTATTTTATCTATATCGTATATCTTGCCCATCTTTTTTTACTTCCCAGGTGATTGCATTCCATTTTCTCAGTATGTCTAAGTTGTTGGTTGATATTCCATCAGTTTTATTTGAAGTCTTGTCAAACCTGGCCTCACATCTGATACATAATAGTCTAGTTGTAATTTTTGTTCACCATATTACAAACTGTTTTACATGTGTAAATAAGCTCTTTACCTTGAAAATGAAATACAATTGCTATATGTCCAGTTATAGGACAAGTTATTAAGATTGAATTCTAAGACTTTTAACAGCTTCTCATTAGCACATTGTGCACTAATACCTTCAGGGCTTTAATACAAACATAGATCATTTGTCTCATAGGAAAGCAACCAATGCTGGTCCCTTGGATAAGATTCTTCATGGAAGTGTTGGCTATCTTACTCCAAGAAGTGGGGGTATGTGATCCTACTTTGCTTACTTTGAAAATTATTTATTTATTTAAGATTTTACTTATTTGTCAGAGAGAGAGAGTAAAAGTAGGGGGAGTGGCAGGCAGAGGGAGAAGCAGGCTCCCTGCTGAGCAAGGAGCCCGACGTGGGACTCGATTCCGGGCCCTGGGATCATGACCAGAGCCGAAGGCAGACGCTTAATGACTGAGCCACCCAGGCGTCCCTGTTTTTATTTATTTTATTTTATTTTTTAAAGACTTTATTTGTCCGAGAGAGAAAGTGAGAGCGAGAGAATGTACACAAGCAGGGTGGGGGGGGGTGGAGAGAAGCAGGCTGCCTGCTGAGTAAGGAGCCTGATGCAGAACTCGATCCCAGGACCCTGAGATCATGACCTGAGCTGAAGGCAGACGCTTTACTGACTGAGCCACCCAGGCATCCCTATTTATTTATTTTTTAAAATTAATTAATTAATTAATTTGAGAGAGACACAGAAAGAGTGGGGGAGTGCACATGCGGGGGGAGGGGCAGAGGGAGAGGTAGAGAGAATCTCCAGCAGACTCCCCACCGAGCACAGAGTGGAGATCATGACCTGAGCTGAAATCAAGAGTCGGTCGCTTAACCTACTGAGCCATCTAGGCACCCTGAAAAATGTAAAAATGTTTTATTTTAGTTAAGGGGTGATTACATTTATACCTTGGGTTTATAAGCAGAGGGAGAAAATTACCAGTCACCTGTATATTTTTAAATGGTTTCTAAGGTGTTAACACCTGCCTTCCCCCAGTTACATTTTTAAATTGTGAAGTAAATTATTAGAATCAATACTTACGCTTCCATCATATTTCATAAGTTGTTTTGGAGCGTGAGTCCTCTTATCTATGGAATTATTTTCTCATACACAGTTTTGTAAAAATGGGAATGTTTTTATTTGCAGTTTACCTGATAAAAATAGTGATAAGTTTTATTTTGCATAGGTCATTTAATGAACTTGAAGTACTATGCCTCTCCTTCTGACCTGCTGGATGACAAGACTACATCTCCCATCATTTTGCATGAGAATAATGGTAAGACTTTAACTGAAAAGCAACTGATGGTTTGGTTCAGTGTTTTAAAAATACTTAAAATAATTTGAATGCCTGAGCCTGGTTGTGTATTTCCTGATTTGCTACTTTCTAATAAGTTTGCCATCATACCAAAGTTTGCTGTTCCTATCAGATTTTGCATCTGATTCTTACACACACACATACTCTTAATATATACACATGTATGTGTACACATACATAATAATAAAAGCTTAACAGGTGCTTTTGAACAAGGTGAATGAATGAATGAAAAGGTATAAACCATTTGACTTGAAATAATCTCCTTTAATCATTACTTCAAAGGTGAAGAGATTAGCCAACTTTACTAAAGAATATAATAATGGATGTTGTTTTCTATTTGCATTTTTAAAATTTTATTTCTCATTAGAAGAATGAGAAAACCCAATGTGGGGCTTGAACTCACAACCCTGAGATCAAGACCTTAGATGAGATCAAGAGTTGGATGCTTGGGGCGCCTGGGTGGCTCAGTCATTAAGCATCTGCCTTCGGCTCAGGTCATGATCCCAGGGTCCTGGGATCCAGCCCTGTGTCGGGCTCCCTGCTCTGTGGGAAGCCTGCTTCTCCTTCTCCCACTCCTCCTGCTTGTGTTCCTCTCTCGCAGTGTCTCTCTGTCAAAAAAATAAATAAAATCTTTAAAAAAAAAAAAAAAGTCGGATGCTTTACCAACTGAGCCACCCAGGCGCCCCTCTATTTGCATTTTAATACACTAAAACAATGAGAAATGGCCTAATACCTCATTTGGTCCCCTTGTAACTTTAGTCATTGACTATCCTATAATCCTAATTCTATTTAAATGCATTCTGGAATTGGAGAAAATAATTAAGTGTTGGTAATGAACCTTTAAAAATTTTTTTTTCTTTGGACTGCATTGTGTTCTGTATTTTATTTACTGACAGAAATATTGGTTGTAAAAGGTAGTTTCTCGAATTTCTAAGTCATATAGGTATTACAGTATCTGACAAATTATGCAGAAGTTAGCCTGTTTTTTGTTCTTAAATGTTAAGATCCTTGTAATTTGTGTTACTTTGGAGAAAACCCTTTTTCTTTCCTATTCTCAGTTCCTCGATCATTGGGCATGAACGCATCAGTAACAATTGAAGGAACGTCTGCTATGTATAAACTCCCAATTGCACCATTAATTATGGGGTCACATCCAGTTGACAACAAATGGTAAGTTAAGTATAATTCTAGCAAAGTTCATTTTTTCAACTTCAAGCCCAGTACGAAACAAGTATTACTTTGACTTGCCTCTTTCCTCACTTGACTTTCTAGAGATTGGCTTTTTATTTTATCCATTTAATTTCTCTTTTCAGTATCTATTTGAATGTTCCTTTCTGAAGTCTGCTTATAGAACACATTGTCTATCCTGAGAGAGAGAAGAACTGTACTAATTCCACTGGTTTAATGACTGCTTTTTTTTCTTACGTTATCATGGGACTTCTCTTGACTGGAGTAATAACTAGAGACTCGAGATAGATGCTTGATTAAATACTTTAGGGTTAATAAATAGGATGTTTTGGAACTGGGGAAAGAAAGTTGAAAGAGTGAACTTTTTTTTTTTTTTAGATTTATTTATTTAGGGGCACCTGGGTGGCTCAGTTAGTTAAGTGACTGCCTTTGGCTCAGGTCATGATCCCGGAGTCCGAGGATTGAGTCCCACATTGGACTCCCTGCTCAGCGGGGAGTCTGCTTCTCCCTCTGACCTTCCCCCCTCTTGTGCTCTCTCTCTCTCAAATAAATAAAATCTTAAAAAAAAATATTTTATTTATCATTTATTTATTTGAGAGAGTGTGTGTGCACGCACGTGAGCAGGGGAGAGGAACAAGTAGACTCCACACTGAGTGTGGAGCCCGACGCTGGGCTCGATGTGGAGCTTGATCCCACAGCCCTGAGATCATGACCTGAGCTGAAATCAAGAGTCAGATGCTTAACCAATTGAGCCACTCAGCTGCCCCAATAGTGAACTTTTTTTTAAACATTTTAATTATTTGTTTTAAGTAATCTGTACACCCAATGTGGGGCTCAAACTCATGACTGCAAGATCAAGAGTTGCATGCCCTACGACTGAGCCAGCCAGGTGCCCCAAAAGAGTGAACTTTTGATAGACTTCTGTTAAATGATACAGACATGTCTAAGAATGGGTGTTTAGATTTTTCATTTTTATATCAAGTCAAAATCCAACCCACACCCTTTTTTTTTGAAGGACCCCCTCCTTTTCCTCCATCACCAGTGCCAACAGTGTTGATCTTCCTGCCTGTTTCTTCTTGAAATTTCCCCAGCCAATCCCAGTATCTAGAGCATTTGTTCAGAAACTTCAGAACTGCACAGGTAAGTTTTAAGTATCAAGAGCTAATTCTTGTTAAAAATGTGAAAAACAAACTTCAAATTCAGATGATCTTAGACCTGTTTCAGTCTTGTCTTCAAAAAAGTACCGATGGGTATAAATGTCATAGTGCTTTGTACTAGTAAATGCTTAGTAAGTACTTTTTTAATAAATGGATGAATGAAATAGAAGTCATCAAGGGAAAACTGAGCTGTCAGCATTTTGATGTCATTACGATCATTATGTTCTTGTTTTTCCAGGAATTCCATTGTTTGAAACTCAACCAACTTATGTACCCCTCTATGAACTGATCACTCAATTTGAGCTGTCAAAGGACCCTGACCCCGTACCTTTGAATCACAACATGCGATTTTATGCTGTAAGTAAGGCTCCATAGATTGTTGTAGGTTATATTTGAACCCAAGATCAGAATCTTCCTTTATAGGATTACTGGGTCAGAAACATTCTTTTGGACTACTGGATCATTTCCTAGTTCCTCATTCAGGCAGGAAATTACAGAAATTTCTGAAACATACTGAAGAAAAAGCATGAGCTTCCAAGTCAGGAAGTAACAATGTACATTTCATGGCCAGAATTTCAGATGAAATTCTCTTAATGGTATCCTGAACTTTTGTAAGTTTGTAAGTAGATGTTAAGAATTCCTAATGTTTGGGGTGCCTGGGTGGCTTAGTCGTTAAGCGTCTGCCTTCGGCTCAGGTCATGGTCCCGGGGTCCTGGGATTGAGCCCCACATCGGGCTCCCTGCTCGGTGGGAAGCCTGCTTCTCCTCTCCCACTCCCCCTGCTTGTGTTCCCTCTCTCGCTGTGTCTCTCTCTGTCAAATAAATAAATAAAATCTTAAAAAAAAAAAAAAGAATTCCTAATGTTTAATTCTTTCAAGTGTCATGAGCTTATAATCTGAAAAGGTCCTTCAAGTACATATAGAGAAGAAAGTGCTAGAATGAATAAATTAAGAAAGGTTCCAAAACCTCATCTGGATTTGAATTTATTTGAATGTTTGAGGATAGCCTAGACTAAAGTAGTAGTTTCCAAACTCTGTGTTACAGTTATACAAGGTGTTTTATTAAAAATATAGATTTTGCACTTATGGTTTAGGGGCCTCTTTTATACAAATTTCTGACATAATTTTTGTTAGTTAGGTTAGGAAACCACTAATACAACATTTATAGAAAAGGGGTCTTTTCAGCCAAGTTAGTAATTGGCATTTATAACATCAGCTGACCAAAGAAATCACTGTGGAGTTTTATTATTCACTGAGAAACTGCTGCTGATTTTTGAGGAATAGGGGTTTTTTATATTTTGTGGTTGGAGCACCATGGGTGAGTAAATAGTGTTCATTTCCTTTGTCCTTTTTGCCCAGGCTCTTCCAGGTCAGCAGCACTGCTATTTCCTCAACAAGGATGCTCCTCTTCCAGATGGCAGAAGTCTACAGGGAACTCTAGTTAGCAAAATCACCTTTCAGCACCCTGGCCGAGTTCCTCTTATCCTAAATCTGATCAGACATCAAGTGGCCTATAACACCCTAATAGGAAGTTGTGTCAAAAGAACTATTCTGAAAGAAGGTATTGCCTTTCCTTTTAATATACTTACTGGCAAATGGAGACTCTGTTCTTGTGGTTCTCTAATTTGGTGGCTTATATCTCCTGTGGAGCTTTCATAACTGGTTTCCATTCACAAGTGAACTGAATTAGAACCTCAGTGGGAGGAGTTGGGAATCTGGTTTAAGCTCCACATATAATTATGATGGAACTAATCCATAAATTGGCATTTGGAAACCACTGTTTTTTTGCAATGGACTTACTCTTTTTCTGCATACAGTGATATAGTTAGGTACCTACAGGCCTGAACCTTACAGTAGGTATAGAAGGTAGAACTTGGGATGCTGTGGGGAGAGATGATTTCTTTTTTTGTTTTTTTTTTTTTTTTTTTTTTTTAAGGCATCTCTACACCTAGTGTGGAGCTTTTATTCACCACCCTGAGATCAAGAGTTGCATGCTCTGCCAGGTGCCCCAGAGACGATTTCTTGAGATTTAAATTTTAGGTTGTTAGGACAGTGCTTCCCAGCTTTTAGTCCTGCCTGAGTATGTTTCCTGTCCCCATTCTTTGGGGAACTTAAGCATATAGCTTAAAAAAGGGTAAGACCCATGCCCTTTTTTCTCCCTAGATTCTGGAATGCTGATATTTTTCAAACACAGTTTGCTGTTAGAATCCCTGATGAGACTTTTGGCTGCTCTAGTTAACTGTAATTAATTTTTTACCTTAGTTGTAAAGCACTTCAGTAATAGAGATGTATTAATGCGAATGGCAGGCAAAAAGAAACAAGGAAGGCAAATCAGGAGATCTCTTTTTTGGGAATAAGAATTGCTTTAGAGGGGTGCCTGGGTGGCTCAGTCAGTTAAGCATCTGCCTTCACCTCAGGTCATGATCCTGGAGTCCTGGGATCAAGCCCCATGTCGGGCTCCCCACTCAGCGGGGAATCTGCTTCTCCATCTCCCTCTGCCCCTCCCCGCTGTGTTCTCTCTCTCTCTCTTACTCACTCTCTCAAATAAAATCTTAAAAAAAAAAAAACTGCTTTAGAAATGAGAAATTTTAGAGAGAGTAATGACACTGAGCATGTGCAAGTGTTCTTATGGCCCTTCTATTTCATGTATTTGAATCCTGGGAGAATTCTCTAAGTAGTTTCAGGGCATCTAGAAATTAGTTTTTGTAAGCCATTTATGAAGTTAGTCCTGCAAGATGCATGTGTTTTCCCAAGAAAGTATGTGATCCTTGTCTCTGGGCTTCCAGCATGTTTGGCTTAGGAACCTATGATGATAGATATTATATGTGTATTTGGCATAAGGATATCATTTTATTTATTTACTCATTTATTTATTTTACAGATTTATTTTTTTTATTTTAGAGCCCTAGCAGGGGGAAGGGCAGAGGGAGAGGGAGAGAGAATCCTTAAGCAGACTCTCTGCAGGACCCTGAGATCATGACCTGAGCCAAAATCAAGAGTCGGCCGTTTAACCAACTGAACCACCCAGGCACCCCAAGGATATGATTTTATTTTATTTTATTTAAAGATTTTATTTACTTATTTGACAGAGAGAGAGAAAGAGAGAGCACAAACAGGAGGAACAACAGGTAGAGGGAGAGGGAGAAGACGGCTTCCTGTGGAGGCAGACGTTTAACCGACAGAGCCACCCAGGTGCCACCCCAAGGATATCATTTATTTATTTTTTTAAAAAGATTTTATTTATTTATTTGACAGAGAGAGACACAAGCAGGGGGAGTGGGAGAGGGAGAAGCAGGCTTGATGCAGGGCTCGATCCCAGGACCCTGGGATCACAACCTGAGCCGAAGGCAGATGCTTAACGACTGAGCCACCCAGGCGCCCCAAGGATATCATTTTAGATTATAGCCCCTACATCCATGCTTACCAAACTATGGGCCACATAGCTAACATCTGCAAACACTGATAGAAAGCAGGGTTTATGGCAGTGGTTCTGGATGTCTTATCAAATAGAATGAAAAACTCTTGGCCACGTTTATTTTCATAATTCACTTTCAAGGCAAGGCATTTATATCTGTCAAGGTCTTTAACAATTTAGGGATTAAGTGGTCTTCATTTTAGAAAGTGGAAGTTTAGTTACTTCTTTGGAGTATTTATAACATCAGCTGACATATTTTTTGGAATCTGATTCCTTCTGTCACCTGTGAATGATATAGTAGGCTTTACGTGTAAAAAATATGTAGGATTGGGGTGCCTGGGTGGCTCAGTCGTGTGCCTTCAGCTCAGGTCATGATCCCAGGGTCCTGGAATCAAGCCCCACATCGGACTCCCTGCTCAGCAGGGAGGCTGCTTCTCCCTCTCCCTCTGCCCCTCCCCCTGCTTGTGCTCTCTCGCTAGCTCTCTCTGTCAAATAAATAAATAAAAAATCTTAAAAAAAATAAAAATAAAAGTTAACTTACCTAAAAAAAAACGTGTGGAATTTAGTTTCTAAGGAGACAGAGAATTTCATCCTGTATACTTAGGGATTATTATTTACTAGTGTCTAGTCTTATATTTGGTTGATTATTTTATGATCCTTTTCTTTGCCTTTTAGATTCTCCTGGCCTCCTCCAATTCGAAGTGTGTCCTCTCTCAGAGTCTCGTTTCAGCGTATCTTTTCAGCATCCTGTGAATGACTCCCTGGTGTGTGGTGAGTTGTGAGGGGGCTAGCACTTTTCTTAGCGCAGTAGTTTGGTCCCTTTATCTTCTTTTTGAAGTCAGAAGCTGAATTTCTCTCAACTCCTATGTATTTTGTCTTTCAGTGGTAATGGATGTGCAGGACTCAACACATGTGAGCTGTAAACTGTACAAGGGGCTGTCAGATGCACTCATCTGCACAGATGACTTCATTGCCAAAGTTGTTCAAAGGTAGCACTGGCCCTTTTCCATCAGAGTCCCATTAAGAGATGTATAAGGAACACTGTTTTCAGTATTAGAGTGAATGGGAATTTAGGAGGAAAGCATTCAGTCACTGCTTTGAATTCACATTTGTGTTTTGGGATTCAAAAGTAATGTGAGCTTTGGTTTTTTAAATATCATGAGAGTAATAGGAAATAAGGTAGGTAACTTTAGGTCCAGTATTAGGGTTCTTTTAGGAGGGAGACAGCTGAAATAAGATGTAGGTTTTGTTGTTGTTGTTGTTTTTTAATTTTGCATCACTTTTTAACATATGTAATATGTCATGTGGTGCATGTGGGAAGGTAACTTAAGCCAGTCAGCTTCCCAGAAATATTAATATGTAATTTTGAGATTTTTCTAGAATAGGTGCTTGTGGCCTGTTTTATAAATAAATTTTATTGGAACACAGCCATGTCTGTTCATTTATATATTGTCTGTGCCTTTTTTTTTTTAAAGAGTTATTTTTTTAGAGCGAGAGAGTGTGCAGAGTGGGGAGGGGCAGAGTGAGAGGGAGAGGGAGAATCTCAAGCAGACTCCCTGCTGCATGGGGAGCCTGATGTGGGGCTTGATCTCAGGATTCTGAGATCATGACCTGAGGTGAAATCAGGTCAACCAACTGAGCCACCCAGGTGTCCTTATATATTGTCTGTGGTGCCTTTTGAGCTAAGATGGCAGAATAGTTGGACAGAAACCATGGGATCTTCAAAAGCCTAAAATGTTACTGTTTGGTCTTTTAAGAAAGGTTGCTAAAATGTTCTAGAGCAAAGTGTCTTCTAAAATGTATTGTTAAATTTATCTGTAAGATAAAAAGTGCTTTGCTTTAAAGTAATCAAGATTTTATACCAATAATAGCATCTTTCACGGTATAGCTTTGGGATGATCTAAGTCATCAAGATTTAGAATTTGATGGTTCAAGAGATTATTCTAGTGGTTCATTAATTAAGATAAATAGCATATCCCATTAATCACATGTGAAGCCCGAAAAGGAAGATATTTTCTTACTGAGTTCATTACTATCAGTTTTTAGTTCAGTATGACATCTAATTTGGGCTCTTGTTTGTGGTTAGTTGGTTTTGGTAGTGCTTCAAAAGAGGTTGAGAGTGCCTACTGGTACAGATTCTTTTTAGAATGAATTTGCCCAAAGCTCTGGCATTTTACAGAACTATTTCTGCCTTTCGGGTTATTTGCCTTAACTGAAAATTGCCTACTGCAAACCTCTGAGGGCATATCTGAATCTCAGGCAGAATTAAAGCCTGTTTTCCCAAGTAAAAATTGTTTTCATTCAGCAGCTAATACACTGCTAACTTTGTTTTTTCTATCTTATTTTACAGATGTATGTCCATCCCTGTGACGATGAGGGCTATTCGGAGGAAAGCTGAAACCATTCAGGCCGACACCCCAGCACTGTCCCTCATTGCAGAGACAGTTGAAGACATGGTGAAAAAGAACCTGCCCCCGGCTAGCAGCCCAGGGTATGGCATGACCACAGGCAACAACCCAATGAGTGGTACCACTACACCAACCAACACCTTTCCGGGGGGTCCCATTACCACCTTGTTTAATATGAGCATGAGCATCAAAGATCGGCATGAGTCGGTGGGCCATGGGGAGGACTTCAGCAAGGTGTCTCAGAACCCAATTCTTACCAGTTTGTTGCAAATCACAGGGAACGGGGGGTCTACCATTGGCTCGAGTCCGACCCCTCCTCATCACACGCCGCCACCTGTCTCTTCGATGGCCGGCAACACCAAGAACCACCCGATGCTCATGAACCTTCTTAAAGATAACCCTGCCCAGGATTTCTCAACCCTTTATGGAAGCAGCCCTTTAGAAAGGCAGAACTCTTCTTCCGGCTCACCCCGGATGGAAATATGCCCGGGAAGCAACAAGACGAAGAAGAAGAAGTCATCAAGATTACCACCTGACAAACCCAAACACCAGACTGAAGATGACTTTCAGAGGGAGCTATTTTCAATGGATGTTGACTCACAGAACCCTATCTTTGATGTCAACATGACAGCAGACACACTGGATACGCCACACATCACTCCAGCTCCAAGCCAGTGTAGTACTCCCCCAACAACTTACCCACAACCAGTACCTCACCCCCAACCCAGTATTCAAAGGATGGTCCGACTATCCAGTTCAGACAGCATTGGCCCAGATGTAACTGATATCCTTTCAGACATTGCAGAAGAAGCCTCTAAGCTTCCCAGCACTAGTGATGATTGCCCACCCATTGGTACCCCTGTTCGAGATTCTTCAAGCTCTGGGCATTCTCAGAGTGCCCTCTTTGACCCTGATGTCTTTCAAACCAATAATAATGAAAATCCATACACAGATCCAGCTGACCTAATTGCAGATGCTGCTGGAAGCCCTAGTAGTGACTCTCCTACCAATCATTTTTTTCCTGATGGAGTAGATTTTAATCCTGATTTGTTGAACAGCCAGAGCCAAGGTGGTTTTGGAGAAGAATATTTTGATGAAAGCAGCCAAAGTGGAGATAATGATGACTTCAAAGGATTTGCATCTCAGGCGCTAAATACTCTGGGGGTGCCAATGCTTGGAGGTGATAATGGGGAGACTAAGTTTAAAGGCAATAGCCAAGCTGACACAGTTGATTTCAGTATTATATCAGTGGCTGGTAAGGCTTTGGGTCCTGCAGATCTTATGGAGCATCATAGTGGTAGCCAGAGTCCTTTACTGACTACTGGGGACTTAGGGAAAGAAAAGACTCAAAAGCGAGTAAAGGAGGGCAACGGCACCAGTAATAGTAGTCTGTCAGGGCCAGGATTAGATAGCAAACCAGGGAAGCGCAGTCGGACCCCTTCTAATGATGGCAAAAGCAAAGATAAACCTCCAAAGCGGAAGAAGGCGGACACTGAAGGAAAGTCTCCGTCTCACAGTTCTTCTAACCGACCTTTCACCCCACCTACCAGTACAGGTGGATCCAAATCTCCAGGCAGTTCAGGAAGATCGCAGACTCCCCCAGGTGTTGCCACACCACCTATTCCCAAAATCACTATTCAGATTCCTAAAGGCACCGTGATGGTGGGCAAGCCCTCCCACAGTCAGTATACCAGCAGTGGCTCTGTGTCTTCCTCAGGCAGTAAAAGCCACCATAGCCATTCTTCTTCCTCCTCTTCCTCCTCTTCGGCTTCCAACTCAGGCAAGATGAAAAGCAGTAAATCAGAAGGTTCCTCAAGTTCCAAGTTAAGCAGCAGTGTATATTCTAGCCAAGGGTCTTCTGGATCTAGCCAGTCCAAAAATTCATCCCAGTCTGGGGGGAAGCCAGGCTCCTCTCCCATTACCAAGCATGGACTGAGCAGTGGCTCCAGCAGCACTAAGATGAAACCTCAAGGGAAGCCATCATCACTTATGAATCCTTCTTTAAGTAAACCAAACATATCCCCTTCTCATTCAAGGCCACCTGCAGGCTCTGATAAGCTTGCCTCTCCAATGAAGGCTGTTCCTGGGACTCCCCCATCCTCTAAAGCCAAGTCCCCCATCAGTTCAGGTTCTGGTGGTTCTCATATGTCTGGAACTAGTTCAAGCACTGGCATGAAGTCATCTTCAGGGTTAGGATCTTCAGGCTCATTGTCTCAGAAAACTCCCCCATCATCTAATTCTTGTACAGCATCTTCCTCTTCCTTTTCCTCAAGTGGCTCTTCCATGTCTTCCTCTCAGAACCAGCATGGGAGTTCCAAAGGGAAATCTCCCAGCAGAAATAAGAAGCCATCCTTAACAGCTGTCATAGATAAACTGAAGCATGGGGTCGTCACCAGTGGCCCTGGAGGTGAGGACCCAATGGATGGCCAGATGGGGGTGAGCACAAATTCTTCTAGCCATCCTATGTCCTCCAAACATAACATGTCAGGAGGAGAGTTCCAGGGTAAGCGTGAGAAAAGTGATAAAGAAAAATCCAAGGTTTCCACCTCGGGGGGTTCAGTGGATTCGTCTAAGAAGACCTCAGAGTCAAAAAATGTGGGGAGCACAGGTGTGGCAAAAATTATCATCAGCAAGCATGATGGGGGTTCTCCGAGCATTAAAGCCAAAGTGACTTTGCAGAAACCTGGGGAAAGTAGTGGAGAAGGGCTCAGGCCTCAGATGGCCTCTTCCAAAAACTATGGCTCTCCACTCATCAGTGGTTCCACTCCAAAACATGAGCGTGGCTCTCCTAGCCATAGTAAGTCACCAGCATATACCCCCCAGAATCTGGACAGTGAAAGTGAATCAGGCTCCTCCATAGCAGAAAAATCTTATCAGAACAGCCCCAGCTCAGATGATGGTATCCGACCTCTTCCAGAATATAGCACAGAAAAGCATAAGAAGCACAAAAAAGAAAAGAAGAAAGTAAAAGACAAAGATCGAGACCGGGACCGGGACAAAGACCGGGACAAGAAAAAATCTCATAGCATCAAGCCAGAGAGTTGGTCTAAATCACCCATCTCTTCAGACCAGTCCTTGTCTTTGACAAGCAACACA
Source organism: Neomonachus schauinslandi (assembly GCF_002201575.2). NCBI lineage: Eukaryota > Metazoa > Chordata > Mammalia > Carnivora > Phocidae > Neomonachus > Neomonachus schauinslandi. The sequence goes on along the minus strand of NC_058417.1, from coordinate 37,987,840 downwards.
ATTTTATCTACAGACAGGCCCTCAAGGCTCAGCCCTGACTTTATGATTGGGGAGGAAGATGACGATCTTATGGATGTGGCCCTGATTGGCAATTAGGAACCTTACTTTTTAAGACAAAAGTGGCCAGAGAAAAACTAATAAGTTTATAGGCAAACCACCATAAGGGGTGAGTCAGACAGGTCTGATTTTGTGTTCAAGAATCTTAAATGGCATGGCTTTGACACCGAGCTGGGTGAATTTAGAAAGGCATAGCCAGACCCTACTAAAGAGACCATAGGGTTTGATTCTGGTTACCAAGAATCACTTTTTCCTTTGCCAGAGAAAAAAAGAGAAAAAAAAAAAAGTTAAAATACTTGCTTATGAAAGGGGGGGGGTGGGTGGGGCATAGGGAGAGGGAAGGGTGGGAAACAGTTTTGTGGGAAATATTCATATATATTTTTTTCTCCCTTTTTCCATTTTTAGGCCATGTTTTAGCTCATTTTAGTGCATGTATTTGAAGGGCTGGGCAGCAAATGAAAAAGCAATACATTCCTTGATGCATTTGCATGAAGGTTGTTCACTTTGTTTGGATAGTTGTCCATTTGAGGCATGGACAAATGAAGGACTTTGGTCATTTTGGACACTTAAGTAATGTTTGGTGTCTGTTTCTTAGGAGTGATTGGGGGAGGGAAGATAATTTTAGCTATTTATTTGTAATATTTTAACCCTTTATCTGTTTGTCTTTACACAGTGTTTCTAATTCTATAAGGTTCAGGGTTCAAAGTAATGGGAGGTGGAACAGCAAGGCTTATTTGGTGATAGGGAGCCTGTAGCTTGTGCTGGTACTGTAGCATTAAGCCCAAGCAGATTAGTCAGAGTCCACCTTTGGAGTTAAGTAGAAAAACCAAAATGGTATTTTTGTTTTAGGAGGTTTATCATAGGGTTCAGACATCATAGGAATATTAGGAGTTACCTCCCTGTGGAGGTACTGATTTATAGTCTCTTTGTCCTTTAATAAAGGCTGGGCTGGCTTTTTGGGATGTAAACATGTTTTCAGATGCAGTAAGTTTTAATGTACAGCCTCCCTGACCCAGTGGCATGAAAACCATTACAGAATTAATAGTTCTCCTATTTCCACAATGTGCCAAAAGTCCACATCCCAGCATTTTGTTTGTAGGAGAACTGATGCCATTCCTGAGAGCTGGGCTCCTTGTTTCTCTGCATCACATGGAGAAGGAGTCCAGACTTCAGTCGCTCCACTGTATGCTCCCTTAGATAAAACAGTAAAAAATTTGCAGCCATAGTTCACTTAAAACAATTTCAAGCTCACTTGAAGTAATGGGGGCCTGGAATGCTAGGTGGGCATGAAGATAAACCCTTGCTACTATGTAGCAACCCATTTGGACCTTTTTGGAGGAATAGGTCTGAGTCTGGATTCTGGGGGACATCAATAAGAAGCCCTTCTCATAAATATAGAAATCCAGGAGACCATTTGAGTGCAACACAAGTTCTCAGTATTTGGAGGGTCCTCTCAAAATTCTGCGGCCTTACTTTGATTTTGACACCTGCACTGTGCCATTCCTGATGATTCCATTCAGGATCTGTATCAGCAGGACGGGGCACAGTCCCCAGCACAACTCTTCTGGATTTAAAAAAAAAAAAAAAAAAAGCCAGGTGATTCATTTGTGTGTGTGTGTGATAAATGGAAGTGACTTCATCAGATATTGAAGAAGATTTCTATATTCAGCTCTTTCTGCAGGTTGGAGTTAGCATAGAGTTGGAAAATCAGCTTTGGCGTTCTTTCCTGACTGTCTCTGATTTCCTCTAGTGTTCTCCCTTTTCTGGTCATCAGCTCTCAACAACTCTGCCACTTTTGTGTCCCAAGGTAATAAGAAGTAGGAAACGAAACATTGCAAAGTGGAGCAAGAAAAGTTATCGGTTACCGTATCAGAGTCAAATGTCTTGGGTGACACTAAGGAGGACATGGGCAAGGTGATACCAGAGTGCTTTATCTTGTGATGCTGATACAGTAGCAGCCTCTCAGACATATAACCAGGTTGGATTTCTCACAAGTTTCTCACCTAGTTTTGAATCCTATCCCATTGGTTTCTGCAGAGAAAAAAAAAATGTTACGTGGTTTTTAAGTTTGTTCTGGGTGGGGAACATCTTATGGGGAATGTACTACATATCAGGGGCTCAGCTTCCCCAAGCAGAGCCAACAGATTCCAAAATGAGTAAACTGGGAAGCTTTTTCTCTCTTTCTGTCTTCATCCCAGATCAAAGAATCCCGAGTTAGGATCTGGATGAAGGATAAGCCCCTGAATTGTCGATGGGCACACCCCACACACTGACCCAGCATCTGAACTTGCTTAACAGGGAGCCGGGGCTAACCTGCTTCACCCTGCCTGAGAACCAGGGAGCACTGCATTTCTCCACAGGGTGGAGGAGAAGAGGCAGAATAAACCAAGCCTGGGACACCTCCCTCCTGTCTAGGTGTACTCATTCTTCTGTTTCAAAAGACTGCAAGGACATGAAGTCAACTTCTACCTGTCTTCTGCTGCTGGTGTCTTATGTATTCTTAGTTTGACCTGATTCCTCTTCTGTCTTTTGGCTTCATGTTAGGGGTTCTTGGTCAAAACCTGCTCTGATGTACATGAAGATTTCAGGTTCAAAATCCATGTGTTTTAAAACAGGTATTTTATAAACGGGGGAGAAATGAAGCAGGATATAATTGCCAAAACTGGCCTTCAGGTTAGTGACTCTCGGAAAGATTTTCCTTAAGGCCTAGGTCTGAAAATGTAGTGCAACAATAGCATGAATTCTCAGAAGCAACCCTTTCAAGGGAGCCAGTGAGTCATACAGTATCCAGTCAAGTCACTTAAAGCAGATGACAGTATAGGAAACTTTCACAATCCCTGGGCAATCTCATTTTCTCCTCCCCTCCCTTTTTTCCCCTTTCAATCCCTCTACCCCCTTATTTCTACCCATGAGTTAGTTTTTTGAGGGGCAGGAAGTACCTAACATCTTGGAAGCTAGGTTGGGAAACATGCTCAGCTGTAAAGCTGAGCTTTTATTAATTTTGTGTGTTAGAAATGTACATCAGGAGCAGTTGGGGAGGGTCTTTTCTAAAAAAATCTTTCAAATTTGATTTTCTGTGCGTATGGCCGTTCTGTAAATACTTTGGGGTTTTTCATTTTTTTGAAAGTAGACAAAATCTGGGATTTTTCCCCCCGAAACATTACAAAAGAACCTGTTTATTTACATGCAAATAAATTTCTTTGATAAAAAGTATTATGCCTTTGTGTAGTAAATTTTTAACCTTTGAGTAATTTTCACTTATTCAGCTTTTTAAAAAAAGGATTTTCTTTTTAGAGGGGGTGGGGGGAGGGGCAGAGGGAGAGGGACAAGCAGACTCCCTGCTGAGCGGGACCTGCAGGGGTGGCTCAACCCTGAGATCATGACCTGAGCCAATCAAGAATCAGCAAAATTAAGAGTCAGCAGTGCAACCGACTGGGCCACCCAGAGAACCCCTATTCAGCTTTTTAAAAGTCCACCAATCAGAAAAAATTCAATCAGGAAATAAAAGTCTTCCCTGAGTATTACTCAAAATAGGTTAACCCTAAAGGATAACTGAAACCTGGTAAAAGACCTGTGAAAGTTTGCTTCATTTGATTTATCTGCTTGAGCCAGTTTTACTATCTTTTGCAGGTCTTATCACCAAATTCATCAATAGTTGGGAGAAAACTGTTTAGATCAGATACAACTAAAAAGCTGTGTTTATAAGGCTGAAGTGAAATAACATTAGAAGTAGCAGACAGAATATAACATCTACACCTGGGTTTGTGGGCCTGAGAATGAGTTTCTGAAGCTAGGTTCCTTGCTTAAGAAGCCCTTTCTAGGACAAACACGAGAAAGTTTAAGAAAAAAAAGAGTTGGGTAATAAAGCTTCCAGCTTAAATATGCCTATTTTATTTTTATAATTTTTACTGTTTTTTTTTTTTTTTTTTTTTTTTTTTAAAGAGCAGGGGTTGGGCTGGCGGGAGGGGAGGGCCAGAGGGAGAGACTCTCAAGCAGGCTCCACGCCCAGCTTGGGAGCCCAAGCACGGGCTGGATCTCACACCTTGAGATCATGACCTGAGGGGAAAGAGTTGGATGCTTAACCAAATGAGACACCCAGGCACCCCAGAATATGCCTATTAAAAAAAAAAAATCTCCAGCACAAGTTGCTCTTAAGTAAGCTCCTCTCTCTTTTATAAATGTTTTAAGTAATCTCTACACCCAACGGGGCTTGAACCTACAACCCCGATATCAAGAGTGGTAGGCTCCACCAACTCAGCCAGCCAGGTACCCCAGTAATCTCTCTTAAATCAGATTCGTAACAAGCCAGTCACTAAAACTAATTAAAGGAGGTATGAAGACAAACATACTTACTTTGGAATACGATTAGGGGCAGTGATCCTGCCAGGACTGCTGGAATTTATGATACAGTTTCTAATATTTCATCTTGGATACACGATTCTGTAGTTTGTCGCTCTAAAAGAGGGTAAACTTATTCCTTAGTCCATGGAAATTCGATAATAAATTTCAAGACCTTGAAGGCTGGTGTTGCTAAAGTATAATAATATAATGACACAAACTAGCTTCTATGGAAGGAGCCAAGGAGTCAGATGAATGTAATTTCCACTGAGCCAGCGCCCCCGCCTACTAGTTAAGACACGCTTGTTTCTCCCGCCAAAGTGGCGTCAGGATCAGGTTTTCACCAAGCAAAGCCCTGATTGGAGGACGGGCAGGCACTAGAGCCCATTGGGCGCCAGCAGCAGTCTGGTGGCGGAGGGGCGGGGGAAGCCAAAGGCACTTCAGCCTCGCACGGCCCCCCCCCCAACCACCAAAGCGCGCCCCTCCCCCAGCTAAAAGGAATGGTCGCCCAGCTCCGGCGCTGCACCCCCTGACCCCAAGGCGCGAGGTGCAGCCTTGCTGCATATTCCTGGAGCAGAGGGTAGCGCAATTACCCCCTCCTCCCGTCCTCCTGATCCATGCACGGGGAGACCCACGCCCTGCCGCGGCCCCCCAGGCCTCCCTGCAACACCCGGTAATGCAATCCACGGGGGCGGGGGAGGCGGCGGCAGCGACAGCAACGACGGCGGCGGCGGCAGCAGCAGCACTGCCTCAATCTAGAGACAACCAGAAAGAGGAGGAAAATGGCTCCGAGCAGGGACCGCCTGCTGCACTTTGGGTTCAAGGCGACAGTGAGTGATAGGGAAAAGGAGTTGGGTGGCTGGGAAGGACATGTGTGGCTGCACAGGCTACCGGGGAAGAAGCGACAAGACTAGGGGGCTAGGAGGGCTTGACAGGAAGCTCAAGTGCTTGCTGGGTGGGTGCGTGCTGTTTGCCGGCGAAGGGGATTAGATGGGCTCTGGTACTGTGTGCAGTTGTCCTGCTTTCCTCACTCGCTAGTCCGCGAGCACGCGCGCACTCACACCCTCCCCACAGCCCCTCCCATACACAAATACACACAGACAGATAGGCACTTCCCTGCCTCTCCTCGCGGTGGGCTTGCGTGCCTCAGAGGCAAGAGCGGGCTCGCGCCGCCGCCGCCGCGCTCCGGCTGCTCCCGGGCGGACCGTCGCGGGCTGCGCCCGGGAGTGGGGGAGGGGTGGTCCCGCGCTGCCGCCGCAGCCGCCGCCGCCGCCGCCGCCGCGCGCTCCTCCTCCTCCCCTCCCCACGCCGTTCCGAGGCCCGGGCGGCTCTGCCCAATGAGGAGCGGCGTTGCTGGCAGGTGGGGAGTGTTTTTGTTTTGGGTTGAAGTTGAGGCTGAGGGGAGAGAAGAGCTAGCGACGAGCAGTCGTCGCTGCCGCCGGCTCTGCGGGAGGTGGAGGAGGCCCCGCGGGAGCCGAGAGGTTTCCCCTCCCCGCTGACGGCCCCTGCCCGCCGCTCCTCTACCTCCTCCCGGTCCCGGAACTCCGGGGCCTGCCCCGGGCCCCCAGTTTTTGCACTCCGCACGCTGCAGCGCCCGGCCCCGGCCGCACCCGCCGGCCCCATGAGGAGGGACGTGAACGGAGTGACCAAGAGCAGGTTTGAGGTGTGAGCCTGGGGGAGCTGGGGCGGCGTGAGCAAGGCGATTCCCGCTCTTATGACCCGAAAATTTCGCTCGGCACGGAGCCTCCTCCCTTGCCTGGCGCCGTCACCCACCGACCGCTGGGGCTGCCAGACTTCTTTCCCCTTTCTCGCGACCTGAAAGCCCGGTGCAGCCCAGCTTCCCTAGTCCTCAGGGCTGGTCGCCTCCAGCCTGTTCCACCAGCGGGCCCGGGCAAGGGATTACTCTGGCGCCCTAATTCCCCCCTCCCCCCAGTATCACTCAGCTTTCCATTCTTTACACAATCCTTGGCTTCTCTCCCTCCACCCGGCAGAAAAAGCATCACAGCTCCGATCAACCGGAGCTGGCTTCTTTTCTTTCTGCCACCTTCTTCGTGAAGCGAGAGGGACATTATGGGCCAGGGGGCCATTTCTCTGTGTTTGAGAGACCTTGGTTAAACTAGGGAAGTGGAGGTGGTAGACTGGGATGATAGAGACGACCACGAGTTTTCGGTGCTGTTTGGTGTGGGTATTGTTCTGATACTTCCTCTTCTTTCCCGTTTAGTCTGTACTTTTGTAGTTCATTGTTTCTGGGAACTCTTAGATGTGTACGGTCGAGACTTCAGAAAATCCACTCTTTAACAACTTTTTCTCCTCTGGCGAGAAAGGTTTATAGCTAATGGAATTGAGGAATGGATGAGGAAACAGGAAAACACCTGAAAGCGTCTTCAGTGAGTAGTCACGGTGTTAAGGAAGTGATTCCTTTGGGAAGTGAAGTATTCTAACTACAGATGAATTGCAGTAGTGTGGTAATATACCCCAAGGTTTACTGAGGGGGTAAGACAGTGAGACAAAAGTTTCAGGAAACTTGTCCACTAGGTGCCCAGGGTGAAATTGTTACCTAAGGGTCTTTCTTCAGTTTAGTCTATTTCTTGGTTTCTTTTTATGCTATGGGGAAAATACTTTAATTTATCCACAAAGATCTAGGTAGCAAGTGTTGGGGAGAAGTTTAAATTCAGAGCTCTACGGTATTACTGTTGGAGGTGAGGAATGGAGAAAATCGAGAAATTGATCTCTTCAGAGTTTTCATATTTAACTTAATCATAGGAAGAAAATATAGTAGATATGATTGGGTGTTTAACAGAACTTTAGGTTGCCTTAAAGTAGAGAGATCCAATAAGCTTAATTTAGGATGGTTTCATATTTAGTACTACTGTACTGTAAAGTCCAGACCGTCATTAAAATTAGTGGACTTTTAGCAGTTAACAGGAATCTTGAAAGAGAAACCCAAATACTTGAGATCTGAGTGGGGGATAGCCTTTTGCCGTTGAAGTCTGCTCTTTATCATTTTGCTATTTTCTTGTAGATTGAGATACTGTTGGAAGGAGTTCTTTTGTAGTATGTGTTTTAAAATTGCATTGCTACATCCTGTTTTTGTAATTATCTTATATTTTAATTTGTAGTTTACCTGTAGTAGTGTATCATAATAAAGTTTATTGCCCTGTTAAGTATATTTATTTACCTTGAACTAAACCAGTTGAAGCTTTCTAAAGGTGTCTGATAAGATAAAGAATAAGAGGGGATTAAAAAACCCTCCTTCTACAGTATTCATGATTAGCTTTTGGTTTATAAATATTTTAGTCTTTTATGATAAGAAGGGGGTTCCATGCCAGAACGCAAATGGGAAAGTTTGGAAATTATATATGTTAATGAGTTTAATTATCTGAGTATTTCTTAAAGTCATTTACCTCTTTTTTTTTTTTTTCCATTTACCTCTTTACTGACCTAATTTACAAGTAGTAAAACAATAAACTGTTAGGTCTCTTATGAAGTAGTAAACTTACTGCTAATTCATTGAAAACATTTTAAATATTTAGTTTCAATGGATAAAACATGTAGACAAAATAAAGCAGTCTTTTCATGTCAAAAATATTTACATCAAGTTATTTTTTTAATTCTTAGAATTACAGAATGGTTTTTAAAGGACTGATAATTTTATGATTGTAAGTAGATAGCCAATCCCTGAGAATTTTTGTGAGGGGAGGAAATTTTTGTTTTTTTGTTTTTGTTTTTTTTTTTAAAGATTTTATTTATTTATTTGAGAGAGAGGGAATGAGAGAGAGAGAACACATGAGAGGGGATAGGGTCAGAGGACCAAGCAGACTCCCTGCCGAGCAGGGAGCCCGATGCGGGACTCGATCCAGGGACTCCAGGATCATGACCTGAGCCGAAGGCAGTCGCTTAACCAACTGAGCCACCCAGGCGCCCAGGGGAGGAAATTTTTGTAGCAAATAATAAGTCATGTCAAATTATGGTTAATACAGAAAGTGAAATAATTGTTTTCTTTTTCTTGGTCACATTTTTTTTCTGGGTGGAAGGTAACTAAAGTTTATTTTTTTATAGTTCATTCATTATAAGGAATATTATGTGCATTATGCTTTTGGATGTTGTAACTTCAGGCCACATACTTTAAATCTCATGCTCAGATCTGGAGCTGTAGAAAAAAATTTAAAGTTAAAATAAAGGGAGTAGAGTACTTGTTAGCCAGATATGTAGCATCCTGTAGAATAGCCAAAGTAGATGATAGTTGGGTAAAAGAGTTAAAGAGATACAGAGATGGTGAAAATATTGTTCTTTGCTGTATCACTTTGACATTAACTTTCCACAAAAATAACCCTTATAAGCTAATATAATGAGTGCTGATTAATGTGTCTCTCAGTTAAAATTCTTCATCTAAGTACTTTTTATTACATTACTTACAGTATACATTGTTTTGTGGCAAATTTTGATAATTTCCTTGCAGACTTAATAATTGTTACTGAATCCTGCATGCCAGGCACTGAGCTAGATGTTTTACCTCAGTTACTTCTAATTCTCACAATTCTGTTTTACAGTGAGGAAAGCTAAGGCTTAAGAAGTGCTCAAGTTGCACAGCTAGTAAGTGGGGGAGCCAAGATTCCAACCTGCTTTTTTTTTTTTTTTTTTAACTTCACTCTGTCATTCTGCTCTGTTTTTAGCATAACATAGCATAAAAGCCCATAAAATGTGTGGGCAAGAACTTTCCTAAATTTCTTCATCCAGTATATTTTATTTTGTCTTTGCTATCAAGAATGAAGTTGTTCTTCATTTGAAGTACTATAATAGTGTGTTACCTTTTTAAAAAATTTTTAGAGGGGTAGGGGCAGAGGGAGAGAGAGAAAATCTTAAGCAGGAGCAGGCTCCATGCCCAGTGTGGAGCTTCACTCGGCCCAATCTCACAACCCTGAGATCATGATCTGAGCTAGAATGAGGAGTTGGATGCTTAATCAACTGAGCCACCCAGGTGCCTCTATGTGTGTTATCTTAACACTCGGTGAGATTAGTGACAGACATGTATAAATAATCTGAGGTAGCCCTTGAATCTTAAGTTTAGATTTTTTTTCAGTAAAGCCTCTCCATTTCATCATTCCCTTAGTAGCTCCATCATAAGATGATACTGGGGGGAAATTTCTATCTTATTTGGGTTTATTAAAAAGTCTAGCATTATCTATTGTGAAAACATTAACGGACATCACAGATAACTATTTACAGTTTAATCAGGGCCTGGGAATGTTAAGATTCACATAGGAAATGATAAGTTCCAATTTGGATACTTTGAATCCCTGTTCATTATTGTTTTCTCATTACATCTCACTGCTGCTTTGATAAATGTATAATATTACAGCCTGTAAGATTAAATTGTAATACTTATTTGCCTGCTTCATTTTATTAAGTCAGTTTGTCCAAAATAAGAAAAATCATAAAATGTGGTATGGCAGAAAGAATATACTGCATTGGGAGTTGAAAGAACTGGATGTTAGTTAATCTTGATTTTTGCCACCAATTAACTATAACTTTGGTCATTTCTTTTTATTTCTCCAGTTTGGTCATTTCCCTCCTTTGCAAAACAAAGAAATTAGAATCAATTGTTTCGGTTCCTTTTGTTCCAAAATCCTATGAATCTGTCATTTTTTTTTTGAATCTGTCATTTTTAAAATAAAAGCAGAGGACCACATTTCCTTGGCTGTTTCTTCTAAAACAGCAACTCCAATATTGTTAAAGTTTGTAGGCAGAGTTGCACAGTACTGCTAAGGCTGCAGTAATTACCTTTTTTCTCCTGTAAGGTTTTATCTTCTACATTCTCCATAGTAAATGACCATCTTTCCTAATTGGTACTCGTGGAAAATGTTATACATTTTTCCAGTGGGTGACAGCCATTTGTTTCATTCTATTTGAAAAGCCTTGCAATGGGAAAGAGAACTAGTAAAAGTAAGGGATTTTGTATTTAACACTTTAGAGATTAGTTTGAAAGCAGTTATCTAGTATTATACAAGGTCCAAATTAGAGGTTTAGGCTTTTTGGGCCCATTCAGACAATCTGTGTGTTTTTTAAATAGTGTTATTGATGTTTATTGTATAATTATGGGTCCTTTTTACCCTTTTTAAAAAAAGATTTTATTTATTTGAGAGAGAGAGGGCAGAAGCAGGGGGAGCAGCAGAGGGAGAGGGAGAAGCAGGCTCCCTGCTGAGCAAGGAGCCCGATGTGGGGCTCGATGTGGGGCTCGATCCCAAGCCCCTGGGATCATGACCTTAGCCTAAGACAGTCCCTTAACTGACTGAGCCACCCAGGTGTCCCTCCCTTTTACCTTTTGAAACATGGTATGTTGTATCATGTACTTACTGTAGTAACTCATTATTTAGAAATCAACATATGTTTCCTTCTGCAGTCTACATAAGATAAATCATTACATATTGAAAATTGTTTTCCATTGTTAAAATTTTTTAATTTGGCAAAAACTTTATGAAGTGTGTTCTTGATATTTAAGTCATGCATTCTTATTTCTTAGCTGTAATCTGTTTCTTTTTTTTAAAGATTTTATTTATTTATTTGAGACAGAATGAGAGAGAGCGAGCACATGAGAGGGGGGAGGGTCAGAGGGAGAAGCAGACTCCCTGCCGAGCAGGGAGCCCGATGCGGGACTCGATCCAGGGACTCTAGGATCATGACCTGAGCCGAAGGCAGTCGCTTAACCAACTGAGCCACCCAGGCGCCCTGTAATCTGTTTCTGCATCGAAGATTTTTATTCATTGAATCAGTATTAGAAGTGTTTAGAAGTATTTATACTTTTAAATTTTTATATTCTTATGTTTTAGGTCATTTGTCAGTTTTAGCTGTTAGTGTTGATATCACTTTTTAATCTTAATTTCTAAAATCCTTCTATTTTGGGGACACCGAGGTGGCTCAGTTGGTTAAGCGTCTGCCTTTGGCTCGGGTCATGATCCCAGGGTCCTGGGATCGAGTCCCACATGGGCTCCTTGCTCAGCAGGGAGTCTTCTCCCTTTGCCTGCCAGTCTCTCTGCTTATGCTCTCTTCCCCCCACACCCCAACAAATAAATAAAAATATTAAAAAAAAAATAAAATTCTTCTATTTTTATCTCCCAAGTGTCTCTTCAAATCTTGGTCATGTTTTTCTTGCAAATTATTAAGTACTTTTGTTACAGGCCAGGGATTCCATTCCCAGCCCTTAGATTACAGGTTCCCAACTGGTGGCAGATTGGGAACGGAATTAAAATTTTCAGTAATCTAACTAGTACTGTGGTTTTGGAAGGGTATTTTTAGATGTTCAAAATAAAATATTCCGTTATACCAGGAAAATCCAAGGGAGGGAGGAAGAAGAAAGAATGCCCTTAAACTGACCAAATTTAGCTGCTTGTGCATAGTTGTCTTTATACTGTTTTCCTACTTGGTCTTCCAGACTTGATGGATTCTTAGATCAGACCCGTATCCGAAAATTGACTCAGGAAAATGAAGGCATACAACTTGGTCTTACAGTTTTATGTCTTAGTGCATTGGACCCATTTGATAAAAGACTTTAACTTAATAACAACTAAGAATAGGTGGTGGTATTGAACTGTGCAGTGGTATTTGTGCTTGATTCATCTTGCTTAATTATATAACTTTTAAAAATGAAGATATGTATTCAAATGTAAATAAATCCAAAACATATTTGCATTAGCTTTTGAAGACTTTCTGTTAAAAGAATGGTTTTGCTAGGTATTCATTTTCAGCACATATGAGTTAATAGCAGTAGGTTAAGTAACCTCTATTCCCTAATCATTTTTCCTCTAATTTGATTTTATGATATTCTCTAGGATGTAATAAGCCTCATATCTGATAGTTGTAGTCAGGTGGAAATGTAATTTTTTGCTCAGTGTCTTAAGTTGCTATGAGGTTAAACCAATTAAATCATGGTAGACAAGAATTTAGTCAGTTATGAAACATATATTGGCAATGTCTTCTTCCATTTTTGTCCTTGAATTTTGTCCCAGGAATTTTTTTTTTTTAAGATTTTATTTATTTATTTGACAGAGAGAGACACAGCGAGAGAGGGAACACAAGCAGGGGGAGTGGGAGAGGGAGAAGCAGGCTTCCCGTGGAGCAGGGAGCCTGATGTGGGGCTCGATCCCAGGACCCTGGGATCATGACCTGAGCCGAAGGCAGACGCTTAACGACTGAGCCACCCAGGCGCCCCTGTCCCAGGAATTTCTAGTAAAAACTAAAAAGGAAATAGAATACCATGAAAGCAAGTTGCAAATTGATCTTATGCATTACTTTGGTGCTAAGACAGAAATCATATCTAACAACATGGGGCTGAAGGTTAGCAATAAATCAAATGCCTGCCTGATTTTATATAATCAGATATGCCAACTATTAGGGTATTTGTTGGTTAGTGTGACTTCCTTATCAAATAGAGGATGCAGGCAGATATAATTTTCATAATTGTTTAAAAGTAAAAAATGGAAAAGCATTTTCAGTTTTACTTATAATTTGCAATAATAAGAAGAAGCCCTAGGTATAGCTATTCTGGATGCTTCGAGTTTGCTTTACTATCTGCAGAATGAGGTGATTTATGTGGCAGGGAAGACTGGCAAAAAGAAAATAGTAAAATATTTAGATTAGGGCAGGTTTTTAAATATAGAGTACCTATTCTTATGCATATGCAACCCTTGATTGACAGTTCAGGCCCAGGGAAGGTCATTCCCAATTCTGTGTATACTGAATTGCAGTTTACCAACAAAGAGCCAGTTTTGTTATGTTTCTTTGTTTTCTTTTCTCCTCTTTCAAGGTGGGTGGGGAGAAGAAAAATAAAAGAAAGGATTTGCAGTTGCCTGCAAATTAACAATTTAATGTTAACTGTAAATGGTAGCTGCAAAGTTTTCGAGAGTTCTCTGTTAGAATATAATCCTTTTTTTGTCATGTTATTTTTGTTTGTTTTGTTTTTAAATCATTCTTTGTCATCTTATGTTTTGAACCAGATCATTTATATATTTTAATGTTCTTTTTTTTTTTTTTAAGATTTTATTTATTCATGAGAGACCGAGAGAGACAGAGAGAGGGGCAGAGGGAGAAGCAGGTTCCCAAGGAGCAGGAAGCCTGATGCGGGACTCGATCCCAGGACTCTGGGATCATGACCTGAGCTGAAGGCAGACGCTTAACCATCTGAGCCACCCAGGCGCCCTATATTTTAATGTTCTAATTTTGAAATTAATTTGAGTAAAAAGAGGATGAAAGTGTTAAGTCTAAAGGATTTTACAAATGGAAATAATACTGTTCTGAACTATGAAATAAGTACTATATACATATATTTTATAAACGCATTATATGTATATATAATAATATGTATATAGCAATGTGTATGTGTGTACTGGTATCTATATGTCTTTTCTGGACCTCCATTACTGCAATTGTAAGTTCCTTTCTAGCATAGAAATTCTGTGATTCTCTATAAATAAATCCCCCAACTTGCTGCAGATTAGAGATTATTCAGTTTATTGCCAGTGTTCTTACATTTCTTTGCTTACAACTGCTAATAAAGACAGAACAGTCTGTGTGATATTAACCCATATTCTCCTTTGGATTCCTGCTTGTTTTTGCTCTGAATTATGATAGAAGTGGAGGTAGACACTTGAAGAAGGAAAAAACAAACTGGTGTATATCTGTCCAAATGAACACCTTTGCCAAAGGAGTGAAGAACGGATATAATGATTGTATGATATCCTGGAGTTTAGTGTGCTGTGACTCAGTTTCTTAGGGTATATGGAATTTATATATTTATATAGAGAGAATCTATTTAAGAGCATTAGCTTTGTCTGAGCTCTGAGTCAAACTCTGAAGTCTGAGTTTGAACCCTGGCTTTGCCACCTACCATCTATGTGAGCTTGGGCAAGTTCTTTAATCTCTCTAAGTCTTAGATTTTCAATATCTAAAATGGGTATAATGCCTACTTCACTGGATTGTGGGGATTTAATTCTATAATGTTTGCATAGCACTTAGCAAGTTGTCTACTGAACAATAAGGGCTCAATAAATAATGCCTATTATTATATTACTCTGTGGAATCCACCACACAATAAGCACTCAGTAAATGATGACTCTCGTATTACTTTGTGGAGTAGAAGTGGTTTTTTTTTTTAAAGATTTTATTTATTTATTTGAGAGAGAGAGAATGAGAGACAGAGAGCAGGAGAGGGAGGAGGGTCAGAGGGAGAAGCAGACTCCCCGCCGAGCAGGGAGCCCGATGCGGGGCTCGATCCCGGGACTCCAGGATCATGACCTGAACCGAAGGCAGTCGCCCAACCAACTGAGCCACCCAGGCACCCCAGTAGAAGTGTTTTTAATTAGACTTTTTGTAAATCATTATTTTAGATGTTTTAAAGGAATTTACTATTTAAAGGAAAAATTCTATTCCAGAGGAAAGAATGTAACTAATTATCTCGTTATTCATCTGATTCAGTTTTTTTTTTTTTTTTAAAGATTTCATTTATTTGACAGAGAGAGACACAGCGAGAGAGGGAACACAAGCAGGGGGAGTGGGAGAGGGAGAAGCAGGCTTCCCGCCGAGCAGGGAGCCCGATGCGGGGCTCGATCCCAGGACCCTGGGATCATGACCTGAGCCGAAGGCAGACGCTTAACGACTGAGCCACCCAGGCGCCCCCATCTGATTCAGTTTTATATATTGGATTTATTAAACAGGAACACCTATGAATTTTAATCCGTGTAGTTGAAGAGTAGTAATTTAGCAATGTTTTAGTCTGGAGTTTTATACTGCAACCGTTATTCTATTCATGGTTAGGCAAATGTGGGTAAATGCCTCCTAAGATGAGAATCTGGCACTAAATTGTAAGTTGACATTTAAAACACTAGATCAGTCAGCTTTTACCCAGAAACTGGTCATTCTTCCTTCCCTGATTTGTAGAAAATAAAGCTATGGCATGACTGAACTCAGACAAGTAGAGATGTATTCATTTTTGAAAAAGAACTCTGCATTGCTAATACCCTTTCCCCACACTCATCCTTACTAGTTTTTTGAAAATTGTTCACGTCCTTCATGTAAAGAAGCCCATGTTGAAAAAAATCACATGCTAACTTATTTCTGCAACCCATTTGTGGAAAAGAAACCTGACCTGTTCTGGAATTCTCCTTCGATAAGTTAAAACATTTATTTAATACTATAACTTTTCCTAACATATTCTCATGAATGTAACTTCAGGAAGATAAGGGACTTAATAGTATTCTTAGTCACAGCTGATGGGTACACAAAAGAAGTTTCCCAAACCTAAATCTCTACAACAACAAAAAATGCAGTTTCACCGAGGTAAAAAATTCCTTAAGAAAGAATAATTGTATTTAGAGTATATGCCTCAAAAGAAAGAATAATTGTATTTAGATTATATGCCTCAACTATGGATTATAGGTCCTAAGTGACATAAATTTAATCTGAGCTCATCAGTCTCTGGGCCAGACAGAAAAGTTTGGCCAAATAATAGGAGTCAAGATCTCAAGAGACCTACTGTTGGCACTATTGTGAACTTAGACTGAGCCCTCGGAAAAACCACTTACCTCTCTTTGTCTTTAGAGCTCTAAAATAAGATTTCCAATGTGTATTTCCCTAACTTAATACAAATTAGATTAATGTTAAAGATGAAACCTTATATGATGTATGTCAGTTATAGCTCAGTTTTAAAAAAAGATAAACCTAAAACTCTTTCTAATAGTAATCCCTGAGTTAAGTGGACATTATTAGGGAGGAATAAGTGAAACTAAATTTCATTTATAGAAACTGAATGACATAGTAGAAATGAATAAGGAAGAACCTGAAAATCTATTAGAATCATCAGTGAAGTTTTTGCCCAATACTGACCCCTTAAAACCGTTGGATCTGGCATGCAAGTTTCAGAAGTTCCCTTAGAGACAATGATGTAAATTTCTGTTAAAGAAATACTGGGATAAGGAATACAAAGGTAGCTTGTATTTGCAACCTGAACTCCATGTAGAAATAGATTTAAAATACCATGAATTTGACATCTTACAATCAGTAGGCCTTCTATCAGGTTTCTATCCTATCATAGATGTTTTAGTCCTAGAAACAAGATATAATATCTAATGTCCAGCACCTAAAATAGTTATTTTATAACTTGTCTGTTTTACATGATCAGATACATTCAGTTTCACCAGTGAAACAACCAGAATGCACTATACAGCCTCTCAAGCTACAAAAAACATCTGGGAGCTCAGGAAAGCTTATCTGACCTTGTCTAGGCTCAGAAAAATCTCAGTATAGAAAACCAAGGTACACTGCTGGTAGGAGTTGAGTACTATTCAAAAGTAACTACCATCTGTGTGTCAGATATTGGTAGGTGTTAAAGGTACAAAGCCGCTCTAAAACATTGTCTCTGCTTCAGGGAGTTTGTAGTCTAGTTAGTAAGAAAGATAATTAGTGGGTTCTGGTAAATGCAGTGTTAGAGGTATGGGAGAACCAATTTCATGAAAAGCATTCACAGTGCTTTTAAAAGAAAACAAAACCCATTGACCCTGCTTTTAAAAATATTAGCACTTTACTATCACATGTGAACTCTTAAAAATGCAAGTATGAATTACTTACCCTTTTCTGTGACATTCTCTGCATTTTTACAGGAGAGGACCAAGGGAAAAGATAGGTTTTTCTTAGTAATTTCTTTGGGTTTGCTGACCCATCTTTAGGGAAACAAAACAGTGGCACCAACTAATGGTAGAGCTAATCAGAGTAACTGCTCCTTGCTAAAGTCGGACATTCCTCTGAGATTTAAACAGAAATTGAACAAGGTTAGAAAAAGAGTAACAGGAAAGTAACTCTTTGAGAAGTAGTTCCAGGAATTCATTATAAATTTTGTAGTTATACACTGGTGCTCCATTTGTTTTTCAGGCAATAAATGATAAATCTCGTTAAGGAATTTATGAATGACTGCATAATGCTGACCCTCATATATATAGGGCATCCTGCTCACCGCCCCCCCTTCAGTAGGAGAGATATTTGAATTTCTCAAGTAACTAACATAGCGTTTTACATATTAAAGAACATGTTCCTATTTATGATTTCATTTGAACTTAAAAAAAATCTTGTGTGTTAGATGGAGGATATTTCTCTGCTATTTTATAGATAAGAAAGCAGATGCTCTGAAAGGCTGTTATTTTCCCAGCATTAAATAGCTAAGTGTAAAAGCCAGAGCTTTAATCCAGTTGACTTGAAGTCTGTTACACTTGTCTCTAGTGTATGCTAAGAATGAGTTGTTTTGGACAATTTATTCCTCATTCCTCTTTTGATCCATAACAGGCATTTATAAGATGTTGGTTAGCACTGATTTAACACTTGAGTTTGTGGCCATAGAATTGAGCAAAGTTAGGGGCACCTGGGTGGGCTCCGGTCATGATCCCAGGGTCCTGCTCCCTGCTCAGCGGGAAGCCTGCTTCTCCCTCTCTCACTCCCCTTGCTTGTGTTCCTTCTCTCGCTGTGTCTCTCTCTGTCAAATAAATAAATAAAATCTTAAAAAAAAAAAAAAAAAGAATTGAGCAAAGTTAATTGTGGGGGGGGATTGCAGAGCATGGGAATAGAACCTGTACTTTGGCTTATTAGCCGTACTTACTAGCCAACTTAAGTAACTCTTTTAAACAGCCATGAACAAATACTCTGTGTAAAGAATACCAAGGTACCTGTGTAAATTATAGTTGGACCAAAAGCTGTTAGTATATAATCCATATGGTCTAGTAAAACTAATCTGATTACTTTCTTTACTATAATTCTTCTTCATGAAGACTAGGAGTGAGATATTAAAACAGTTTAATAAGTATTTGTAGAACCTTTGAATATAAGTTTATGAAGCTTCATATTAAGCCTTTTTGCAAGGTTTGTTCTTCGGTTTGACTTACAAAGTCCGGGCAGCATTTTACTCAATTTCACGTAGTGTATTGTTAAAGATGAAAAGTAGCAATATGCTACTGTTGAGTTAAGATAATAACAATTTTGGATATAGTATTTTATGAACAAACAAACATTTCTAGATAAAAGATTAGGTAGGTTTAGTATAATCAAAATGTTTTTAATATAAAGTACAAAGAAGCATCATTTTCTAAGGTGTTTACATTATTTTATACTTTTTTTTTTAAGATTTTATTTATTTATTTACTTGAGAGAGAGAGCTCGAACATGGGGAAGGCAGAGGGAGAGGGAGAAGTGGACTCCCCACGGAGCCTGCTCTGTGGGGCTCGATCCCAGAACCCTGAGATCATGAGTGAGCCGAAGGCAGATGCTTAACGGACTGAGCCACCCAGGCACGCCTTTTGTTATGCTTTTATATAGCATTAGTTTTCTGTGTTTACATAATTAGTCTCATACTGTGTCTGTCATTCTGTAATTTTAACTACAGTATGTCCTATTAGATCTGTAGATGTATTTCTTTTAACAGCTACATAGTATTCTATGAATATTCTAGTTTATAAAGCTAGCTGCTAATGGACCTTTAGGTTTTCTCCTTGGCATTGTAAACAAAAATGCAACAAATGTTCTAGTACCCATACATGCCTTCTGGTGTGTATGTGCAAGTGTTCCTTTATGGCAAATACCAAGGAGAGGGATTTTGGGGTCATAGGGAATCTGTTTTTTAGGTTTATTAAATATTGTCAGATTGCCTTCCAAATTTGTTTTGGCCCATAGTATATGAGTGAACTTGTTTCTTCATATCTTCACTAACACATGATGATGTTTCCCAACTTTAAAATTTTTTGTTGACAGAGGAAAAATTATATTTTATTGCTTTATTTTGTATTCTTCTCATTACTACTGAAGTTGAGTGTCTTCCTGTTTTGTCTTTGATGTTTTATATTGAACACTTTTCATTTCTTCCATAGATTGCCTATTTTATCCTTTGTCAAGTGTTAAAAATTAGGTTGTGTCTTTTTTTTTTTTTAATCCCCCTAGGCATTCCTGATATTGAATACTAGCACTTTGTCTACTTAAATATTTGCAAAGATTTTCACTGAGTGGGATTGTCTCTTTGCTTATATTTGCTTTTTGTGTTTATATAAAAAAGGTGTCCCTTATCCCAAGATTATAAATATTCTTCCATATTTTGTCACATTAAAAATTTTTTTAATCTAAGTTTTTAATCTACCTGAAGTTTATTTTGTAAGATAGGGTTCTTTTTTTTTTTTTAAGTTTTTATTTATTTGACAGAGACACAGCAAGAGAGGGAACACAAGCAGGAGGAGTGGGAGAGGGAGAAGCAGGCTTCCCGCCAAGCAGAGAGCCCGATGTAGGGCTCGATCCCAGGACCCTGGGACCATGACCTGAGCTGAAGGCAGACGCTTAACGACCGAGCCACCCAGGCGCCCCTGTAAGATAGGGTTCTAAATTAACTTTTCCCCCATATGGATACCCAGTTGTCCTAACATGGTTTAGTTCATCTTCTCCCCACTGGTTTTGAAATGCCATTTGTAACATAAAACTAATTAAATGAATTCAGAGGTCTGTTTTTGAACTGGGTTCTGTTTCTTCCGTCTATTTTTTATTGCCAGTACCACAATTCTGATTAATTGGCCTTATACATTAATTTGGGGCAATTCATAACTTCATAATATTTTCTTTCCCATTCATGAACATTATACATATTTAGCTTTTTTCAGCACATTTGTATAGAGTTCTTCCTTTAAGATTTTACACAGTTTTTGTTAGTTTGATTTCTTCATACTTTATAGTTTTTAATATTATTATAAATGGACTTTTTTCTTTTATATTTTCTTATCACTAATTCAGTCAGCAAATGTTTGTTAAGTACTTTCTACATGCATGAGATTGCTGTTGATGCTGAGAGTATAAAAGTGGACAAAATACAAGAATTGCCCTATGGGAGTTTAAAATCTAGTGAAGGAGGGGCGCCTGGGTGGCTCAGTTGGTTAAGCATCTGCCTTCAGCTCAGGTCATGATCCCGGGGTCCTGGGATCGAGCCCCACGTTGGGCTCCCTGCTCAGCGGAGAGCCTGCTTCTCTCTCTCTCCCTCTGCTGCTCCCTCTGCTTGTTCTCTCTGTCAAATGAATAAATAAAATCTTTAAAAAAAATAATCTAGTGAAGGGAATTTGACATAAAACTGATTTAAAAAAAGTAATTACATAATATGTCTGATGCTGATAAGTACTGTGGACAAAAATGAAGGACAAAAAAAAAGAGGAAGGGAGTTGGGCATGGTTCATAATTACATAGAATGGTTAAGGAAGACCTCGCTGCTAAAGTTAACATCTGAGAAGACTTAAAAAAATCATGGAGCAGCAGCACCTGATGCTCGTTGGTGGAGCATGCGACCCTTGACCTTGGGTTTGTGAATTCGAGCCCCATGTTGGGTGTAGAGATTACTTAAAGAAAAAATATCTTAAAAAAAAAAAATGACGGAGCAAGGAAAGACCATTACAGGGAAAGGAATGCAAAAAATGAAGGTGGGAGTGAGCTTGATGTGTTCATGGAATGGCCACCAGGTAGGTCCCTGTGGCCAGATGATGGTGAAGTTGGGTTGCTGTGGGAGGGAGGGAGGTCAGAGAGTTAGGACTGAGAATGGAGAGGGGGTTGATGGAGAGCAGGGCAGATCATGAATGGTCTCACTGGCCATTTTAAGCCCTGAATTTTATTCTGACAAGGGAAGCCAGAGGGATTTTTGGTCAGAAGAGGAACGTGCTATATTTCCAGTTTTGAAAGGATCATTCTTGCTTTGTGGAGAAGTAGTATATAACTGGTGTTTAAGGTTCTTGCAGTAATTCAGAAAAGTAATAGTTGTATCTTGTATGAAGTTGATTGTGGTGGAGGTTTAAGAAGTAATTGGATTCTGGATATATTCTGAAAGCAGAGTTCATAGGATTTACTATCATTAGAAAGCTATAAAGTTTGTTGATTTTTTGTGTGCTCGTTTTTGTATCCAGTTAGGATGCTCTCAGCTACAAGTAGTAGAAAACTTGTTTAGTAGCTTAAACAATAAGGTGATTGTTATCTCACATTATAAGGAATCCAAAGCAGAGCTTTTGAATCATGCTTTAGAGAGGGGGTTTTCCAAGTTCACCTTGCTTAACAATCACCTGGAAAACTGGCAAATCACCTCGCCCATAAAATTGCATTTCTAGGAAATATAAAGGTGATGCCCAAGTGAGTACCACACTTTGGATAATACTGACTTGGAACACAATAATTAGAACCATAGTTTAGTGTTCAGTGTTTGAGCAAAACTGTGGAACCAGACTACTTGGGTTCATATCTCAGCTCCACTGTTCGCTGTCTGTATTTTAAAAGTTCAGGTATATTGATCTTAAGGGGCTGTTTTCATGGTCATTTCTAATTTTAATTTATTATGTATAATATATGTATATTGGTTATGATAATAGGTGTTTGAAATTTCTTTGTGGTCAGGAGCATCATCAATTTTTGTAAATATTCTGTGTTGGAAGAAAGAATTTTCTGTTTATTGAGTGCTTGGGTTTGATGTGGAAAAAAGATCACAGACACAAAATTTTAAAATGAGACTGTCTTTTTAAAGAACTGAATTGCAGAAAGGAAGAAGTGCTTACCAACCAGAGGCTGGAGACCAGAATACACCATCTTCTTAACATTTCTCAAAATTGCGTCTATTTATATCTGAATATGAAGTCATGATGGATCAACAGAAGAGGACGGTCTGAGGACCCTTAAGTAGAGGAAGCAAAAGACTTTTAGGTGGAGGAGGAAAAGCGTACTGATTGTTCCCTCCTAAGGAAGGGGAAAGTGGACCTTTCTAACTTAGAAAAAATTTAGAAAAATAGAAAAATCTATTTAAACTTGGAAAACTTCAAGAGGCTGATGATAGTTTTGAAAGGAATCATAGCGTTTTTCCAATAAAACACTTTATTTTATTATCTCTTATTTTCTTAAGATCTTATTTTCTAGGGGCGCCTGGGTGGCTCAGTCGTTAAGTGTCTGCCTTCGGCTCAGGTCACGATCCCAGGGTCCTGGGATCGAGCCCCACATCGGGTTTCCTGCCCACCGGAAAGCCTGCTCTCCCTCTCCCACTCCCCCTGCTTGTGTTCCCTCTCTCACTGTCAAATAAATAAATAAAATCTTAAAAAAAAAAAAAAAAGATCTTATTTTCTAATTGCTGACATGCAGCACACTGTCTAATTATGGCAAAGTTGATTTTTTCATAAGTTCGTATTTTGGCTGAGATCAGTATTTAAAATTGTGTGACTTGGAATACATCTAATCTCTGCACCTCAGTTTTCTTACTTATGAAATGGAGCTGGCCATAGAATCCTTCTTTCCAGAGTTGTTGTAAGAGTTATATGATGTAATACATAAAAAGTGCTTATAAGGGTACCGGTTGCATAATGTACATCAGTGAGTTTAAGTTGTTATTTGACCTAGTTCATTAAGCATCTCTTCCATCAAGCTTGTTAGATGTGTTATTCAGATCCTATAGGTCTCTATTAACTTTTTGCCTATTTTGTCTGTTGGTTTCTTTAAGAATATTAAAATTCTCCAGCTATGTTGAAATTTATTTCTTCTTCTTTTTTTAAAGATGTATTTATTTGAGAGAGAACATGCGAGTGAGTGGGGGGAGGGGCAGAGGGAGAGAGAGAGACAAGCAGACTCTGGGGAGTGCTGAGCCCTGAGCACAACTCGGGGCTTGATCCCAGGACCCTGAGATCATGACCTGAGCCGAAACCAAGCCTTGGCCGCTTAACCAACTGCACCACCCAGACACCCCTGTTTATTCCTTCTTGTAGTGCAGTTCTTGCTTCATACATTTTGAAGCTCTGTTGTCAGATATATAAACTTTAAAGAATGTTAAATTTTCTTTTTTATTGTTTCTATAAGGAAAACCTCTTTTTGACTCTTAATGATTCTGTCCTTGAATTAAAATTTTTTTTTTAAGATTTTATTTGTAAGAGAGAGACAGCGAGAGAGGGAACACAAGCAGGGGGAGTGGGAGAGAGAGAAGCAGGCTTCCCACCAAGCAGGGAGCCCGATGTGGTGCTCGATCCCAGGACCCTGGGATCGTGACCTGAGCCGAAGGCAGATGCTTAATGACTGAGCGATCCAGGCACCCCGAATTAAATTTTATCTAATAATATTGACATAAAGTTTTATTCTTGAGTATGGGGCTTACTTCTTTGGGCTCTCACATTCTAGATTTTGGATTGATAGTTCTTTGTACTATTTTTTCCTAATCCCTGCTTTAAAAAAGTCTACTATTATTATTGTCATTTTTAATACTTCACCCAACTTTTTAGTGGTCCTTGGTAGGAGGGTTCATGAGAATAATCTAGTCCATCACTATTGTAAGCAGAGGCAGAAGTACCTGATACACTTTTCTTCTTCGAAAGTAGATTCTTTTTAAAAGGTCTTTTACTGTGGACTTATGGGTGGCGAACTCAGTTATTATATATGTGGGGACATCTTTCTTTTCTCCTCATTGCTGGGGCCCCTTTAGGTTAGCTGGGTATAGAGCTCTCAGTTGTGTTTATTTTCCCTTAGCACCCTAAAAATATTCCTCTGTTAACCTTTTTTTTTTTTAAGATTTTATTTATTTATTTGAGAATGAGAGAGAAAGCATGAACAGGGTGGAGGAGGAGTGGGAGAAACAGATTCCCCACTGAGCAGGGAACTCCACAAGGGGCTTGATCCCAGGACCCTGAGATCATGACCTGAGTCGAAGGCAGATGCTTAACCGACTGAGCCACCCAGTCACCCCTCCTCTGTTATATTTTGAACTCTGTTTTTTTCTTTTGAGCCCTACTGTAACTCAGAAGTCTACTGCGAATTTATTTTTCTTTCTTCTTCAAAGAGCTCTTTTAGTGCACATTTTAATTTTTTAATTGAGATATTCACATTATGAAAAAGTTTACCCTTTTCTAGTATATAATGTAGTGACTTTTGGTGTATTCACAGATATGTGGAAACAATCACTACACTTAATTCTGGAACATTTTCTGTTTATTTTATTTTTATTTTAAGTAAATCGGTCATGGAGCCCAATGCAGGGTTTGAACTCACAACCCTGAGGTTAAGACCTGAGCTGAGATCAAGAGTCAGCCATGTCACTGACTGAGCCACCCAGGCACCCCATTTTCTATGCTTTAGAAACGTGTACCCTTTGTCTATTCTCCCTACCCCCCCAACTCCTTTGTTCTAAGCAACCACTAATCTATTTTCTGTCTCTGTAGATTTTTCCTTTCTGAATTTTTATATGAATTGAATCGTAGTATGTAGTCTTTTGTGACTGGTAATCTTAGCATGATGCTTTCTAGGTTAATCCACGTTGTAGCATGTATCGGTACTTCATTCCATTTTATGTCGGAATAATTAATTGTATTGATATACCACATTTTGTTTATCCATTCTTGCATTAACTGATATCTGGGTTGTTTCCACCTTTTGGCTATTGTAAATAGTGCTGCTATTGAACATTCTTTTTTTGAGAGAGAGAGAGTGAGTGCACACGAGCAGGGGGAGGAGCCGAGGGAGAGAGAGAATCTCAAGCAGACTTCCCGCTGAACGTGGAGCCTAACGTGGGGCTCCATCTCACGACCCTGAGATCATGACCTGAGCCAAAATCAGGACTTGGTCATTTAACCAACTGAGCCACCCAGGCACCCCAGCTGCTATGAATATTCTTACGAACAAATATGTGTTTGAAATCTGTATTCAGTTCTTATGTGTATATACTTTAGGAGTGGAATTGCTAGATTGTGTGGTAATTTTATGTTTAACATATTGAGGAACTGCCAGACTTTTCCACAGCAGCTGCACCATTTTGCATTCCCACCAACCATGTGCAGTGGTTTAGTCTTCTCCATGTCTTTACTAACAGTTGTTCTTTTCTTTTTCTCCCCCCCTTTTTTGTTTATAACGTCCTAGTGAGTGTGAAGTAGTATCTCATTGTAGTTTTGTTTTGTATTTCCCTTATGACTAATGATGCTGAGCATCTTTTCATGTGCTTTTGACTGTTTGTGTATCTGTTCAGATTATTTGACGTTTTTAATTGGGTTGTTTATGTTTTTATTGTTGAGTTGAAAGAATTCTTTCTTTTCTTTTCCCTTCTTTCTTTTTTTTTCTTTTCTTTTCCTTCCTTCCATCCATCTGTCCATCCGCCTGCCCACCTGTCTGTCTGTCTTTCTTTCTTGTAGGCTCCATGCTCAGTATGGAGCCCAGTGCAGGGCTTGAACTCAAGACTCTGAGATCAAGACCTAAGCTGAGATCAAGAGTCAGATGCTTAACCGACTGAGCCACCCAAGTACCCCAAGAGTTTTTTATTTTGGATACTAAACCTTTATCTTATATATGATTTGCAATTACTCTCTTTGCATGCTTTGTAGTTTTTTTTTTTTTAATTAATTAATTTATTTGACAGAGAGAGACACAGCGAGAGAGGGAACACAAGCAGGGGGAGTGGGAGAGGGAGTAGCAGGCTTCCCGCTGAGCAGGGAGACCGATGCGGGGCTCGATCCCAGGACCCTGGGATCATGACCTGAGCCGAGGGCAGACGCCTAACAACTGAGCCACCCAGGCGCACCCATGCTTTGTAGTTTTTGATTGAAAACAGAACATCTTGAATATTAAAATGTGGCAACTCTATAAATCATATTCTCTCCCCTCCAGGGTTTGTTGATCCTGCTTATTGTAGTATTATTTGTTGAGTGTCTTTTCTGAACTAATTCTGTCAATTCTGCATTCTTTGTCATGTGTAGCCACTGAAATGTCTATTCCATTAGTGGAGTAGTCAGCTAACAATTTTACAGAGATTTCCTTAAACACCTGGAACCAAAAATTTTCAGTCTTTGCTGAGAGGCTCTTTGTATATGTTGGGACATGCCTGCAACACTCAGACAGTCCACAGTTATGCCTTAGCCTTCACTTCCTGCTTTTGCATACCCTTAAGAACAGCCAAAAGTGACAGCTTAGGGACTTCTCAGGTCTTTCCTGAGCATGTATGCGACCCGGGGCATGCATGGGGCCTTTAGATTCCCAGGAATAACCAGGCGCGGTGGGGCGCGCCTGTAGTCCCAGCTACTCGGGAAGCTGAGGCAGGCGGATCACTTGAGCCCAGTAGTTCTGGGCTGTAGTGTGCTATGCCGATCAGGTATCCGCACTAAGTTCGGCATCAATATGGTGACCTCCCGGGAGTGGGGGGGACCACCAGGTTGCCTAAGGAGGGGCGAACTGGCCCAGGTCAGAAACGGAGCAGGTCAAAACTCCCGTGCTGATCAGTAGATTCCCAGGAATATGCTGGGGCTTTTTAACACCCTTATGGCCATCTCTTTTTCTGGTCCTTTCCTCTCTAGTTCTTTGCATAGTCTGCTGTTGGCTCTGTTATCTGTCCCTCATACAGCAGTGATTAAAACATTTGCCTATAAATGTTTTGGACAAAGTAGGATAGTTTCTTTAGTACTAGGTTCCTTTCGAGTCCAGGAAAATAAAGCCAAACCTTTTGAGCCAGTCTTCCAGGGAGCTACAGACAGGTGAAGACAAATAATTGCAACACTAGCTTAGTGAGTTAGAAGACAGTCAACACAGTTAATAAAATTTAAGCTCTATAATAGAACTATAAACTGTGCTATGGATTATAGGGAAGCAAGAGAACTTCTCTACTTACAGAATATTGGGATTTCTGAAGTAGTCTCAAATAAAGCATCTGCCTTATCCTTGCCAAAGTTCTATACAAATGCAGAAAACAGGAGTGGCAGATAGGGGCCAAAATACCACTTATATTACTAGGAGAGACTAGTTTGGAGGATACAGTTTTCAGCGTATGAATCAAATTTTGCCTATTAACCTAAGTTCTTTTGGTAGACCCTCCTGGTTCCAGGCAGTGCTGTGCTGGATTAAGCCTTCCTACACAGGGGAGAGTCTGTCCCTAAAGAAGTTGAGAATATTTGCTCCAGACCTTGAAAAGGTAGAAACACAGATGAGCCAAGTTTGCTCTTCATGCTTCTAAGATTAACCAGTCAGGTAGGTTCAGATAAGTTTTTCCATCTCTATCAGTAAAGAAGTACAGAGAAGCCAGGGGTGGGTTTAGAAAAAAGTTCTTCCTCATGGAAACCTGAAGTGGGAGACATTCCTCTGTAACAGAGAGGATCAAAGAAGCTTTCATGAAGGATATGAAATTGGAGCAGAGCATTTTTTTTTTTAAGATTTTTTTCTTTTAGAGAGAGAGAGCATGAGCAGGGGAGGGGCAGAGGGAGAGGGAGAGAGAGAATCTTAAGCAGACTCCACACTGAGCACAGAGCCCATCGAGGGGCTAGATCTCATGACCTTGAGATCACGATCTCAGTCGAAACCAAGAGTCAGATGTTTAACCAACTGTGCCACCCAGTCACCCCTGGAGCAGAGCATTAAAAATTGATAGATTTCTAGGTAGAAGATAAAAAAGCCAGAGAGATGAGAAAATATAGGCTCTCTTTGAAAACAAGAGGTAGTCTAATTTAACTGAGCATTTGAGTTCTTGATTTCAATTATGTTATCCTTTGGGAGTTAATTATCAAACGTAAACATTTAGCCCTTGAACAGTAGTTGATTCATTTTCAAGGTTATTTGACTTGAAAGATTATAAACATCACCTCTTTCTGGTTTTAAGACAGCAAAGTAAAATTATTTCCAGGCTCATTTGAAAAATCACATAAAAACAGGAATATAATACACATCTGTAATCCTGCTTGTATAGGAAGAGGAAAAGCAGAAAGAAATAGTGAGGAGAGGAAGGTCAAGCCCAAATGCCTATAGAGGAGAATACTGGCAAGAGGCAGATGATGATTTGTTTGCAGGACGCCTGCCTGAGAAACTCAAGAGCATGGAAGTATTGTATACCAGATGGAGGTTGAGAACAGGGGGGTTGTCTGAAAGTCTGTACTGGGAGATGGATCCCTCTCTGCCCCCTTCCCTCCTCTCAGTATTTATCCCCTTCACCCTGAGGAGTTGGACAGCTGTCATCAGCCTTACAGAAGTCAGGAGATTATTCTTTGGAGGAATTGAATTTGAGAACTTCCGGACCTAGAAACCCAAGCCCGGAGGAGGATGGGGCTGATCAGCTACACTGAATATGGGAAGTTCCCAGTCTCCTTCCCTCACCTAGTTCCAGAATTCTGTCACCTAGGTAAAAGATTGGAGAATCTTCCTCCTATTAAGAGAATGACCCCAAAAGAAAAGATAGCTGAATTTAATAATTTTGCTTATGTATCAATAGGTTCATGCCTATCAGTGTTGATTTTTTTATTATTTGACAGCACAAGTAGGCAGAGCGGGCAGGCAGAGGGAGAGGGAGACACAGGCTCTCCGCTAAGCAGGGAGCCTGATGTGGGGCTCGATCCCAGGACTCTGGGATCATGACCTGAGCCGAAGGCAGACACTTCATCAACCTAGCCACCCAGGCGCTCCATCAGTGTTGATTTAAAAACAAAACAAAAGGGCGCCTGGGTGGCTCAGTTGGTTAAGCGACTGCCTTCGGCTCAGGTCATGATCCTGGAGTCCCAGGATCGAGTCCCACATCGGGCTCCTTGCTCAGCAGCGAGTCTGCTTCTCCCTCTGACCCTCCCCCCTCTCATGCTCTCTCTCTCTCTCTCATTCTCTCTCAAATAAATAAATGAAATCTTTAAACAAAACAAAACAAACCTATAAGCATGTTTTTGTTTATTCTTTACCTTGCTGGCAGACAACTGCATGAAGTCATTCATGACCAAACTATTTATAGAACTGCCCCATAGAACAAAAGTTCTAGGAAATCTACAAAAGCCTTAGATTAATAAAATGGAAAAAAAAATTTTTTTAAAGTAGGCTCCATGCCCAGTGTGGGGCTTGAACTCACAACCCTGAGATCAAGAGTCATACATTCCACTGACTAAGCCAGCCAGGCACCCCTAAAATGGAAAAAAAAATTTTAAGAGGGAGGGGTCTGACTAATAAAAGGTTGCCAATATTATTTTAGAAAACATATCATATGCTGTTGATATTTTAAAACAAAGTACAGATTAACTTACACCAAATATGAAGGCTATAATCCCAACATTCAACAATGCATGTAGATTTGTGAAAAATCTCATTGTCTTAACTTTTTTCATTTTGCCTTGGAGTCACCACTGGTTTGGGGAGATAGGATCAAGCATACTGCCAAAGAATGGAGTTATCCAGCTTATGATCTAGGTTAAGTCCTCCTTGGATCATACATACAGTAATGACACTGGCCTGTTTTTTCCCCTCAGTCTGTATTGATTTTAATTTTGTTTTAGTACATTCTGTAATCCTTAGGTAAAGTGCATTTCTTTATTTCTGTTGGTTCTGTTTTTGGTTTCTTTATTCCTTTTTTTTTTAATTTCCAGTTTTATTGAGATGTAATTGACATATAAACATGTAAGTTTCAGGCATACAGTGTGAAGATTTGGTATATATATATTTTGCAAAATGATTACCACAGTAAGGTTAATTAACACATCCATCACCTCACAGAGTTAACTTTTGTGTGTGGTGAAAACGTTCAAGATTTACTCTCTCAACAACTTTCAAGTATGCAATACAGTAATGTTAACTATAGTCACCATGCTGTACATCAGATTTGCAGAACTTACTCATTTTGTAACTGGAAGTTTGTACACTTTGATCACCTTCACCAATTTCCTCCACCCCTCAAGACCCCAGCAACCACTACATTTAAGTGAGATTATACAGTATTTATCTTTCTCTGACTCATTTTACTTAGCATAATGCCCTTATCCATTTTGTTATAAAAGGCAGGATTTCCTTCTTTTTAATAGTTGAATAATATTCCTCTGTGTGTGTGTAGGTGTGTGTCCCCAGAAGAGGATTGCTAGATTATATGGTGGTTCCATTTTAAGTTTTTGAGGAACCTCCATACAGTTTTTTCATACTGTTAGTTGCTGCATCAATTTACATTTTCACCAAGAATACACAAGGATTTCCTTTTTTTCACATCCTCACCAGCACTTATTATCTTATGTCTTTTTAATAATAGCCATTCTAAAAGGTATGAGGGCTGTATCATTGTAGTTTTGATTTGCATTTCCTTGATGACTAGTGATGTTGAACACCTTTTCATACACCTCCTGGTCATTTATATATCTTCTTTGGAACAGTGTCTATTAGGGTCCTGTGCCCATTTTTAAATTGGGTTATTTGCTTTTTTGCTATTATGTGAGTTCCTTATATATTTTATATATTAACCCCTTATCAGATAAGTTATTTGCAAAAATTTTTCCTGTTCTGTAGGTTACCTTTTCATTTTGTTGATCATTTCCTTTGCAGATAGAAGCTTTTTATTTATTTATTTATTTATTTTTTTAATTTTATTTATTTATTCATGAGAGAGAGAGGCAGAGGGAGAAGCAGGCTCCCAAGGAGCAGGGAGCCCGATGCGGGACTCGATCCCAGGACCCTGAGATCATGACCTGAGCCAAAGGCAGATGCTTAACCATCTGAGCCACCCAGGCGCCCAGCTTTTTATTTTTTATTAAGAAAAGCCCCAGTGTGGGGCTTGAACTCATGACCATGAGGTCAAGAGTTTCATGCTGTACTGACTGAGCCAGCTAGGCGCCCCTAGAAGCTTTTTAGTTTGATATAGTCCCACCTGTTTTTTGTTTTTGTTTTGTTTTGTTTTTAAGAGAGAGAGCATGTGCACTTGAGGGGGTTGGGCAGAGGGAGAGAGAGAATCTTCAGCAGGCTCCACACCCAGCATGGAGCACAATGCAAGGCTCGATCTCACGACCCTGAGATCATGACCTGAGGGGAAATCAAGAGTCAGACTTAACCGACTAAGCCACCCAAGCACCCTGATATAGTCCCACTTGTTAATTTTTACTTTCCTTGCTTGTACTTTTGGTGTTCTATACAAAAAAATCTTTGCCAAGACCATTGTCAACATTTTCATGATGTTTTCTTGTAGGAGTTTAACAGTTTGGGGTATTACATTTATTTCAGTCTTTAATCCATTTTGAGTTAATTTTTCTCAGTAGTGTAAGATAGAGGTCCAGCTTCATTCTTTTGCATGTGAACCTCCAGTTTTCCCAGCACCATTTATTAAAGAGACTGTCTTTTTCCCATCGAGTATTCTTGGGTCCCTTTTCAAATATTAGTTGACCATATATGCGTGGGTTTATTTCTGGGCTCTTGATTCTGTTCTGTTGGTGTATGTGTCTGTTTTTATGCCAGTGCCATACTATTTTGATTACTGTAACTTTGTAATGTGGTTTCAAATCAGGAAGGGTGATGACTCCAGCTTTGTTCCTAAGATTGCTTTGGCTGTTTGGGGTCTTTTGTAGTGGCATATGAATTTTAGGATTTTTTTCTATTTATTTATTTATTTATTTTTAAAGATTTTATTTATTTATTTGACAGAGAGCACAAGTAGGCAGAGCGGCAGGCAGAGGGAGAGGGAGAAGCAGGCCCCCCCCGCTGAGCAGGGAGCTGGACGTGGGGCTCGATCCCAGGACCCCAGGATCATGACCCGAGCTGAAGGCAGCTGCTCAACCGACTGAGCCACCCAGGCGCCCCAGGACTTTTTCTATTTCTGTGAAAGAATGCCGTTGGAATTTTGATTGGGATTGTATTGAATCTGTAGATCACTTTGGGTAATATGGATATTCTTAACACTGTTAATTCTTAAAATCCATGAACATGGGTTTTCTGTTTGTGTCTTCAATTTTTTTCATCAATGTCTTATAGTTTTTAGTGTACAGATCTTTCACCTCCTTGGTTACATTTATTGTTAAGCATTATTTTTGATGTGGTTGTAAATGGGATTGTTTTCTTTATTAATATTTTCTATATATATGATCATGTCCTCTGCAGAGAGTTTTACTTCTTCCTTCTGATTTGTATGCTTTTTTCTTTCTTTTTCTTGCTTAATTACTCTGATTCGGACTTCTAGTATTATGCTGAGTAGGAATGGTGAGAGTGGGGGCACCCTTGTCTTGTGTTTTATTTTAGAGAATAAGCTTTCAACTGTTCACTGTTGTGTGATATTAGCTGTGGGCTTGTTGTATATGGTGTTTATTATGTTGAAGTATATTCTATCCATATCTGATTTGTTGACAGTTTTTATCATGAAAGGATATTGAATTTTGTCCAATGTTGTTTCTGTATTTGTTGAGGTTGATCATATTTTTATCTTTCATTCTATTAATATAGCATATTAATGTGGTATATCACATTGACTGGTATGTTGAACTATCATTGCATCCAGGGATAAATCTTCCTTGATCATCGTGTATGATTCTTTTAATGTGCTGTTGAATTTGGTTTGCTATTTTGTTGAATTTTTGTATCTGTATTCATCAGGGATATTAGCCTATAGTTTTCTTACAGTTTCCTTATCTGGCTTTGGTAACTGGATAATACTGGCTTCATGAAGTGGTTTTGGGGAGTATTTTCTCCTCTTCAGTTTGTTGGGAAGAGTTTGAGAAGGATTGACATTAATTCTTTTTTAAATGCTTCCTGGAATTTACCAGTGGAACCATCTGGCCTTGGGCTTTTATTTTGGAGGAGGTTTTTAGTTACTGATCCAATCTCCTTATTAGTTATTGGTATGTTCAGATTTTCTACTTTTTTGTGATTCAGTCATGGAACTGTTATAAACCGATACATATTAAAGTTTTGTATAGTTTATTTGAGGAAACATTGATCCAAATCACAGAGTGCTAACCCAGATGATGTTTAGAAGTGCTCCACAGGACTAGAGGCAAGATGCAGAAGAAAAGTAAAGAAATTATTTGATTGGCTCTTTTAAATGGTTGCCTTATTTGAGATTTTTCTTCTGTTTGATTTTTTTTTTTTTCCTTCAGATTCCAGTGCATTGACTCTGGTTTAGGTCTTGGTTTGTGTACAGAGGCCACCGAGGTTTTGGTTTCCATATCAAGGCATTGAAGCCACCTCTGTCTAATGGCCTTCTTGTTGAATTACTTTAACAGTAGGTCGTCATGTTTCTAGGGATGTATCCATTTCTTTTAGGTAGTCCAGGTTGTCAGGGTATAATTGTTCGTAGTAGTCTCATGATCCTTTGTATTTTTTTGGTATCATTTGTAATGTTTCCTCTTTCATTTATAATTTTGTTTGAGTCCTCTTTTTTCCCTGGTTAGTCTGGCTGTGGGTTTCTCAGTTTCATTTATCCTTTCAAAGAACCGGCTCTTAGTTTCATTTGTCTTTTTTATTGGTTTCCTTTATTTCTGCTCTAATCTTTATTATTTCCTTTTAAGTTTGGGCTTAGTTTTTTGCTCCTTTTTCTAGTTTCTTCGGGTGTAATGTTTGCTTGTTTATTTGAGATCTTAAGATAGGTATTTATAGCTATAAGCTTTCCTCTTAGAATTGCTTTTGCTGCATTCCATACATTGCGGTATGTTGTTTCTATTTGTTTGTCTCAAAATAGTTTTTGATTTCCATTTTGATCTCTTCTTTGATCCAATGGTCGTTTAATAGTGTGTTGTTTAATTTGCATGCATTTTGTGAAATTTCCGGTTTTCCTCCTGTGACTGGTTTTTAGTTTCATACTTGTTATATTATGATTTATAATAAATAAATGTTGGTCTTTGTCCACAATTCTTGGCTCACAACTCCCAAACTCTTGGAATTTCCTAAATGATAAGAGCAATGGAAACTTCTTTTGTTGAGAATTTTTTTTTTTTAAGAGAGAGTGTGTGCGTGAGCATGCAGTATGCATGGGGAGGGGGAGAGGGAGAGAATCTTAAGCAGACTTTGGTGCTGAGGGTGGAGTGCAGAAGGAGGGATGCTGAATCTCAAGACCGTGAGATCATGATCTGAGCTGAAATCAAGGAGTCTGATGACGCTTAAGTGACTGAGCCACCCAGATGCCGCTGTCCTGGGGAATGTTTTTGTGTGCACTTGAGAAGAATGTGTATTCTGCTGCTGTTGGATGGAATGTTCTGTATATGTCTCTTAGGTCCAT
The DNA here is from genome assembly GCF_002201575.2 of Neomonachus schauinslandi. Lineage (NCBI taxonomy): Eukaryota > Metazoa > Chordata > Mammalia > Carnivora > Phocidae > Neomonachus > Neomonachus schauinslandi. The sequence goes on along the minus strand of NC_058417.1, from coordinate 37,953,489 downwards.
TAGGTCTACAGTGTTGTTCAAATCTTCTGTTTCCTTATTGATTCCCTGTCTGGCAGTTCTGTTGTTGAGAGTAGAAATAAAATTGCTGTTTATTTCTCCCTTTAGTTCTGTTACTATTTGTTTTATATATTTAGGTGCATAAATATTTACAATTGTTATATCCTGTTGAATTGACCCCTTATCATTATATAATAATGATTTTACATAATATATATAATACTATATAATAATGATATATAATACCTTTATCTCTATTTCTTTTTTTAAAGATTTTATTTTATTCTTACTATTTTAAAGATTTTATTTATTTGTCAGGGAGAGCGAGCAAGCACACAAGCAGGGGCAATAGCAGGCAGAGGGAGAAGCAGGCTCCCCACTGAGCAAGGAACCCAATGTGGGACTTGAACCCAGGGTCCTGGGATCAGGACCTGAGCCAAAGGCAGATGCTCAACCAACTGGCCACCCAGTGCCCCAAGCCATATTTGTCTTAATACAAATTGCCTTCATTCTTCTAGGTTGGCTATCTGGAATAATATAGAACTACTTGATTCTAAAGGACAATTCTTCAGATATTTGATAGCAACTGTAATGTTCTTCCATTCAAGACTTTGAATATTCCTCTTACTGTTACCATTTTCCCTAAGACTTAGTTTGGAACCTCTCAATATCCAAGGTCCATCTTCTAAATGATATTTAGTCAGTTTCCTTTCTCAAAGGTGACATTAGAGTTCTTGACAACCATTCAGAATATACAGTAGGGTAGTTTTCTTGCTTGATCTAGTCCTTATGCTTCCCATTAATGTATCCTAAGATTATAGTTTTTCTTTTCTTTTAAAATTTGTTCCAGCAAGTCACATAAATGACTCATAGTAAACTAAAACTGTTTAAATTTTTTTTTTTTTTTGTGAAACCAGGCTTCCTGCTTTGTATTTATGTAACTGGTAATTGCTTAATATAAATGAAAGATTTTTTAACTTATCCCTATTTAGTTTCCTCTTGATACTGTCCTTTAGAAAACATAAATCATATTGAATCCTGATTCTGTTACCAAAGGTATTATTTATCCTAATGGGTTTTCTCGTCTCCACAAGTTTAGTAAATATGCTTAATGAATTTATCCAAGACATCTAAAACTAGTGCATGAGAATTTTGATCAAACTTGGGTGTTTGAGAGTACGTGTATTTCCTTTCCTCTTCAAATAGTACTAAAATTACAGTAAAGGAATAAAAAGAGGCATAAGACCCCAGGGACAAAAATGAGTGGAAGAAGAAGAAACAACCATAGATGCAAAATTTCAACTATTTTTTAGAAGATAAAAAATGGATAGAAGAATATTAAGTGATTGGAGGAAGATACACCCTGGGTTGTCTGCAGAGACAAGCAAATGAGTTTACCCAACACAGCCTCCCCAGAGACTCAACATTTGGTGGCAAAGTGTCTCTGAAAAGACAAGGATGAGGCTTGAGATTAAAAGTAGGTAATGTTAAAACAAAACAAAAGAAAAACAAAACTTAGGTAATATTTCAAAGTCTTGTATGAAGTGGTTGAGTCATGTAAACTACTTCTTCCTCCTCTAGGAAACTGGGTATTTTTTTCTTCCAGAAAATGGAAGCTGAGGGTTCTGGATCCGGGAACATCAGATGCATGAAGAGGATAGGGGTTTGGAGCCAAGGAATTAAATGAAAATCTGCATACAGACTGTTGGGTCTTTGATATAAAAATGAGCTTCCATTTAGCTTCTTAATGTCATGAATAGGAATGGACAACCAAGGAATAACCAGTTAGTTGAGGAAAGCCTCTAAAATAAGAGGCCAGGGGTGCCTGGCTGGCACAGTTGGTTGAGCGGCTGACTCTTGGTTTTTGGCTCAGGATCGTGAGATCAGCACAGTCTGCTTAAGACTCTCTCTCCCATGGGCGCCTGGGTGGCTCAGTTGGTTAAGCGACTGCCTTCGGCTCAGGTCATGATCCTGGAGTCCTGGATCGAGTCCCGCATCGGGCTCCCTGCTCAGCAAGGAGCCTGCTTCTCCCTCTGACCCTCCCCCCTCTCATGTGCTCTCTCTCTCTCATTCTCTCTCTCTCAAATAAATAAATAAAATCTTTAAAAAAAAAAAAAAAAAAAAGACTCTCTCTCCCGGGGCACCTGGGTGGCTCAATCATTAAGCATCTGCCTTTGGCTCAGGTCAGGATCCCAGGGTCCTGGGATCGAGCCCCGCATCGGGCTCCCTGCTCAGCGGGAAGCCTGCTTCTCCCTCTCCCACTCCCCTGGCTTGTGTTCCCTCTCTCACTATATCTCGCTGTTAAATGAATAAAATCTTAAACATAAAAAATCAAAAAAAAGACTCTCCCTCCCTCTGCCCCTACCCTCACATGTACTCGCGCTGTCTTTCAAAATAAATAAATAAATATTTTAAAATAAAATGAGAGGCCAAACAAATGAGACAAGGTAGAGAGCAAAGGGGAGAAAACTGGGGGTGGAGGGGGAAGAGGGTTTTAATCTCTAAAATGAAATATTGCATCTTTAAAGGAACAGGATGTTATTTTGAAAATCTTGCAACAAATAAGAAATAACCTTTACAAATAAAAAAATATAACTATACCCCCCTTCCAAATAGTGGAAAGATTATAGATAAAGTTGAAGCAATTTCCTAGGAATTAGAACAAAAAGATTAAAGGAGGGAAATAGGAGAAAATAATTTTTTAAAAGATTTTATTTATTTGAGGCAGAAAAAGACAGCATGAGAGAGAGAGAACTCGAGCAGGGGGAGGGGCAGAGGGAGAAGCAGGCTCCCTGCTGAGTAGGGAGCCCAACCAAAGCTCAATCCCAGGATCCTGGGATCATGACCTGAGCCAAAGGCAGATGCTTAACCAACCAAGCCACCCAGGCACCCCAAGAGAGAAATAATTTTTAAAATTAAAGATAGACCAGGAGGTCCAATAAGTGACTAATTGAAATTCAGATATGAGCGGACAGAGAAAATAGAAATGATGCCCAAAAAATCTACAACGTATTTTCCAAGTCATAGATTTGTAAATTGAAAAAGCTGAAAGAATAGTAAAAAAGACAAAGACCCAAGAGGCATAATTATGAAATTTAACAAACTGGAGATACAGAGACTTTACTAAAAGCTTCGAGAAAGAGTAACTAGAGGTTACATTCAAAGGACCAATCAGAATGGCATTACATATCACAGTAGTAACATAGGGAGATAGAAATGCATCAAGTTGTGTCTTCGTATATTTTCAGTGGGAAAGATTTCCTACCTATAATTTTAAAAAAAATATTATTTATTTATTTGACAGAGAGAGACACAGCGAGAGAGGGAACATAAGCAGGGGAAGTGGGAGAGGGAGAAACAGGCCTCCTGCAGAGCAGGGAGCCCGATGAAGGGCTCGATCCCAGGACTCTGGGATCATGACCCGAGTCAAAAGCAGACGCTTAAGGACTGAGCCACCCAGGTGCCCCGTCCTACCTATAATTTTATTCCTAGCCAAATTATCAATCAGTGTGAGTCTAGAATAAAGATAATTTTAGACATGCAAGTGACTCCAAAATTCCAGTTCTCATGAGCTTTTTTTGTTCATAAGTTGCCCCTAAATAGTGAGGGAGAAGAAATCAGGTTCAAGAAGCAGAATTCAAAGAGAAGAGCTAAGGAAGAGCCCAAGATGATAGCTGTGTAGCCAGTCCAGAGCATCCCCCAACAGAGTAAAGCCCGAAGAAAGAACAAAGGGTTTTGGGAAGGTACAGCTGCAGGAAAAAGACAGTATCTGATGTATTTGAGCATATGGAAAATATTGAGAGACACGTGACAGATGGAGCTTTTGAGGAAAAGCTAAAAATACATAGAAAACAAAAAAAATGAGGTAGTCATTAATTTGGAGAGAGAAGTGCATGGTCTTACTGTGTGCTGGCTAGTATCTCTCCAGTCCTTTCACACTGACTCTTGATTTAAACAAAGACTGATAAAATTACATGGGATGTGGAGGATGGGGGTAGAAATTGAAACTAAATACTTATATTCCGTGGCAGGATGTCTGTAGATAAATCTAAATTTGACAAGTTAAGCATATTTAGAAAAAGAAAGGCAAAAAAAAAAAAAAAAGAGGCAACAAGAACCTCCTAGAAGATTCTATAGGATGTAAGGATAAGGATGTCTCAGCTGTTTTTCCAGTCCTTTTGTCTTGGTTGTTTTTTTATATAAAAATTCCTTGAAATTATATGGCATATTATAGAGACCTCTTTCCAGATATTTATCAGTTAATTAATACCAGCCAAATATCTAGCTATATCATGCATCCTTTGTTTAGTTGTCTTGTTCATAATAGCACCATTGTCTGACTCATCATGACCTAAGAAGTCTAATAGACTTCCTTGGTCTATTAGCTTGGTATCATTTTCCCTTGATGACTTTCTTACAAAGTTATTTCTTCACTTCTGCTTTAAAGAGTCTTTGTTCTAATTTAACATTGTTTTTCTTGGTTCCTTTTAAATTTAAATATAATTTCTGACATGCGTTAGGATATCTAGGGTGCTGTGTACTTTATTTGTTATGTTATCTAAAACAGGAGAATGCTTTTTCTACAAATAAATACCATGGCTATGTTAAAATACTATTGCTTTGGAAATATTTCCATAACAGTAAGATGATTTAGAATGTGTGTTTGTGAGTGAATTGTAAAATTACTCTCTGACATATGTCTTGGAAAATTCCACAGCTTCTGCCAGTTTTCAGTTTCTGGCACATTGACTAGAATTTGTACATGAGGAAATCAAACTCTACCTTCCCTTGCTTTATCAACCCCTCTGGCATTTTGGAATATGGGATTAGAGGTTAAATACTTGCTAATCCTGAGTCAAACCCATTATTGCCTGGCTGTATCTACTCTTAGTTCTTTAGTGTTTATATAGATGGGTTGGGGCTAGGGGAAGTGAAGGAGGAGGAGAGAGAAGGACAAGTAATTATATTGTTACTTTGAGTTTTCAGTTCTTTCCTTTCACTTCATAACCTCAAAAGAAATTTTCGGTAGGGCATGGAAGATTTCCTGGATTGAGCAGCATCCAAAATGAGTTCGTCATACCCAGTGGATCATCAAAGTTCATGGAGTCCTCAGGGCCCTAAAATGTTGCTGGGGATAATTAAAACTGAATAAGTGAGGGGCGCCTGGGTGGCTCAGTTGGTTGGGCGACTGCCTTCGGCTCAGGTCATGATCCTGGAGTCCCGGGATCGAGTCCCGCATCGGGCTCCCTGCTCAGCGGGGAGTCTGCTTCTCCCTCTGACCCTCCTCCCTCTCATGCTCTCTGTATCTCATTCTCTCTGTCTCAAATAAATAAATAAAATCTTTAAAAAAAAAAAAAAACTGAATAAGTGAAAGAAATAATCAACAGAAAAAAGAATAAAGGTATATACTTATTTTATCCTGAGAGCAGTGAATTGGTAGTGGATATAAATTTTGGTTAGTAAACAGAAGTCAGGATAAAAGAAAGCTCAGAATGTTGAGTCAGATGTTAGAAGGTGTCCAAAGCAGAAAGTTTGACCTATTAAGTAATGTGTCTGTTTTCTAAGTATATCCCTACCTTGGTATTTTTAATCTAGGTATTTCTTTCTTATGATAAATTTACTCATGAGATGGTAATGCACTGGCTGTAGTTTTCATTTAAAATGCAATTATATTTCTACTAGGGACAAGATGTAGGGTGGAGGAATTACAGACTTATTTTGTTTTAGGTTTATTTAGCCATACAAAAATGTTTTTCCTCTTAGATTCTTGCAAGAATATCAGCCAATTGGAAAAACATCTGGTGTTAGTTGAATGAAGGAATGGCATAATCAGTAAAAATTACTTATAGGAAAAATAGTGAAAAGAAAATCTTATGTAGCTTTAACTCTGGATTTCTTTATGAAAAAATTTTTTTTTTTTTTAAGGAGAGGAGGAGTTCTTTATTACTAATTTTTAAAATTTATTTATTTATTTTAAAGATTTTATTTATTTATTTGAGACAGACAGAATGAGAGAGAGAGAGCACGCACATGAGAGGGGGAAGGGTCAGAGGGAGAAGCAGACTCCCTGCCGAGCAGGGAGCCCGATGCGGGACTCGATCCAGGGACTCCAGGATCATGACCTGAGCCGAAGGCAGTCGCTTAACCAACTGAGCCACCCAGGCGCCCTAAATTTATTTTTAAGTAAACTCTATGCCTAATGTGGAGCTCGAACTCATGACCCCAAGATCAGGAGTCGCATGCTCTACTGACTGAGCCAGCCAGGCACCCTAAAATTTCTTTTTTTTTTTTTCAGTTAATTTATTTCAGAGAGTGAGAGAGAGTGCATGGGAGGGAGGGGGAGAGAGAAGCTGAAACAGACTTCGTGCTGAGCACAGAGCTGGACATGGGGCTTAATCCCATGACCATGAGATCATGACCTGAGCCAAAACCAGGAGTTGGATGCTTAACCGACAGGGCCACCCAGGCACCCCTTAAAATTTCATCCTCAATCTTTCACTAAAATTTTCCTCTCATCAAAATATTTGACCTGTGTTGGGCTCCCTTTGTATGTCTCAAGTTTTACTCAAATCTATGATCGTGAGTCATAAACCTTACATGAAGAGCCTGTTTTTGTAGCTTTTGCTGTTAACAACCACTCTAAAACTTAGTGGCTTAAAACAATTAATTATTCAGCCTGGCAGGACTTCTGGTCGCTGGAAAAGTCACTCATGAGGCTCCATTTGTCTGGTGGCTTGACTGGGGCTTGAGTGTCTAAGATAGCCTCACTTACAGTGTGACGCCTGGGTGTCACTGTCAGCTAGTACTCTTTTTTTCCACATGGTCTCTCATCATTCAGAGAGTTAGCCTGGACTTTTTCTTAACGTGGTGGTATGAGTGTTTCAAGAGGGTAAAACTTCAATGTCTCTTAAGGCTTAACCTTGGGAATCACACAGTGTTACCTCCACCACATTGTTTCAGTCATATTAAGTCACCATGTCAACTCAGATGCAGAGGGTGGGAAAATAGACTCTACTTTTTGAAGGGAGGTACAGCAAAATCCCACTGCAAAAGGGCATTGCCGTAAGGAGTTAAGATTTATTGAAAGCTGTTACTACGAGTTTCTTCCATGGTCTCCCCTCTGATGACAGTGATTCACATTCTTATCACATGCAAAATATCCCCTCCGAGTGGTCCTCATATGCAGTTCCTCTTGATCCAGAGACCTCTGAACTAAAAAGTTATCTGCCCCATACACACAATACATACGCTGTTGTCACAGGGATGGAATAATGGCAATAGACATTCCCTCTAAAAAACGGGAGATAACAGGAGGTACATAGTAATTGTTGGTTCTTAGCAGTTCTGAAATCTAGCTGGGCACGTGTTGTCAGGGTCATCTACTCCAGGAGCAGGAAATGTGCCTTGACTGGAGCCAGTTCTGCTTCCTGGGAATGGTTCCCTAGTCTGTTCTCTGTGATTCTTGGTACCACATTCTGGGTGCTTAATGCTGCTTTCTGAGAGGTCTCTCCTCCTACATAAGAAATGTCTTAGGAAGCTGAATATCTTTCTCAGTGATTTCCTTCTATAGAAAGTTGGGCTCCCTGAGGCCTCTTTTCATTTTGAATAGTCTCTGTCCCTTTTAATCCAGCTGGTACATATTCCTTTAAAATTTCTAGGATTGGGCGCCTGGGTGGCTCAGATGGTTAAGCGTCTGCCTTCGGCTCAGGTCATGATCTCAGGGTCCTGGGATCGAGTCCCGCATCGGGCTCCCTGCTCCGCGGGAGCCTGTTTCTCCCTCTGCCTTTCTCTCTCGCTCTGTCTCTCATGAATAAAAAATAAATACATAAAAATAAAAAATTAAAAAAAAAATTTCTAGGATTTTTGGGGCCCCTGGGGGCTCAGTTGGGCATCCAACTCTTGGTTTCCGCTTGGGTCATGGTCTCAGGATTGTGAGATCGAGACCTGTATCGGCCTCCACACTCAGCACAGAGTCTACTTGTTCCACTCCCTCTGCTCCTCCCCCCACTCATGCTCTTTTTCCTCTCTCTCAAATAAATAAAATCTTAAAAAATAATAAAAAATTTTTCTAGGATTTTTTTTTTAAAGATTTTATTTTTTGACAGAGAGCAAGAGAGGGAACACAAGCAGGGGGAGTGGGAGAGGGAGAAGCAGGCTTCCCGCGGAGCAGGGAGCCCGATGCGGGGCTCGATCCCAGGACCCTGGGATCATGACCTGAGCCGAAGGCAGACGCTTAACGACTGAGCCACCAGACGCCCTAGGATTTTTTATGAATCTGATTTCTGGTATTATTTGTCCCCAAACCTATAACATTATAACTCATTTTAAGATAGGCCTCTCTCTAGTTTGGTTGTATCAGGCTGTTGCGGCATAATTCCCTTAAGCTTCTTAGAGGGCTTCTTGCCTAGTTGAGAGAGTCAACTAGGCATGGCTTTTAAAATTTTCTGGGGTTTTTAAAAGGAACTTACAGCCACATCTTTTATCTGATATTTACCCTGTGGGTTGTTCTCATTTTGAGAATCTTATGGCTTGAGAGACAGAAGATGAAGAATAGTTTCATTTTCCAGTATAGCAAGATATAGGCCCTCTGTATGTCTTCTAAATTTTTTTTCTTGCAAACTGCAGTTCTCTCTTTAGTGTATTTCTTACCATACTTTATTATATACAGCTAGAAGACTAATTACCACTTCCAAAGTAGCTAATATAAACGTGTTTAAAGAGTAAAGGAGCAGCGCCTGGGTGGATCTGTAAGTTAAGGATCTGACTCTTGGTGTCAGCTTAGGTCTTATTCTCAGGTTCATGAGTTCAAGCCCTGTGTTGGGCTCCATGCTGGGTGTGGAGCCTACTTAAAAAAAACAAAAACTAGAGGAAATCAGGTTTAAATAATTAAAGGAGAGGCAGCGACTCAAATAGTGAATGTCAGTAAAGAAATAGAAATTATAAAAAAGAATCAAATGGAAATTCTGAAGTTGAAAAGTAGAATAACTGAAAAAATTACTAGCAGAGGAACTCAGAATCAAATTGGAGATCACACAGAAAGAGAATCCATGGACTTGAAGACAACAGTAAAATAATCCAATTTGAAGAAAAGAATGAAACAAAATTAATAGAACTTTGGGAATCCATGGGACATCAACTGTACCAACAATACATATAGTTGGAGATGGGAGAGTCAGAAAAAAATATTTGAAGTAATAATAGCTGAAAATTTCCCAAATTTGATGAAAAACATATATCTGTACATCCAAAAATCTGAATGAATAGGACTAACACAAAGAGGTCTACACCGGGGCACTTTTTTTTTTTTTTAAGATTTTATTTATTTATTTGACAGAGAGAGAAACAGTGAGAGAGGGAACACAAGCAGGGGGAGTGGGAGAGAGAGAAGCAGGCTTCCCGCTGAGCAGGGAGCCCGACGCGGGGCTCAGTCCCAGGACCCCGGGATCATGACCTGAGCCAAAGGCAGATGCTCAATGACTGAGCCACCCAGCCGCCCCCCGGGGCACATTTTTATTGAACTGTTTAAATCCAGATACAAAGAAAAAGTCTGGGGACGCCTAGGTGGCTCAGTCGGTTAAGCGTCTGCCTTCGGCTCGGGTCGTGATCCCGGGGTCCTGGAATCGAGTCCCGCATCGGGCTCCCTGCTCCGCGGGGAGCCTGCTTCTCTCTCTGCCTCTGCCTCTCTCTCTCTGCCTCTCATGAATAAATAAATAAAATCCTTAAAAAAAAAAAGTCTGGAAAGCAAGACAGAAAGAATTCATGATATACAAGGGAACAGCAATATGATTGACAGCTGACTTTTCACCAGAAACAATGGAAGCCAGAAAGCAGTTGGATAACAAGTCAAAGTGTAGAAAGTAAAAATTGTCAAATTAAGAATTCTATATTCGGGGGCACCTAGGTGGCTCAGTCACTAGGCGTCTGCCTTCAGCTCAGGTCATGATCCCAGAGTCCTGGGATTGAGCCCCACATAGGGCTCCCTGCTCAGTGGGAAGCCTGCTTCTCCCTCTCCCACTCCTGCTGCTTTTATTCCCTCTCTAGCTGTCTCTCTGTCAAATAAATAAATAAAATCTTAAAAAAAAAAAAAAATTCTTTGGGGCACCTGGGTGGCTCAGTTGGTTAAGCGGCTGCCTTCGGCTCAGGTCATGATCCCGGGGTTCTGGGATTGAGCCCTGCATGGGGCTTCCTGCTCAGTGGGGAGTCTGCTTCTCCCTCTCCCTCTGCCCCTCCCCCCCACCACTCATGTTCTCTCTCTCTCAAATAAATAAATCTTAAAAAAAAAAAAGAATTCTATATTCACATATCAAAGGACACTCAAGAACCTAAAAAGACAACCTAAATAGTGGGAGAAATTATTTGTAAATCATATATCTGATAAGGGTCTTATATCCAGAATATTTAAAGAACGCTTTCAAAGCAGTTACAACAAAAGAACCCAGTTTTTTGTTTTTTTTTTTTTTAAAGATTTTATTTATTTATTTGAGACAGAGAGAATGAGAGAGACAGAGAGCACATGAGAGGAGGGGAGGGTCAGAGGGAGAAGCAGGCTCCCTGCCGAGCAGGGAGCCCGATGCGGGACTTGATCCTGGGACTCCAGGATCATGACCTGAGCCGAAGGCAGTCGCTTAACCAACTGAGCCACCCAGGCGCCCAAAACAACCCAGTTTTATAAAGGTCAAAGGACTTGAATAGACATTTCCTTGAAGAAGATATATGAAAGGCCAACAAATATGAAAATAAGCTCAATATCATTAGTCATTAGGGAAAGGCAAATCAAAACTATAATGAAATAGCACTTTATACCCACTAGGATGAATATAATTAAGAGTAGAAAAAATGGGAAAAAAATAAGTGTTGGCTATGATGTGGAGAAATTTGTGTTTCTTTTTAAGTAAATTGCACCCAGCATGAGGCTCAAACTCATGAGCCCTAGGTCAAGAGTCACATGCTTTCACTGACTGAGCCAGCTAGGCACCCCCGATGTAGAGAAATTTAAAACTTTTATATTGTTGGTGGCAGTGTAAATTGGTACAGTTAACTGTGGAAAACACTTTGGTAGTTCCTTAAAAAGTTAGAAGTACCATACAACCCGGAAATTCCACTCCTAGATAGATACTGAAAGAATTGAAAACAAATATTCATAAAAGTACTTGTGCACAAATGTTCATAGCAGCAGTATTCAATGGCCAAAAGGTAGAAGGAATCCAAGTGTCCATTGACAGATGAATGAATAAACATTTGGTATATCCATACAATGGAAGATTATTCAGCCATAAAATGGAATGGATTACTGAGAATATGGTACTATATGGGTAAACCTCAAAAATGTTATAAAAAATGAAATAAGCCAGAAATAAAAGATCACATTGAATGAGTCCATTTATGTGAAATATCCAAAATAGGGAAATCTGTAGTGATAGAAAGGAGAATAGTGGTTAGCTAGGTCTGGGAGTTGGAGGATATGGGGTGTTAGGTCTTGGGAGTGATTACTTAATGATGACTGGGTATCCTGGGGGAATGAAAACTTGGAAACTAGAGAGATGTGGCAGTTACATAACATTGTAAATACTAAATGCCATTGAATTGTACTTTGAAATGGTGTATTTTATGTGAATTCCCCTTCAAAAATTATTTAAGTGAATTCTATATCCAGCAAAGCTATTACTGAAAAATATAGGCAAAATAGAGACATTCCCAGAATAGCAAACATGGAGAATTTGTTGTTAGCAAACATGAAATATACTGCTTTACATGAAATACTAAAGGAAGCGCTTCAAGCTGAAAGGATATGGTTCCAGATGGTAATTGAAGGAAAAGCACCATAAAAGCTAATTACAGGAGTAAGTATAGAAGGCTATAAATAAATTCTTCTCTTATATTAGTTCAACTGAATTAAAACACACTTGTGTAACACAATAGTTATAAAACTGTATTTTGGGGCTTTTAGGATAAATATGTAGAGGCCCCTGGATGGCGCAGTTGGTTAAGCATCCAACTCTTGGTTTCAGCTCAGGTCATGATCTCAGGGTCATGAGATCAAGCCCTGCATCAGGCTCTGAGTTCAGCAAGGAATCTGCTGAAGTTTCTCTCTTCCTTTTCCTCTGCGTCTCCCTGTGTGCTCTCTCTGTCTCTGAAATAAATAAATCTTAAAAAAAAAAGATAAATATGTAACATATGATAATAGCAAAAAGGAGGGAGGAACAGATTTTTTTTGGAGCAAAGTTTTTATATTTTAGCAGAATTAAATTAGAAATAATCTAAAATAGATTGTGGTAAGATACTTTTCTTAAACAACAGAAAAATTACAGGGGCGCCTGGGTGGCTCAGTCGTTAAGCATCTGCCTTTGGCTCAGGTCATGATCCCGGAGTCCTGGAATCCAGCCCCACATGGGGCTCCCTGCTCTGCAGGGAGCCTGCTTCTCCCTCCCCCACTCCCCCTGCTTGTGTTCCCTCTCTCACTGTGTCTCTCTCTGTCAAATAAATAAAATCGTAAAAATTAAAAAATTACAATCATACGCTAGAAAATACCAACTTTAAAGAAGATAGTAAAAGAATAAAAACAGGGGCGCCTGGGTGGCTCAGTCGTTAAGCGTCTGCCTTCGGCTCGGGTCATGATCCCAGGGTCCTGGGATTGAGCCCCACATTGGGCTCCCTGCTTCAGGGGAAGCCTGCTCCTCTCTCTTCCACTCCCCCTGCTTGTGTTCCCTCTCTCACTGTGTCTCTCTCTCTCAAATAAATAAATCTTAAAAAAAAAAATCTTAAAAAAAATTTTTTTTGATTCACAATAGCATCAGAAAAAATAAAATAGGGGCACCTGGGTGACTCAAGTCAGTTAAGCATCTGCCTTTGGCTCAGGTCATGATCTCCATCCAGGTCCTGGAATCAAGCCCCGAGTCAGGCTTCCTGCTCAATAGGGAGTCTGCTTCTCTCTCTCTCTCTCTCTCTCTCTCTCTCTCTCTCTCTCTCTCTCTCTCTCTC
>NC_058417.1:37802832-37940504 GCF_002201575.2 Neomonachus schauinslandi | reverse complement strand
CTCTCTCTCTCTCTCTCTCTCTCTCTCTCTCTCTCTCTCTCTCTCTCCCCCCCCACCCCTCCCCACTGCTCATTCTCTCTCTCTCTCTCTCAAATAAATAAATAAAATCTTTAAAAAAAGAATAAAATACTTGGGAATAAATATAACAAAAGACTTATACCCTGGAAATTATGAAACATTGCCAAGAAAAATCAAAGAAGACCTAAAAAATAAACGGACATTGCAAGTTCATGGTTTGGAAGACTCAATATTGTTAAGATGGCAGTTTTCTCTAAATTGATCTATGGAATCAACGCAATCTCTGTCAAAATCCCAGCAGGCTTTTATAATTGTAGAAATTGGCAAGCTGGTTCTAAAATTTGTGTGGAAATGCTCCAAAATGACGAACACAGTAAGAGGAGTTAAACTTCCTGATTTCAAAATAATATAAAGCTATGGTAATCAAGATAGTTATTGGTGTAAAGATAGACCTATAAAGAAATGGAACAGTATTGAGAATCTAAGAATAAATGTTTACACTTGTAATCAGTTGGTTTTCAATAAAGGTTTCAATAAAGGCAATTCAGTGGGAAAAGAATAGTCTTAAATGGTGTTGAATCAATTGAGTATCTGCATGGTAATAGATGAACCTGGGTCTTCACCTCCAACTATATACGAAAAATAACTCAAAATGGATCATACACTTATGTGTAAGAACTAAAACTTTAAAACTTCTAGAATAAAACAGCAGATAATCTTTATGACTTTTGGTTAGGCAGAGTTCATATACAGGTTTCCCCTGCCATCTGAAAGTATATAGCCTTCCTGTGAAAACTTTCGTAAGCTGCAATGGTGCAAAGCGAAGAGGCAGTTACCATTACTCTATATGGAAAAATTTTTGAGCATTCCTAGACCCAAAAAATAATGTCTCCAGCTTTTCTTATACCTGAGGATACGTCTTGCTAATAGATGCTCACAGTAAATCAAGATAAAGCACAGGTACTCACAGACACAGTTCAAAGCTGTGGTAGCTTGATACCGAGATGCTGAGCATAGTTCTTGGGGAAGGAGCTCGGCAGTGCGCCTCTCGCTGTTCTAGGTTGACTCTGCCTCTCGAATGGCTCACTGTAAAAGCCTGAACACTATTTTGGCTTTTCACCTTTTTTCAAAAAAGTGAAAATCCTCTTCAGCTATCTTTGGTTATCAGTTAAAAAGCAGTACCGGTGCATTAGTTAAAAACAGCTACAAATGTAGACCTTTCATAAAAGCAAAGTGGTATAACACAGTCTTTCAAAAAGTGGGGAATACTTGTATGTGACAACAAAAGCATGATCCATTTTTTTTAAAAGGTAAATTGAACGTAATCAAAATTAAAAACATTTGTCCTTCAGAAGATACCATCAAGAAGGAGAAGACACAACCCCCAGAATTTGAGAAAATATTTGCAGATCATATAGTCCATAAAGGACCAGTATATATACAAAGTCCTTAAATATTATAAAGAACCCTTAAATCTCAGTGATAAAAAGACAACCCAAATAAATGGACAAATCATTTGGCTAGCATGAAAAGACGCTCCTTATTAGTAATTACAGAAAAGCAAATTGAAACCATGATATACCAACTGGCTAAAGTTAAAAAGATAGACAACAGCAAGCGATAGTAAAATATGGACACACTGGAACCCTCATACATTGCTGGTGGGAATGTAAAATGGTATAGCTGCTTTGGAAAACAATTTAGTGGTTTCTTTAAAAGTTTAAAATAAACTGTGGCACCTGGCTGGCTCAGTTGGTAGATCATGCAACTCTTGACATCAGGGTTGTGAGTTCGAGCCCTACCTTGGGTATAGAATTTACTTAAAAAATCTTGGGGAGTCTGGGTGGCTCAGTTGGTTAAGTGTCTGACTCTTAGTTTTGGCTCAGGTCATGATCTCGGAGTTGTGAGATTGAGCTCAGAATCTCCACACTCAGCGCAGAGTCTGCTGGAGATTCTCTCTCCCTCTCCCTTCCCCTCTCTTCTTCCCCCCTGCTCACGTGTGCTCTCTCTCAAGTAAATAAATAAAATATTTTTAAAAAATAAAAATTAGGGCGCCTGGGTGGCTCAGTCGGTTAAGCGACTGCCTTCGGCTCAGGTCATGATCCCGGAGTCCTGGGATCGAGTCCCACGTCGGGCTCCCTGCTCGGCAGGGAGTCTGCCTCTCTCTCCGACCCTCCCCCCTCTCATGCTCTCTATCTCATTCTCTCTCTCAAATAAATAAATAAAATCTTTAAAAAAAATAAATAAATAAAAATTAAAAAAATAAAAAAATAAAAATTAAAAAAAGTACAAAATAAACTTAACATACAACTCAGCAATTCTCCATCTTAGATTCTGTACATAAGAAATGAAAACCTATTTCAACCAAGACTTATTTTTGAATAATTATAGCAGCATTGTTCATAATAGTAAAAAAAATTGTAGCAATCGAGATGCTTGTCAGCTGGGAATGAATAAACAATATGGCATTTCATAAACTGGAATACTATTCAACAGTATAAAAGAATGAACTACTGGGACATGCTACAACATGGATGAGCTTCAAAAATATGCAGAATAAAGGAAGCCAGATGCAAAAGATGACATGTTTTAGGTTTCCATCTTTTTAAATGTCCAGAAAAGGAAAATCTGTAGAAACATAAAGCCAGTTAGTGGTTGCTTGAGGTTGGGTATAAGCAAATGGATGGATTGCAAACAGGCATGAGAGATACTTTTGGGGTGATGGGAATTCATCAACAGTATGGTGATGGTTGCACAGCCTTACAGATTTCCTGGAAATTACTGAATGTACACTTAAAACCAGTGAATTTTATGGTACGTGAATTATACCATTTAAAGCTGTTGAGAAATACTAGATACAGGTAAAATTGCATTATGGTGAATAGTAATTACAACTTTTCTTTAACAAGAAATTTAATGTACTCATATCCCTTAGAATAAATGGGTTATATGCTGAGTCTTCAAATTTTCATTTCTTCAGATATTTTAATTGTTAAGTCATTTGTTGTAATGATAATCAGTCTGTTACTGTGTCGATGTCATTTGTATCTTAATTACTAAATTTAGGGTCACATTCAATTTATTAAATATTTTTATTTAAAAAAATTTTTTTAAAGATTTTATTTATTTATTTGACAGAGAAAGCTAGAGAGCACAAGTGGGGGAATGGCAGAGGGAGAGGAAGAAATAGGCTCCCCACTGAGCAGGGAGCCCGAAGTGGGGCTCGATCCCAGGACCCTGGGATCATGACCTCAGCCAAAGGCAGACACTGAACCAGCTGAGCCACCCAGGCGGGCCCTATTTAAAAAAATTTTTGGCAGAGCACTCTACTAAAGAGATACAAAGTGTGAAAATCATGGAAACCTGCTGGGAATTTATAATCAGAGTATTACCAGATCTCTACAGTATAAATAACATTCATTGGTTCACCAATTTCTAGGCACTGTGTTGGTTGCTCACTACACAGTGGTGAATTAAACAGACAAGGTGCTTTCCTCTCAGATCTTATAGTCTGATATAAGGTGCTTTCTCCTCCGATCTTATAGTCTGATACAAGGACTTCTATACCAACTCAGAACTGGTGCTTTGTGGTTTCATTGGGGAAGAAGCAATCCCATCCTGTTAGGGAGATTGGGAAAGCCTTCATGGCCTAGATAGCATGTCCAGTGGACATCAGTCTATTTCTACTGCTAGAATAGGCAAGTTTGGTTGCGTGGGTGCTTTAGAGAAAATAGTAGAGGGGCGCCTGGGTGGCTCAGTTGGTTGGGCAGCTGCCTTCAGCTCGGGTCATGATCCTGGAGTCCCGGGATCGGGTCCCACATCGGGCTCCCTGCTCGGCGGGGAGTCTGCTTCTCCCTCTGACCCTCTTCCCTTTCGTGCTCTCTGTCTCTCATTCTCTCTTTCTCAAATAAATAAAATCTTAAAAAAAAAAAAATAGTATAAACCAAAAGCACATTTGCTTGAAGAGAAGCAAATGGTTTTTAAGTTCTGTTTTATTTGTTTTCCTCCATTGGTTGTACTTTACTATATATAGTTAAACTTGCTTTAAATAATAAAATTTATCATTATAAACTATAAAATGCTTTTGCTTTTAATTGTAAATTAAAAATTAAAATTAATTTTAACTGTCCTAAATTCAGAAGTATTAAAATGTAAAAACAAAAACAAACTTAAATTTTTTTAATTGTGGAAAAATACATATAACGTAAAATTTGCTGTCTTAATCATTTTTAAGTGCACAGTACACTTACAATGTTTGTGTAATCTCCAGGATTCTTCATCTTGCCAAACAAAAGATACCTCTTAAAATCTAAAGTAATGTAAGTGAATCAAGCTGCATGTATCAGAGACCCAAATTAAAAGTGGCTTAAATGTGATAGAAGTTTCTTTTTCTGTCATATGAAGTCCAAAGGCCTTGTGTCTCTGCAGTCATCTACAGGCTTTTTCTAGTTTTCTGCTTATCTTTAAAACTGTGGCCTTCAACTTCATGATAGAAGATGGAGTTTGGTCATCCTAACCACATTTCAAGCAGCAGAAGTAAGGAAGGAGTAACAAGGGGCACACCTTCTCTCTTTAAGGACACTCCTGAAATTGCACATACCACTTTTTCTTCCATCCCATTGGCCAGAACTTAGTGACTTGGCTTTATCTAGCTGCAAGACAAAGTCATCTTTCCATACAGCCATGTGTTAGCTAACAGTTGGGAATTCTATTACTCTAGGAGAATGGATAACTAATATTCTCTGCCGAAGTACTCATTAAATTTTCTGTTTCTTCTATAAAGCTGAATCAGATCTTTTAATTTTTGAGGTCGGAAACTATACTCCAGTTGAACCAGCAGGGGTCACTGTTGAGCGAGTGCTTTCTTTGTTATTTCCTTTGTTAAACCTACCTGCCATTACAATTCTCAGCTATATAATTTATAGAAGAACAATTATAGTTTAATACAAAGCAACAAGACACATCACTTAGATTTTTTAAAACCTGAATATTTAAGAATGTCCTATCCCTAGATAAATGCTGTTGCAGTGTTTGCTTGCTCAGGGGATGGTGTCCTCCCTTGAAACAATTAATAGAGAACAACCTAGTTGCTCTCATGTTCTTCCCATGACCACGTCCTTGTACTTGTTTGTGGATAGATTATAAAAAAATATGTAATAAATATATTCCTTTGTTAATATGAAACCAGATTACCTAAGAATGTCACATGTTTGGAACAGTCACTTCCTCTACAACAATTATACCTAAGATCTTTCACAAATTTGTTGCAGTTCATTATATCCTGGACCTAATTGGTTTTGACAACCTTTATATTTTTCATGAAAAACCAAAGTTTGGATTCAGCTGAAATAGTAAAATACCTAAAACATATATTCTGTTGCTTCTATGAAACGTTTATTTTACCAGCAATGCCATGAACTGGAGAGGAAGCCATATGGGTTTCCTAGAAAACATTTAAAAATATCGTGTCTACCTCTAGGATTATTTTCTAACCTCCAGCGTTATGTCACTTCAAATAAGGAAATATTCTGATTATTTTATACAACTGTAATTCATTCTATCTTTTTTTTTTTTTTAAGATTTTATTTATTTATTTGACAGAGAGACACAGCGAGAGAGGAAACACAGCAGGGGGAGTGGGAGAGGGAGAAGCAGGCTCCCCACTGAGCAAGGAGCCTGATGCGGGGCTCAATCCCAGGACCCTGGGATCATGACCTGAGCCGAAGGCAGACTCTTAACGACTGAGCCACCCAGGCGCCCCTTGTTTTTTTCTTTAAGTAGGCTCCACACCCAGCATGGAGCCCAGCGTAGGGCTCGATCTCATGACACTGAGATCAAGACCAGAGCTGAAATCCCAAGTTGGATGTTTAAGCAACTGAGCCACCCAGGCACCCCCAGAACTGTAATTTCTTAAATCCTGAGATTTGCAGTCTGCTTCATCTGGTCCATTGGTTCTTACACTTTAGAAAGCATGGGTGTCACCTGAAGGGCTTCTTATACTACAGATTGCCCTTCTTTCTCTCCACCTCCTCCTCACCCCATTTTTGGTACTATAGGTCTGGGGTACAGTCCAAGAATTTGCAGTTCTGACGAAGGCCCCACTTGATGCTGATGCTACTGGTCAGGTGACCACGGGTTTTGAACCACTGATCTTACCCTTTCTTGGAACCTTGGAGTAGAATATATATGTGCAGAAGGGAGAGAAGAGATAGGTAAATCTGGACAGATGTCCTATAAGCCTGGTGTTTTCCAAATCCTCCTGGGACACTGTCTATTCCTTTTTCCCTTCGTTTCATGCTCCCATAGAGACAACACCATTCAGTCTTTTTTTTTTTTTTTTTTTTTAAGATTTATCCATTTGAGAGAGAGCATGTGCTCACATGCACAGTGAGGGAGGGGGCAAACAAGCAGACCCTGCAGGGAGCCCGTCCTGGGTTTGATCCCAGGACCTGGGGAGCATGACCTGAGCTGAAGTAAAACCATTCAGTTTATATAGACTGATGCAAGGAAAGAAATTAGTTGTTGGGTGTGATTTTTGTTCCTTTTTATCTCTAGAGTTGTAGAAATCATGTGAATGACGTATAGCAGGTTTATATTTTTTAACAATTTAATTACTGTGTATATTCAAGTGAGCAAAGTGCTTTACGAGGTGAGATGTGTAGCATTTAATAAATATACTTTGAATATACAAGATAAAGAGATTAGCATTTCTAATATATAAATGATTGTCCTTTTGTGAATTTGAGTTGGGCAGAGTCTAGTAGATTGGGTGTTGAGTGAGTCTATTTTGTACATAAAAAAATTTTTTTCCAAAGATCTTAAGCTTAAGACATATGTTGTGTGCTATATAATGCTGAAAAGTCTCCCAAATCTCTATTTTTGATACTTTAGTTTTCTTTGCTAGACATTGTTATTTATGTCATCAACCCTTGATTATTCAGCTTTTTAAATGGGTTATAATTCCCCCATGTGTTCTTTTCTGTAAGTGTACCTGGAGAGGAGTGATCATGGTGTAGCATCTTAGAAACTGTATCATTTGAGAACTTAAACTTGTTTAGGAGGAAATATGATGGCTTCATTTTGAAAGACTGCCTTATAGAAGAAGGATATGTTTTTTTTTAATAGCTTCCACTAATGGGTAGAAATTATAGGGAAGCAGATTATTCTTTGATGTCATAAAATTTCCTGAAACATGTCATTGTCAGTCAACAGCTTTTATTATAAGATTTTCTGTTGCAGTGAAACTTGATAGTCCAACTTTCCATCACCGAGTCCTTTTGCTTCTTCAAAAATCCTTTCTCCAGTTTCTTTTCTTTTTTAATTTTCACCAGCCCTGTAATCTCACAGAGACCTGCGTCATCTTTTACTTGAACTATAATTTCAGTGTATTCTTAGCTTATGTCCTTACTACCAATCCAGAGTTTAATTTCTTTAGGTTTCTCTTCTCTCCAGGATTATTTCAAATTTCTAGCCTGATATACAAATTTCCTTCACGACCAAGCCCCACTATCCACATAACAGTTCAATTTATTTTTTTTTAAGATTTTATTTATTTATTAGCGAGAGAGACAGCGAGAGAGGGAACACAAACGGGGAGTAGGAGAGGGAGGAGCAGGCTTCCTGCTGAGCAGGGAGCCTGATGCAGGACTCGATCCCAGGACCCCTGGATCATGACCTGAGCCGAAGGCAGACGCTTAACGACTGAGCCACCCAGGTGCCCCAGTTCAATTTATTATTCAGTTCCTACCATGTATCGGGCTCCGTGCTCAGTCTTGGAACCATGTTGGCAAATATGAAAGCCATGGTCCCTGCCCTCACAGAGCTTTCCATTTAGCTGGAGGGTAGGTTGTTACAGTTATTAAAAAATATGTTTTGTAATTACCCTTTGAATGTCTGAGATTGAGGGGGAAGTACGCTTTGTCTGCTACTTTCCTATCCCTTCTCTTCCATTATTTTTTCTTCTTTGAATCATGAAATGCTAAGGCCTCATGTATGACTCCATGCTTTTATACATCTTATCTCCCCCCTTTTCTCCTAGTTAATTAACTTCTGGCCTTCCTTTAAGACTCAGATGTCAAGGTATGAGCAGAATTAGTTATTTCTTCCCTTGCTCTCATATACCTCTTGTCCTTTATCTCTAATAATTAATATTTACTTATTTGTGTTCATTGTAGAGCAAGAGCTCCTGAAACACAGAGATAACATCTCCTTTTCTTTGTATCTCATTGCCTGTGAGAGAGCCTGATTTGAGAGGGTGTTCAATGTTCATTGCATGAAGTCAAGAGGCAACTCTGTAACATGTGATAGCAGGGACTGAGCATCTTTCCCTCAGCTTCAGTGACATGTGTGTTTGCTGTTATTACTCTGCTTTTTATTGAGTATAGGTATTTGGTTTTTTATATAGATTACTACACAAGCTTACAGTCTTGATCTCCTTTATGGAAGAAATGGTGACTCTGTTTAAAAGTACCCATTGTGGGTTACTTGATTAATTTGTTAAATGATCACTTGTGTGCATCAAGAATGCATGTAGTGGTGGTTATAAAGCATTACCAGTTTTCTGCATGTTATGTAAAACTCAGAATGTTCCCTATCCTAGGATGGTTTCTGAGCACCTCCTTGAACAAGTAAATGTGACTTAGATTTGGAGAATCACCCTATCCTAATGGCATTTTTAAATGGCCACTGTGCAGTGATGTGATTTTAAGCAAGTAAATCTTTTGCAATTCCGTTTCCTTACAAGAAAATGAAGATTAAGGATAGTATGAAGATTCAGTACATTAGTACATAAAAAACACTTAAAACAATACCTGCCACATAATGTCATCCTTCTGATTGCTATTTTTATTAATTTTTTCTAAAGACAGGGAACAAATTAAATGTCTCAAAAGATGTTTTTCAGCCTAAAGAGTCCCTAAGTATATGACTTCAGCTTATAATATCCACTATACTTATTCACCTCTCTCTTTAGAGGATTGCCTCTAAACTTTGAGTTGAATGTAATAAAATGTTAAGTAACACTAAATGATTTTGTTTTTGCAGATGTTCTCAAATAGTGATGAAGCTGTAATCAATAAAAAACTTCCCAAAGAACTCCTATTACGGTAAGTCTGAATGCTAATTTTAGCTTGGTGTTGTGTGTGTGTGTGTGTATATCATATTTGCCTATTTAAAATTTTTTACTTATTGCTAATTTTCATGTATGTATAGGAACTGGATTATCTGAATTTTAAATTTATTGATTCTTTTGTCATACAGTCTTGACTCTGTACTTTCTAGATATGAATCAAAATTTTAAATGTTTAATTTAAAAACAATTTTCTCCTACCTGATTTGTACCTATATTTGAATTTGTTTACTAGTTTTCCCTTGCTATATGTTTCTATATAATGTGAAAGAGATAATATATTTTATTTTATTATAATGCTGATTTTTTTGAAGTGATTCTAATCCATCCCTTCGCCCCACTTCCCATTCCCAATATCAAATATGTCCATGAAGTGACTTGTATTTGTGACAAAATATCACATATACTGAGGCACTGTAGAGAAGAGTTACAGCCCTTTACTTTAAGGGTAAAAAGGTAGGAGCACATGACTGGCTCAGTTGGTGGAGCATGAGACTCTTGATGTCAGGGTTGTAAGTCCAAACCCCATGTTGGGTGTACTTAAAAATAAAATCTTAAAAAAAAAAAGATAACAAGGTAGAAGTTATTTGAAGTTCTTTCTTGTATTACAGTTACAATGTTATCGTCGTTTTTAATAGGTAAAAATTACATTTGGATCACCCACAACATAAAACTCACAGCCCCCAATTTATATACATCTGACCTAGGTATTGCCTAGGAAAAAAAAAACTAGGGGAGTTATTTCACAGCCCATTTATTTGGCACTTTTTAAAAAGATTTTATTTATTTGAGAGAGAGTGAGCGAACGAGAGAGACAGAGAGAGAACACAAGTGGGGGGAGAGGCAGAGGGACAAGCAGACTCCCACTGAGCACAGAGCCCAATGTGGGGCTCAATCCCAGGGCCCCAAGAACATGACTTGGGTCAAAGTCAGATGCTTAACTGAGCCACCCAGGCACCCCTATTTGGGCACTTAATCATGCTATTCTTTGTTCACTGATGTAGAATACCATGACTGAGAAAGAAAGGTACATTCTCTCTTGCAAATGTTAGAAGTTAACAAGTTGTACTGAGGTGCATCTGCCTCTTGCTCTTAGCTGCTACTGCCCCAGCCCATAACCAGCCCAGTCCCTGCTCAAGGTGCGAAATAATCTCACACTAGTACTGGTGAAGAAGAGTATTCCTGGCATTTCAAAGGATTTGCACATCTGAGTCCTTCACTATATTGGAAATACCTTGCAAGCAGGGACTGTTTTCTTATAAATATTTATGTAATATCTTATACATTGGAGATACTAAGAAAAAATAATGGAATTAAACTTGGAATGGATTTTTTCATAGAACCAATGCTTTTGTACATGCTGGTTAACTATAGTTGAAATAATAGCAATATACCCTCGGTTACCTGGGGCTATTGGAGAATGTTTCCTGGATATATTGAGTATCCCTCAAATGTCAGCAAAATTTTAGCTATCTTAAGGAGAAATGTTTTTATTTATTTATTTATTTTTTATTTTTTTAAAGATTTTATTTATTTATTTGAGAGAGAGAATGAGATAGAGAGAGCATGAGAGTGGGGAGGGTCAGGGGGAGAAGCAGACTCCCTGCCGAGCAGGGAGCCCAATGCGGGACTCGATCCTGGGACTCCAGGATCATGACCTGAGCCGAAGGCAGTCGCTTAACCGACTGAGCCACCCAGGCGCCCAAGGAGAAATGTTTTTAAATGGGTCATGTTTTTTAGTGTTATTATAAACCGAGTACACTAAGACATACTTCAATTTTTTTTTTATAATGGCATTAATTTGTACTATAGTAGTTTACCTAAAGACTCAAGATTCAGGGAAATTATTTGATTCTTTGGTAATTAGCTGCCCCCTGTTATGGTTTACATTTTTATATTTTATTAGAGTTTTTCTCCATGGAAGACAGACATAAAGGCCACATACTGTATAATTCCATTTATATGAAATATCCAGGATAGACAGATCCATGGAGATTGGGTTGCCAAGGGGCTGTGGTGAAGGGTGATAGGGAGTGACTACTAATGGGTATAGGGTTTCTTTTGGGAGTGATGAAATGTTCTGAAATTAGGTAGTGATTATGGCTGCACAACATTGTGGTTATACTAAAAACCACTGAATTGTGTACTTTAAAAGGGTAAATTTCATGGAATGTGAATTCACTCTAATATATGTATAATTTGTATAAATTTTCAATTTATAATTTATAATAAGTTTTTTAATAATACAGTTGTAATAAAATATGCAATTATATAATAAGTGTTTATTATATAATTTAAAAAATGCAGGAGCACCTGGGTGGCTCAGAGGGTTAAGCATCAGGTCATGATCTCAGGGTCCTGGGATTGAGCCCCGTGTTGGGTTCTGTGCTCAGGGGGGAGTCTGCTTGTCCCTCTGCCTCTCCCCCAACTCATGCTCTCTCTCTCTCAAATAAATAAAATCTTTAAAAAAATTCAGCCCATATGATAAACAAATGCAGTCTATTGCTCTATTTTATGTTGTATATGTTCACTAATTCTTCAACCATATCCTACTCTTGGTGATTTATTGTAGCAAAGGTTTTGTAGATATTTTCTTTGATGCTAGTGTTTCTTCCTTTATTTATTTATTTATTTATTATTTGTTTATTTATTTATTTGAGAGAGAGAATGAGATAGAGAGCATGAGAGGGGGGAGGGTCAGAGAGAGAGGCAGACTCCCTGCTGAGCAGGGAACCCTACGTGGGACTCGATCCCGGGACTCCAGGATCATGACCTGAGCTGAAGGCAGTCGCTTAACCAACTGAGCCACCCAGGCGCCCGTGTTTCTTCCTTTAAATGCAGTCAGTCCCAAAGACAGCATTAAGGGTAGACTAATAGGTGACTTCTTAAGTGGATGATTTGTAGTCTTCTGTCTGTTAAGAGTGACCCCACTTTAGGCATTTCTTCATAGCCATTAGGTTACTTGTGGTTATCTCTGATAAAATGGTATTGAAGAAGCAGGTAATTCACTCCATACTTGTTTATTTAACAAAAATGTTTTTTTGCTGAAGACAAGAATAGCAAATAGAAAGTTATTACAGTAATCTTTATTGGGGGAAATGATGGCCTAAACCCCATTGGAAGGATGGGCTCTATCAAGAGGTTTTTAAGAGCTGGTATTGGCAGTATATTGCTGATTGATTTGATGTGATGCTAATGAGGGTATTGGGAAGACAAGGATGGTGCCCCAGTTTTTTGCTTTCTGCCAAGTGAATGGTGGGAACACTTCACTAAGATAAAATAGGTGGAAGAACAGGGTTAATTGAAAGAAAATAATGAAAATGAGTTCAGTTCTGGGACCTGTGGATATCCAGGTGGCAATGCCAAAAGGCAGATGTATATACAGTTCTCAAGCTTAGCAGCATGATTTAAAATTCATATGTATATAAAGACATGAAAGAGTAAGAAATTGTGTATATTTAGCTCTTTTTGGATTTACTAGTACCCATGGCAAATAAAGAAAACAGGAAGAAATACAAGGCCTCTCAGACACAGAAATGAAGAGCTTCGGGGCCAAAACATCATATATAACCATGAAATATATAAAATGTGGCAACATTTCGGTCAGGTTTCCAACCAGGCTCAGTGAGACACTTGGTGTCATCACCTGGTGATTGATTGGTAAGAACTCTAGAAAAGAGCTATGTATGGCAGATATTGAGGTTTGGCCGTATGTCCAGATTAATTGTACTCTTATACATTCACTCTGGGCTTAAATGTTCTATATTAAGGTAGTTGAAGTCTTATGAGTTAGCAATATTTCATGCATATCTTAATCTAATATATATGTAAATCAGTATGTCATCTGTAAACTCTGGAACCCATTTTATTGATACTCATTTATTTGTCTCCAGAGTACTTGAGATGTCTTGGATCAGGAGCAAGTATAATAAATAACAAATAAACTATGAGGACCATGACAAATATTTTTTAAAGTAGAAAACCAAAACCAGAAAGGAAACACATGTACCCTTGTAAGAGTTTACACAGTTGCTATAGATGGGTCTCACATTTAGCTTTAAATTTTCTTGGTAACATAAATGAAATAATATTCTTTTTTTTTTTTTTTTAAGATTTTATTTATATATTTGACAGAGACAGAGAGAGAGGGAACACAAGCAGGGGGAGTGGGAGAGGGAGAAGCAGGCTTCCCGCTGAGCAGGGAGCCTGATGTGGGGCTTGATCCCAGGACCCTGGGATCAGGACCTGAGCTGAAGGCAGACGCTTAACGACTGAGCCACCCAGGTGCCCCAAATAAAATAATATTCTTTTTTTTTTTTTTAAGATTTTATTTATTTATTTGACAGAGAGAGACACAGCGAGAGAGGGAACACAAGAATGGGGAGTGGGAGAGGGAGAAGCAGGCTTCCCGTGGAGCAGGGAGCCCAATGCAGGGCTCAATCCCAGGACCCTGGGATCCATGACCCAAGCCAAAGTCAGACGCCCAAACACTGAGCCACCCAGGCACCCCTAAAATAATATTCTTAGCAGAAAAGATGAAATACATATATTATACCATAAAATCAGAGCTCTTTCTAGAAAGCACTACTTTCTTTTTTTTTTTTTTTAAAGATTTCACCTATTCATTTGAGACAGAGAGAATGAGACACAGAGAGCATGAGAGGGAGGAGGGTCAGAGGGAGAAGCAGACTCCCTGCCGAGCAGGGAGTCCGATGCGGGACTCGATCCTGGCACTCCAGGATCATGACCTGAGCCGAAGGCAGTCGCTTAACCAACTGAGCCACCCAGGTGTCCGAAAGCACTACTTTCTAAGAGAAATTTCTCAAATGAGAGTCTACTTAACATTTTGTGGGTAAAGTTCCATAGCAAATTCAGTCACAGATTTCATATGGTCATGTCTTGTAGCACCTTTGTAGTAGTTAAAAAAAACAAAATAATAACATGTAAAAATAAATGGATGCTTCTGACAGTCCAGTTGATCCAAGGTTGCTTTTGGCTGCAAGTAATAGAAACTCTGAAATGGGCTTACACAGTAAGGGAAGTTATTTCATACAAAAGGAAACACAAAGATCAGGCTGCCTACATCCCAAGGTTCATTGATTTATGGGATCCCCAATGTCATCAGCAATTTTCTGTTTGTTCTGCTAGAAGCCGCATCAGCTTGGTCCTAAAAACTCTTTTCTTTATGGGCACAGGATCGATGCCAGCAAATACTGGATCAACATGTGTCTTTGTTCACTCTGAGGGGAGAGATAGGCAACCATTTATACTCCTATAAAGCCTCTTCTCCGATCTCATTAGCCCAAATTGGCTTAGGCCTGAACCAATCACTGTGACAGGTTTAGACTAATTAACTGGGCTGAAGTGGATGTTGGAGAGTCAATTACAGTGCCTACCGCAGATAGAATATAACATACTTAAAGGAATCATGAATGTCCTTCAAACAGTCTTCTATAAATTTCACTTATCTTAGCTGGAATTTTCATAAGATTAGGGTAGCACAAGGATTATATTTCTTATGAGGTCCTGGAGTCAAAATATCCTTAGCTGTGGATTGATGATTGATTCCTGTACTTCAAACCAGGTGAACAAGTAGATTTGTCATCCTTTGATGGAAAATAAAAGGCCTAACCATGACAATAAAGCACTACCCTACTTTCGCATTGAGTTTTATTTCCTCAAGAAAAAATTATAAACTATTTCCAGCATGTCAATAAATGGTTAATGCAGTGCTCAAAATTCTGTACCACATAGCATAGCCAAGGTGATTTTTGTCTAGAAAGTGTTCATAGGGGCATCTGGGTGGCTCAGTCGTTAAGCGTCTGCCTTCAGCTCAGGTCATGATCCCAGGGTCCTGGGATCTAGCCCTGCATCGGGCTCCCTGTCCGCGGGAAGCCTGCTTCTCCCTCTCCCACTCCCGCTGCTTGTGTTCCCTCTCTCGCTGTGTCTCTCTCTGTCAAATAAATAAATAAAATCTTTAAAAAAAAAAGTGTTCATAGAAGGTGATATTGCCAGTTGCTCAACATAGTCACATAAACATACACAAAACCCTCATTAACATTCCTGTAGAGCTTCTCATTTAGAAAGACAAAACTTCCCTGTCAACTCGGTCTAGTTAATAATTTAAGTAGTTGTTACTTGTACACCTGAAGAACTAAATGATTTAGTGTGCTACATGGGATTACCAGATATGAGTAGATTAGGTTTGCATAATTTCTGATCCGTATAATCTTGGTTGAATAGTTAACTGTAAGTAGCTGGATAGAAGACCAGTTGTCTGATGTGTCCTCTCCAGATTTGTAACAATAAGATCATTTAAAAAACACCTAGGATACTGATTTTTCTATTCTTTATGGCCAGGGGTGTGCATCTGGTTTATTTAGGAGCAGTTTTGCATTGAGATTCAAGTTAAAAAGGAGCCAAAAAGCACAGCCCTAATTTAAGAAGCTAAGATGATCTGATCTCTTGGTGGTTATGTCTGCCAACTCTGATTCACTTCTAATATGGAAGTATGTCCACATTAATAACCAAGTATGTATAGAGAGTATGTCCACATTAATAACCAAGTATGTATAATTTAATCTGTAACAGATTCTTCTCTAAAGAGTCAATGCTCTTGTCCACGATAGCTACAGATAACATACATTGCTTTTAGCAGAATTCTCCACAAGATGATGGATGATAACCATAATACCTGAAGTCCTCTCACTTAAAGCAGAGGCCTAGTAAACCTGCATCTGGTAGGTAGATAATAAAGACACTAGCATACAGTTTTGTTTTTTTTTTTTTTTAAAGATTTTATTTATTTATTTGAGACAGAGAGAATGAGATACAGAGAGCATGAGAGGGAGGAGGGTCAGAGGGAGAAGCAGACTCCCTGCCGAGCAGGGAGCCCGATGCGGGACTCGATCCCGGGACTCCAGGATCATGACCTGAGCCGAAGGCAGTCGCTTAACCAACTGAGCCACCCAGGCGCCCTAGCATACAGTTTTAATGACCAGTTCCTGCAGACTGATTGTCTCTTGTGAGGAATAAGAAGTTTCCAATTTTGAAAATGTGGTGTAGTTTCTGTCAGACAGTAGGCAAGTATCAGAACCCTAAATTCAGGGGCGCCTGGGTGGCTCAGTCTAAGTATCTGCCTTTGGCTCGGGTCATGATCCCTCGGTCCTGGGATTGAGCCCCACATCGGGCTTCCTGCTCAGCGGAGAGTCTGCTTCTGCTGCTCCCCCTGCTTGTGATCTCTCATGTGCTCCCTCTCTCAAATAAATAAAATCTTAAAAAAAAAAAAAAAACCCTAAATTCAGAGCAGGCCTTAACACATCATATGGCCAAAGATCTTCATCCCGTTCCTTTAAAATTTTTTTAACAAATAATATATAAATTACTCATTAGCCCAACACTTTGAAAAATACAAAGAAGTAAACAACTGACTTCCTTAATCCCTGCTTTCAGTATCCACCCACCCCCAAAAAAAGTCTATTCTCCCCTCCAAAGGTAGCAGATGTATCCACTTGTATCTAGATATATTACATGTACAATACTTACATGTCTCCATGTATCATATTTTATATTTTTCAATAATGAAAACATGATATAAATACTCTTCCACAACTTGTTTTTGTTTCTGTCACTTAATAATCATTGACCTCTTTTTAGGTCAGTTCATGTAGCATTACCTCATTCTTTTAAAAGTCAGCTACGTACAATAATAGTTCATTGACCGAATGTACCATATTTATTTAAGTATTGTTATTTATATAAAGATTGTTTCTAACTTTTCATTATTTCAAATAATGCTGCCATGAATATTCTGTAAGCCATTTTTACTCCTACTTTTGCTTCTGCAGGTTGTAATATGTGTATCTTTTATTTTAATAGACACTGTCAAATTATTCTTAAAAAAGTTATACCTATAGATATCCCCATTATGTAAATGGAATTATCCAGTTATAACCTCTCCAGGACCACTGTACGCTTTTTTTTTTTTCTTTTAAAGATTTCATTTATTTATTTGACAGAGATAGCGAGAGCAGGAACACAAGCAGAGGGAGTGGGAGAGGGAGAAGCAGGCTTCCCGCTGAGCAGGGAGCCCAATACAGGGCTCGATCCCAGGAACCTGGGATCATGACCTGAGCCGAAGGCAGACGCTTAATGACTGAGCCACCCAGGCGCCCCTGTTTTTTTCTTTTTTTGTATGGTAGTGAGTTTTATGTAGAATTAGACCCTGTTTTCTTCCACATGATGTTTTAGTGTCTTTTTGCTTCCTGGTATTCTTTATCAAGGGTGGGGAAGGCGAGGTCTACTTTGCTTAAACCTGGGCAGGCTAAAGCCAGTCCAGTCTTTCGATAGTCTGTTGATAAGAGATGGGGAAAGACTTTTATTGAAGCAATCAAGAGGATCCTTAGACAATAGCAGACCCTTCATTCCATCTCAGTTTTCTTATCTCTTTGATCTTAACCATTCTGGTTATCAGGGCAGGGCCCCTGGCTGGCTTAGTTGGTGGGGCATACAAATCTTAATCTCAGAGTCGTGAGTTGGAGCCCCACATTGGACCTGGACCCTACTTTTAAAAAAGAAAAAAGTACAACATAGTGATTTGACAATTGCATACATTATGAAATGCCCACCACCATAAGTGTTGTTATCACCTAACCATTCTGGTTATGGACATAGGTATCTAAGGAGGAATTATGTAAAGGGTTAAAGTGTGGAGAAAAGGACCATTGTCAACACGCTCTAAGGTACTTAGCCTGAAGATAATGAAAAGCAGGAAGGTGCTCAGTATAATGTAGTTTATTACGCTGGCTTATTATATAGATGCTATAGATAAATATTTATACATGTACTGATTTTTTTTTTAAAGATTTTATTTATTTGACAGAGAGAGACACAGCGAGAGAGGGAACACAAGCAGGGGGAGTGGGAGAGGGAGAAGCAGGCTTCCCGCCAATCGGGGAGCCCGATGCGGGGCTGGATCCCAGGACCCTGGGATCATGACCCGAGCCAAAGGCAGACCCTCAACGACTGAGCCACCCAGTCGCCCCTGTACGATTTTTTTTTAATTTACATTAACATTACGATATTTCGAAGAATAAATGCTCATTGTGAGCCCCCCACCCCAACAAAAAAAAAAAACATTGCTCTGGCTAAAACCCTGGCAGCCTATCCCAACAATTCTTATATTCAGGTCTCTAAAGATAATTATCTCCACTGTCAAGTATGTAGAATAAGTAGAAATCAAAGAAAGTTTACAAAATAATAGACATTTAGACAGACTAGTATGGAGTGGTAGAAGGGACTTAAGCACTGAGGCTTATCAGTCATCTTACTGGGGAGCCAAATCAAGACTGGAAAGACCAAGCTCTTTTTACTTGAATACAGGAGCATAGTGGCTATATTTGTCTTCTCTCTTTTTAATGTACTGTAGTGTCAAAATTCAGGTGAAAACCTAACTCATTTGGGATCTTGATATTCAGAACCCCAGTCAGTACATTCTAAGAATGGAATTAGGATTGCTGAGATGTGTGCTTCAGAGAGTCTCCTAGGTGTGCATTTGGCCTCCAGCCTGATGTTTCATGTCTGTCTGTCTATAGTGCTTCCTTTTGTGGAGAAAAGTTTACTGTAGTCTAACTAGGATCATTACCTGTAAAGCTGCTCACCTGTGTCCCTCCAGGTGTAATAATATATTTATACAAATTGCTCAGGAGTTAGTGATGAGTTTGCAGAAACAGGATCTTTAGATTATGAAATTCCACATACAGGTACGATATAGCAGAAGACAGGAAAAGGCAGGGGCGTTTCAGCAATTCAAGAATGTTTGTTGCATAAGAAAAATTTACTGTTTTAGGAATTGAGGTACCTAAGTTGGGGATATCTATATTTATTTGGGAGTGGTTAGTAATCTGTACTGAAGAGGATGGGAGATTTATTCTATAAAAAAATGTCATCAGGGTGGTAACTGGACCACCTCAAGGGAACAAGAAAGGCATCCAACCTTTCCTTCTATGGACAGATGTACAAAGTCGTGATATGCACATACAGTGGAATATTTTTTTTAAAGATTCTATTTATTTATTTATTTTAAAGATTTGTATATTTATTTTAGAGAGAGCATGAGGGGGGCAGAGGTAGAGGGAGAGAATCTCAAGCGGACTCCCCACTGAACATGGAGCCTGAGGTGGGGCTTGATCCCACAACCCGAGATCACCACCTGAGCTGAAACCAGAGTTGGCTGCTTAACCGACTGTGCCACCCACGCGCCCCAAGATATTTATTTATTTATTTATTTATTTATTTATTAAAGATTTTATTTATTTATTTGACAGAGATAGCGAAAGAGGGAACACAAGCAGGGGGAGTGGGAGAGGGAGAAGCAGGCTTCCCACTGAGCAGGGAGCCCGTTTTGGGGCTCGATCCCAGGACCCTGGGATCATGACCTGAGCCGAAGGCAGACGCTTAATGACTGACCACCCAGGCGCCCCAAGATTTTTATTTATTTAGAGATGCCCCAAGGTTTATTTAATTAATTTATTTATTTTATTTTATTTTATTTAAGGAGGGGCAGAGGGAGAGAATCCCAAGCAGACTTGCTCTGAGCATGGAACCGGATGGAGGGCTCAATCCCATGACCCCAAGATCAAGACCTGAGCCAAAACCAAGAGTTGGCTGCTTAACTGACTGAGCCCCCCCCAGGCGCCCCTACAGCAGAGTATTATGTAGCATTAGGGAAGGAAATTCTGAGACATGTTACCTCGATGAACCTTAAAGACATTATGCTCAGTGAAATAAGCCAGTTACAAAAGGACAAATACTGGGGCGCCTGGATGACTCAGTCTATTGAGTGTCTGACTCTTGATTTCGGCTCAGTTCATGATCTTGGGGTCGTGAGATCGAGCCCTGCAGGCTCCTCAGTCAATGTGGAGTCAGCTTAAGAGTCTCTGTCTCCCTCTCCCTCTGCTCTTCCCTCTGCTCTCTCTCTCTCTGAAATAAATAGATCTTTAAAAAAGCACAAAAGGACGAATACCATATGATTCCTCTCATATGAAGTACCTAGAGTAGCCAAATTTATAGACAAAGAAAGTAGAGTGGTAGTTGGCAGGAGCTAGTGGAAAGGGGAAGGAGGAGTTACTGTTTAAGTATGGAGTTTCAGTTTGGAAAGATGAAAAAGTTCTGGAGATGGGTGATGGTAATGGTTGCACAACAGTGTGAATGTACTTAATGCTACTGAATTGTACACTTAAGAATGATTAAAATGGCAAATTTTATGTTATGTATATTTTACCCAAATAACAAAAAAGTTTATTATTATTATTTTTTTTTTAAGATTTTTTAAAGATTTTATTTATTTATTTGACAGAGAGAGACACAACGAGAGAGGAAACACAAGCAGGGGGAGTGGCAGAGGGAGAAGCAGGCGTCCCGCGGAGCAGGGAGCCCGATGTGGGGCTCGATCCCAGGACCCCGGGACCTGAGCCAAAGGCAGATACTTAATGACTGAGCCACCCAGGTGCTCCAACAAAAAGTTTAAAAAAAAAACAACCCACAAATATTTACAAAATGCACATTACTTTTTGTCTGATGTAATTATTTTTTAAAGTTTATTTTTTATTTTTATTTTTTTAGAGACAGAGAGAACATGTGAGTGGGTGAGGAGTGGAGAATCTTAAGTAGGCTCCACGCTCAGCGGGCAGCCCAACGTGGGGCTCGATCTCATGACCCTGAGACCATGACCTGAGTCACCTAGGCGCCCTTGTCTGATGTAATTATTAGCTGAGTTTATTCCTAGTTCCAAAAATGTGACTGATAGGCTCTAATCACTAAGCAACAAAATTTTGTTCTTTTAAGCTAACTCAGAAGGTTTTTATGCTTAAAGTAATTATGGAAGAAAAAAATCTGGCCTTCATTCTTCTCCAAATTAATGCTTCCTGACCTCCATTTTGTAATATCCTAGGTATCTCCGGTTATCTCAAGGAATTTATAAAATCCTTAAGGCAAAATTAATTTACTTAAACCTTTGAAGCACGTGCTATATTACAGTTCTTGTGCACTTGCAGAAGAGTTTAGCTTATTATTCAGATCAAAATGACCTTTAAAGGGCGCTCATGAGTAAAGAGGGCTTTAAACAGATGTGACCCATTCACTTATTACGAGGATGCTCTGACCTGTTTTTACAGGTGGCTTATAGTGTAGAGAGTTATCACACTTTAAGCAAATCAATTATTTCAAATAATAACGCTTCAAAATAAATATTTAACTTCTGTAGGTCTGAGAAGAATTCTAGGCTGTGTTTCCCGACAGTGATGAGTTTTATAACTTCCTAAATTAGAATTACATGTATAGAGATTTAATATAGTTATTCATTTTTTAGGTGTTACTATATTATTTAATCTTTTTTCCTTCATAGCTGTCATATTCTTTGTAAAGTTAACACTCCCCTAGTCTTTTGATAACCAGAAGTGTGAACATTGTTTTTTTTACTTTTTAACAAATTGTATCAGTTAGAAATATTTTATCCCTTGATATAAGTAATCGAACTTATGTGGTACTTATACATATATTCTCAAGTAAAAGATTTCTTTCTCCCCCAATGTTTTATATGGGCAGTGTTATGTTGTAAGTTGCTCCCATTTTTTGCATTTGTTCAAAAGAACTTCTCCCTGGGGTGCCTGGGTGGCTCAGTCGTTAAGCGTCTGCCTTCGGCTCAGGTCATGATCCCAGGGTCCTGGGATGGAGCCCCGCATTGGGCTCCTTGTTCAGCGGGAAGCCTACTTCTCCCTCTCCCGCTCCCCCTGCTTGTGTTCCCTCTCTCGCTGTGTCTGTCTCTGTCAAATAAATAAATAAAATCTTAAAAAAAAAAAAAAAGAACTTCTCCCTTTTCATGCATTTATTAACATAGCATTTATAGGTAAAAATCAAAAGAAACTACTTATCATATAATAAAGTTTGTCTCCCTCTCTTTTAGGATATTTTCTTTTCTGGATGTTGTTACTTTGTGTCGCTGTGCTCAGGTCTCCAGGGTAAGAATTGTTGATGATTATAGGGGTACCCCTTCCTGATGCTGATGATATCAGCCTCTGTATATAGTAGGCAAACCGTTTCCTTCAGATGTTAGTTGGTTATGTGTCAGAGGTTGGTATTTAATGCATGGCATTCCCAAACCCATGTAATTCTGCAGTAGGATTCTACAATATATACTGTCTCTAACTTTAATTTTTTGGAAATCTTAACTATTTATATAATGCAAACAGGAAACATTTTCTTTTTTTTTTTTTTTTAACGAAACATTTTCAAGGAAAAAGTATTAAACATGCTCTACTCAGAATTGTAATAAAATAGTGTTTCATTATGTTTTTCTAGTTCATTTTATATGCACACACACACACACCCACGGAAGGCTCAAGGCTCTAATTCTCATGTTTTTTCCCCATATTGCTTTCCTCAAAATTTAATACTTAGAATATAATTTATTTAAAAATTATAGGGCAAACCAGATTCCATTCTTAAAGTCAGTTTTTAATTTCACTTATCTATTTTTGTCAATTGATATTGTTATGACAAAACTGAAATATCTTATTGGCTGCCACTAATATAAAGAATAGATTCTGTGTTGTGGGAAAATTGCTTTCTCTTTTGTAATACAGATCTGTAATGATTAACTTACGTTGAATGGGCGCATGCAATCATCACTTTTTTAAATAACTAGACAATGGCTTTTTGCTTGTCCATTTAATAAACATTTATTGAGAAACTACTGTGTATGAGATACTGTCCTAAGTGCTGGATATGGAACAGGGTTATCCCATATTGTGTTTATCTTTGTAGGTGTGCACAGGTTTTCAAATAACCAACACTACTCCCCTCAAAAAACCCCACAAAACTTGCCATAGAAAATTTACCATGTCTTGCTAACTTTAATATAATTTCTGCATCCCAAAAGCCATACTAAATCTGTGTATCAGCTACTTTGGAAACAGTCAGTAGTATTTTGATGATTTTTCTTGATGACTTTTTTATCCCTTGTATTTGTGCTATGGAAATGGCTGGTACAAATGAATAGGGTTTCCTTAATATCTTCATATGGAGCTGAGGTCATCATTGAGAAACAATATACCCAGACTCATGTCTAAACCTTTTTGTTAAGTTGCAGTCTCATCTCATGGGTGTTGATTTTAGTGAATTTTAATTGTTTTCATTTGCAGGTTCCTCTTCCCTATTAATGTTTTAACTTTAAAAGAAAGGAAAGCACACCACCAGTTTTTGTTAAACCTGGAGAATTGGTACATCAGTACTTATGCGATGATTGTTTTCTGTACTTGAACTACTTAATGAATTAGTTTTTTCCTTAAAAAAAGACTCT
Organism: Neomonachus schauinslandi; assembly: GCF_002201575.2. Taxonomy (NCBI): domain Eukaryota; kingdom Metazoa; phylum Chordata; class Mammalia; order Carnivora; family Phocidae; genus Neomonachus; species Neomonachus schauinslandi. The sequence goes on along the minus strand of NC_058417.1, from coordinate 37,917,003 downwards.
AGAAAGGAACCTGTGATTCCTAATTTTAGTCTCAGTTTGTTATGTTTTCTTCTTATTAGTGAAAGGAAGGAAATGAGAAATATCAAATCAAACCAGAGGTATATTTACCTAAGAATCTAGTAAACTTATGATCTTTTAAAAGTTTTATCTTTTGTCTCCCATGGTTAGCCATTTAAGATGCCATGAGACCACAAAAAGAAAAGCAACACTGAACTCCTGAGTAATAAACCTTAAAGATTTCCAAAGTAATAACTTTATTTACCCTCATACCCCTGACATATTTCTGGCTGATTGTGTGACACTTACCCTGGGGCTTGTAATCTCCTTTTTAGAATCTCAGTATTGACTCCATTTTGATGTGTTATAGTAAGAGATAATATTCTAAGTTTATAACTCAGCGATTTTAAAACTTTTGTTTATACTTTAATAGGAGAAACTTTTAAAAGCTTTCTCATTAAAATATGATACACAATAAATTAAGTCTTATTGGAGTCATTTTTTCTAATCCTAAAAAGTCGAAATTCTTGCCTTTCTTTAGCTTAACTGAAGAAATGTATGAGAAGTGTTAAACGTTCACTGTTTTAAAATTTCCACTGACTCGAGTAAGTTAGAGGGAAAGATGACCAGTTGAAAAACATGCCTCAGTGAGTAAATTGCTAATGAGGAAAGCAATAAGATTCTGTCATGTATATGGAGAAATGAGTGTCCTTTCTAAGTCCCATGTTACTATATCAGTTTCAGGTCTGACCAAGTGATTATGGATAGCAAATACGTATATTGAATATAGCCATATTCAGAGTACTTTACTCTTTCTTTGGTTTCACCTCATCTTGCTCCTAGTGGAAGGATTGGAGTAAGAGACTTGTTTTTCATCAGCAGAAGTATCTCATTTGGAGATTAGAAACTAAATCTTCCGGTTAGAAAAGAGATTCTGGCTAATATACTTACCACAATCTGTCCTCTCCCAACCCCCCTAGCTTCTAGTTTCTATATCCACTCATTTATGGGATAATCTAATTGGATAAAATATCAATCAGAAACAAGGCAGACCTTTTGGGAGTTAATGGTGGTGGGCTGAGAAATTTTTTGGTCAATTTCAATCATTGGTTTGAATTGTGAACTTGAATATTGCTGGTTTTCCCCCTTGAGCTTCTGCTCATTTTGTCTCTTTTTCTTCAAAACAGGCCTGGAATGTTCTGGCTCTGGATGGCAGTAACTGGCAGCGAATTGACCTGTTTGATTTCCAGAGGGATATTGAGGTATAATTATGTGGTGTGTGGCCCCATTTCTCATGTTAGAATGTAATTACAGCATGGAACAGATTAGCCCCAACCATATAAATCTCCTTTCCCTGGAGAGAAAAACTATTAATTTCAGTGCATCTGAACTTCATGGGAACCTGCAATGTTCCCAACAAGCTTGCTCAGATTTTGAGAATAAGCAGAGCTGTTTTACTGATGGAATACTGAATTATTTAGTATTAATAGGACTAAAAATTTTTGTTTTTATTTTCGTGGTGGAAATGTGAACGTGTGCTCATTTTTAAGGAAGTCTTTTTATATTTGCTTATTGAAGAATGAATAGAGTTAACAACTTGGAGGATGATATTTGTTTAAATTCTAATTGAGATGAGCAATTTGGTCTTTGGGGAGCCTAGAGACCGTTTTTGTGGAGAATGAAAAAAGAATGAAGCCAAAGTCCTTTAATGAATTATTTTTGCTGGGGAGAAATTTTTTTTTCCCTTCAGACTTCTTCCTCATAGTTCATCTCTTAGTATATAGCCTATTATCTCTAAAACAGAGAAGGATAATGGCTTAAGCTTAGATTATTTTAACATGAACCTGAATTCTGTGGTCCTTGGTTTTCTTGTCAGTAGAGTGGAAATAATAGTTTCCTCATCATATTATAAGATTAAAATGAGATTTAGATTTAAAAAATTTTTAAGTTCTAGGGGAACTTGTCTTGAGTATCCATATAAGAAGTTTTTCAAAAGCCTCACATGAACTTTCCATTAGAAATGGAACTTTCCGGGGCGCCTGGGTGGCTCAGTTGGTTGAGCGACTGCCTTCGGCTCAGGTCATGATCCTGGAGTCCCTGGATCGAGTCCCGCATCGGGCTCCCTGCTCAGCAGGGAGTCTGCTTCTCCCTCTCCCACTCCCCCTGCTTGTGTTCCCTCTCTCGCTGTGTCTTTCTCTGTCAAATAAATAAATAAAATCTTTTAAAAAAAGAAATGGAACTTTCCATTTCTACAGAAAGTACTTTTAAAATAATACCCACTGACATTATGCTGGACTCTTAGGTTTTTCACAGTTGTCTGATCTTCATGGATATAAATATTTAAAGCAACATGACCCACAAAATCATTCAGCAAGCTTCTGTTAAGTGTTTGTTGAGTCTCCGCTGTATTTAGAGTGCTATAGTAAACACTTTGGAAAGGATTCAGAAGTAGTAAAGATAGCTAATGTCCTTCAGTAGCTGCAGTTTAACCCGGAGGTCAGTCTGCGTTAATATAGTGGCATAAGAAGAACAGAGCACCATTTCCTCAACTGCAGAGTGTCTCACAAACCGAACAAAATAAACAATACAGGGTGTAAACCTGTTTCAGGTAGATGAGTTGATCAGGAAAGATTTCTCAAAGTAAGTTGAAATTTCTTTATTGAATTAAGTTTTGAAAACAAGTAGAGGGGCACCTGGGTGGCTCAGTCGGTTAAGCGGCTGCCTTCGGCTCAGGTTATGATCTCAGGGTCCTGGGATCGAGTCCCATATCAGGCTCCCTGCTCAGTGGGGAGCCTGCTTCTCCCTCTCCCCATGCTCATGAGCTCTCTCTCTCTCTCACTCACTCACTCTTTCTCTCAAATAAATAAAATCTTTTAAAAAATTTTAAAAAAAAAGAAAAGAAAAGAAGTAAAAGTTCTTTTCAAAAACAATGTGGTACCTTATTGTTCTGCTTTGTTTTGTTTCTATCTTTTTTTTACAGGGCCGAGTAGTGGAGAATATTTCAAAAAGATGTGGGGGCTTTTTACGAAAGTTAAGTCTTCGTGGGTGTCTTGGAGTAGGAGACAATGCATTAAGGTAAGAACATAACTATTGATTAATTGATCTTCTTGGCTGAAGTAAAGAACAGCACCATCTCACCCAGAAAAAGCTAAAATAATTTTTATATTCTTAAGCTCTTCAGAACCCAAACACACATACATTGCTTATAACACTGGGATGTATGGTTTTGGGATGTATGGTCTTGAGAATAAAACAAGAATAAGTACTCCCCACCAAAAGCCAGATTCCTCATATCATAAGTGACTCTTTTGGAGCCTTGAGTAAGTTCGGGTAATTGTAACCTTGGTTGGCACAAAGATCAATGTTTAAAAGTTCATAGTTGGGGTGCCTGGGTGGCTCAGTAGGTTGAGCGTCTGCCTTCAGCTCAGGTCATGATCCCAGGGTCCTGGGATCGAGTCCTGCATCGGGCTCTCTGCTCGGTGGGGAGCCTGCTTCTCCCTCTCCCTCTGCCTTCTGCTCCCCCTCCTTGTGCTCGTTCACTTTCTGTCAAATAAATAAATAAAATCTTAAAAAAAATTCGTGGTTGAAAATGAATTTATTTGTAAATGTGAGCTTGTTTTGTACAAACATCCAATATTACCAATAATAATATCTTTTATTATTTTTTTGTAATGCCTAGAATTGTCCCCATTTCTTTTAAAACCTTTAACTTTGTTTCTTTCCTGTAAAGGACCTTTGCACAAAATTGTAGGAACATTGAAGTACTGAATCTAAACGGATGTACAAAGACAACAGATGCGTAAGTATTTCATGTATTAGAAGGGTAAGTCATAGCCCCTTGTGTCCTGCCTATACTAGCTTTAAATGTGGGTTATTAAATATATTTAGCAAATTTCATTGTAGTCTTACAGAGGGAAGAGATTTTATTTTAAGATTTTATTTATTTATTTGACAGAGAGAGACACAGAGAGAGAGGGAACACAAGCAGGGGGAGTGGGAGAGGGAGAAGCAGGCTTCCTGCCGAGCAGGGAGTCCGATGCGGGGCTCGATCCCAGGACCCTGGGATCATGACCTGAGCCGAAGGCAGACACCCAATGACTGAGCCACCCAGGCGCCCCAGGAAAGATATTTTAAAAGGAGAAAACAACATTAAAATAGAAATGGCGTAAGAAACTTATTTTGGAGTCTGGCCCAAATTCTATCTTGATATTTAAAGTGAAACTTAAGGGACACCTGGGTGGCTCAGTCAGTTAAGTGGCTGCCTTCCGCTCAGGTCATGATCCCAGGGTCCTGGGATGGAGTCCCTCATCGGGCTTCCTGCTCAGCAGGGAGCCTGCTTCTCCCTCTGTCTGCCACTCCCCCTGCTTGTGCTCTCTCTCTCTCTGTCAAATAAATAAATTAAATCTTTAAAAAAAAATAAAGTGAAACTTAAAAATTATAGACCATGGGTATGCAGTAGGGTTATTAATAATATAAATTACTAGGACTACTTATATTTCAAGAAGATTCTAGTAGCTTTCATTCAAAAGACATGGTAAATAGGGGCTCCTGGGTGGCTCAGTCATTTGGGCATCAACTTTGCCTCTGGTCTGATCTCAGGGTCCTGGGATCCAGGCGCCACCCCCCACCCCGAGTCGTTGGGCTCTGTGCTCGGTGGGGAGTCTTCTTGTCCCTCTGCCCCTCCTCCCCGACCGTGCTCTCTCTCTCTCTCTGTCTCAAATAAATAAATAAAATCTTTAAAAAAACCCACAGTAAACAGATAATTCTATAAAATCTTAAACACATAACTGAGCAACTTGTAATAATATTGAGAGCATTTATTAAATGACCCTTTAAATGTACTGTCTGTCAGTTACAGTATAAATGAAATAAAGCACTCCTTCATCCTTGAGAGCTTACTATCACAGACATAATAGACATGGAAGGTAGACATAAAAAACAGCACGCCCCCAAAAAATTAGTTCCAGGGTATCTATTGGTAATAATTAATAATACGTATCAAATAACATTTACAATCACATAGGGAAATTGTTGCCTGTTGTGAGGTGAAGTGAAGCCGATGAGGAAGCATGTTTATACAGGGTGGGGCCAGGATTATTCAGTGAATGTTCCTGTTCAAAAAGGCCTCATGAAGGAGGTGGGATCTTTAGAATTGTTTTAATGAAGGAAAGTGAAATACACTCCAGACACAGGGTACAGTTTATTTCATTCCTTTCTTTGAGGTCACAATATTGTTAACTTTTAATATAAGACAGTGTCTGAAAAACAAGAACTACGGTTATTAATTCTACTCTGGTAGAATTACAAGAGTATTTGTAATAATAAACAAGTATTATTTCTGTGAATTGATTTGACCCTTTAACATGAGAAATAAATATAACCCCTCCTCTAATCATGAGTTTATACCGGTAGCCTACATTTACTTTAGATAAGTAACCTGTTTATTTTTTTCTTTTGAATACTTAATGTTACAGAGATTAAGAATTTTACCAATTTGGTATCTAGAAGAGTGACATACAATTTACACTTTTTTCTAGGAATCTATCCTACGTACCAAAGATAAACTGACAAAAATAGAGTAAAATTTATGTACAAGGCTATTCATTTTTACTGTTTGTAATAACAAATACTGCCATATTTTTAATAGCAAAAGACGGGAAACAATCCAAATGTCATTCCGTAGAGGACTATTAAATAAATGGAATGAGGAAATATATAGTATTCTGGAGTGATCTCCAGGACATACAGTTAAGAAAGCAAACTGCAAAAAAGTTTGTATAAGATACTTTTTTGTAGGGATTCCAGGGTGGCTCAGTAGGTTAAATATAAGTAAATAAAATCTTTTTATTTTTTTTTAAGATTTTATTTATTTGGCAGAGAGATAACGAGAGAACACAAGCAGGGGGAGTGGGAGAGGGACAAGCAGGCTTCCCACCAAGCAGGGAGCCCGATGTGGGGCTCAATCCCAGGAACCTGAGATCATGACCTGAGTCGAAGGCAGACGCTTAACAACTGAGCCACCCAGGTGCCCCTGTAAATAAAATCTTAAAAAAAAAAAAAAAGATACTTTTTGTAGGGCCCTTTTAACATAAGCATGTTAACTTTATCACTCCTATAAAAAAAAAATCTTAAAATCATCAAATAACCACTGGTTAGTTCAGATTTTTGCCTGTTCTAGTGACTTTAGAAACATAATATTTTAGGGGCGCCTGGGAGGCTCAGTCAATTAAGCATCTACCTTCAGCTCAGGTCATGATCCCAGGGTCCTGGGATCGAGTCCCGCATTGGGCTCTCTGCTTGGCAGGGAGCCTGCTTCTACCTCTGCTTGTGCATTCTCTCTCTCTCTCTTTTCTTGGACAAATAAATAAATAAAATCTTAAAAAAAAAACAAAAACATAGTATTTTAAGCGCAATATCAAAGAAAAAAGACGCAAACTTTAAAAAAGCAAAGATGGAGGGGTGCTTGGGTGGCTCAGTTGGTTGGGCGACTGCCTTCAGCCCAGTTTGTGATCCTGGAGTCCTGGGATCGGGCCCCGCATCGGGCTCCCGGCTCAGCTTCTCCCTCTGACCCTCTCCCCTTTCATGCTCTCTCTCTCTCTCTCAAATAAATAAAATCTTTAAAAAAATAAAAAATAAAAACAAAAAAGCGAAGATGGAGACTTCTGTTTCTGCCATGACAGTAACTGCCCTCCTGCCATCAACAACTATAAAACTATACAAAACATAGCAAAGAACCAGTTTGAGATGTTGGACAATATGCAGCACAGGATGGAGAAACAAATCAGGTGAACCCTATGACTACCCTGGCTTTCTGCATGGTGGTATTTTCCAGATGATGGTATAAGGAGAAAGAACTCGAGCAGAGAACAAAGTTCTGGCTGATTTGAAGAGTAAGAAATCAGAGCTCAGGGAGATGAAAGTGGAATTTTTGTCTCGAGATGGCGGATCTACTCAAAAAGAGCTATAGAAATCTACATTGATTTGGCCGAATAGTAAAGTGTAAATGCACATATTGAGACCTTACAAAGCCAGGCAAAGAGCATCTAATAAGGAAAGAACAATTACTGGGAAACTGTAAACTGAAAAATTGCCGGAGCTTAAATAAGGCTGAGAAAAGTTCTGACTACCTCAAATGGAGAATACCTCGGGGCATTTAATAACAGACTTCAGAAAGGTCACATCTTGGTAGTAAAGCTAGACTAGACCTGTCCCAGTAAAGGTTAAAAGAAGAAAATTTAGAATCAAATTGATCCATAACTATTTTAGCTATCTGCTAAGTTGAAATTCAACATTCTTTTTATTTTTTATTTTTTTTAAGATTTTGTTTATTTATTTGACAGAGACACAGCAAGAGCGGGAACGCAAGCAGGGGGAGTGGGAGAGGGAGAAGTAGACTTCCCACGGAGCAGGGGCTCGATCCCAGGACCCTGGGATCACGACCTGAGCTGAAGGCAAACGCTTAACAACTGAGCCACCCAGGCGCCACCTAACATTCTTTTTAAAGAAGGTGACAAAACCTAGACACTCAGCATACAGAATTTCCAGCATTCAGTGAAAATTACAAGACATGCAAAAAAGCATGAAATGATACCAGATTAGAAACAGACCCAGAAATGATAGAGATTAGAAAATGGACCAATAAAAAGTTTAAGAAAAAAAAAGCAAGTACAAACATGCTCAAGAATTTACAAGAAAACTTAATATGGATGTGAAAGTAAAAGGATGAGAAAGGCTATACTATCACAATCACTAATCACAGGAAACTTGGAGTGGTTATTAATATGAGATGATGTAAACTTCAGGAAAAAGTGTAGATGGAAGATAATAAATAGTAAAGATAAATCAAGTAGACCAAACACCGGTAAAGCTCTAGAAGACTTGAGCAACACTGTCAATGAACGTGTCCTAATATCATCCTTCAGAATAACATGGGTGAAAAAATAGATTACAAAGAAAACTAAAAAATGTTTTGCTGTGTGATAATGAAAACACAACATTTGAAACTTGTGGACTGTACCAAAGGCAATACTTTAGAGAAAAATGTAGTTTCAAATGCTTATGTTAGAAAAGAAAAGTTTAAAATCAAGGATCTAGGGGCACCTGACTAGCTCAGTCGGTAGAGCATGTGACTCTTGACCTCCCGGTGGTGAGTTGGAGTCCCATGTTGGGTGTGGAGATTACTTAAAAAAGATTAGGTTGAATATCAATAAAATAGGAAACAGAAAAACAGTAATGAAACCAAAAGCTGGTTTTGGGGGGGAAAAAATCAAAATTGACAAGCCCAGACTAAGAAAATAAAAGACATAAATTATCAAAAGCAGGAATGAAGAAGACTAAATACTTTACCCAAAAGATAGAGATTAAAGGGATTATCAGGGAATATCATAAATGACTTTATTTTTATTTTTTTGAAGATTTTATTTATTTGACAGAGAGAGAGATAGCTAGAGAAAGAACACAAGCAGGGGGAGAGGGAGAAGCAGGCTTCATACCAAGCAGGGAGCCTGATGTGGGGCTCAATCCCAGGACCCTGGGATCATAACCTGAGCCAAAGGCAGACACTTAAGAATTGAGCCACCCAGGTGCCCCCATAAATGACTTTATGCTAACAAATTAGACAGTCTAGATGAAATGGACAAAGTCTAATTCAAATAACCAAATTAGACTTAAAAAAAAAAAAAAAGACAATCTGAATAGATCTGTAACAAGTAAGTTCAGTGAATAATTCAAAAGCATCCCATAAAGAAAACCCCAGGCCCAGATGAGTTCACTGGTGAATCCCATCAAATATTTAAAGAAGAGATAATACCAATCTTCAAACTGATTCATAAAATGTAGTATGTTATAACTCATTCTATGAGGCCAGTGTTTTTCTGCTACCAGAGACATCACAATAAAAGGTAATCTACTGATTGTGATCCTTCAGAAACAGAGCCACAAAAATACTTTGACAAAGTGTTAGCAAACTGAATCCAGCAACGTATGAAAGGATTTGGGATCATAACCAAGTGGGATTTATCCCAGAAATACAAGTATGGCTTAATATATGAAAATTAATTAATATAATATCTCATAATAATTAGTAGAATAAAGTAGAAGTCAGCAGACTTTCTGTATGGGGCCAGATTAAGTAAATATTTTTAGGGCTTCATTGGCCATACAGTTAGCTGTCACAACTCCTCAACCCTGCCAGTGTTTTCCAAAGGCAGCCATAGCCTATACGTGAACAAATAGACATAACTGTGCTCCAATAAAACTTTATTTCTGGGCAATGAGATTTGAATTTCATATGATTTTCACATGTTGCATGATGTATCTTTAAAAAAAATTTCAACCATTTAAAAACATCAAAATCATTCTTGACTTGTGAGCCATATAAAAATAGGCAGCTGGTGAGATTTATTGCCTCCTGGAATAAAGGACAAAAACCACATGATCATCTCAGTGGGATTGGTGGCCTCTAAAATGGCCCCCAAGTAACCCCTGCCTCCTAGTACTCACACCCTTGTGTAATTTTTTCCCTTGAACGTCGACTGGAACTAGTGACTCATTTCTAACAATAGAATACTGCCAAAGAGATTGGATGTCACTTTGGAGATTAGGTTACCAAAAGACTGTGATTCTGTCTTGCTCTGCTTTCCCTCAGGGCTCCAGCTCTGGGGGGAGCAAGCTGTCCTATTGTGAGTAGCTCTGTGAAGAGGTCCATGTCACAAGGAACTGAGGGCTGGCCAACAGCCAGCAAGGACCTGAAACCTACCAAAAACCAAATGAGTGAGCTTGGAATTGGATCTTCTGAGGTCTGCCAACAGCCACCTAAATAAGCTTGGAAGGGAGTTTGCCCCCAGTTAACCTTTGAGGTGAATGCAGCTGTGACCAGTACCTTGATTACAGCCTTGCGACGAATCCTGAGTCAGAGGCACCCTGCTAAAGCCACCTGGGCCTGTATTCCTGTCCCACAAAAACCTGTGTGATAGTAAATATTTGTTGTTTTAAGCTGCTTAGTTTTGGGGTAATTTGTTAAGTAACAGTAGATCCTCAGTACATCATCCAATACAGAAAAAACACATGACAAAATCCAACACCCATTCATAATAAAAAAAAAAATTCTCAACAAACTAGAAATAGAAAGGAGTTCTCGCAATCTGATCAGAAGCATCTACGAAAAACCTACTGCTAACCTCATACTTATTGTTGAAGGACTGAATCCTTTACCCTAAGATCAGGAGCAAGGTGAGGATGCTAAATGTCACCATTTCTACCAACATTCTGTTGGAGATTCTAGCCAAATGCAATAAGCAGGAAAAAAAAGGGGGGGGGGGGGGCATACCGACAGGAAAGAAGTAAAACTGTCTATATTCTCAGATGACATAGTTCTAAAAGAAGTATCTGAAAATGACAAAACATTACTGAAAGAAATTAAAGACATGTATTAAGAGTATATAGAGAACTCTTGGGCGCGCCTGGGTGGCTCAGATGGTTGGGCATCTGCCTTCGGCTCAGGTCATGATCCCAGGGTCCTGGGATCGAGTCCCGCATCGGGCTCCCTGCTCAGCGGGGAGCCTGCTTCTCCCTCTGCCTCTCTCTGTCTCTGTCTCTTATGAATAAATAAAATCTTAAAAAAATAAGAGTATATAGAGAACTCTTTTTTTTTTTTTTTAAAGATTTTATTTATTTATCTGAGAGAGAGCACATGAGAGGGGGGAGGGTCAGAGGGAGAAGCAGACTCCCTGCCGAGCAGGGAGCCCGATGCGGGACTCGATCCCGGGACTCCAGGATCATGACCCGAGCCAAAGGCAGTCGCTTAACCAACTGAGCCACCCAGGTGCCCCTATAGAGAACTCTTGTAATCAATAATAAGTCCAATTAAAAATTGGGCCAAACACTTAGATATTTCACCAGGGAAAGAGATGAATGGCTAATAAGTACAAGAAAGGGTATTCATTACAGAACTGCAGCATAAAATCACAGTAGGATTACAATCCATACCCACTAACAATGGCTATAATCAAAAAGAGAGTGCCAAGTATTGGCAAGGATGTAGAGAAACAGACCTTCATGCATTGCTGGTGGGAATGTGAAATAGTGCAGCCACTTTGGAAAGCAGTTCGGTAGTTTCTTAAAAAGTCCAACATAAACATAGTGTAGGACCTAACAGTGCTCACCCTAGGCATCTACCCAGAAGAAATGGAAACATAGGTCCACACAAAGACCTAAGACACATATCAGCCAAATAGAATGTATGGCTCCTATTTGGATCCTATTTGAACAAATCAACTTGACAAAGGCATTTATAAGACAATTGAGGAAACTTGAACACAGACGGGTTATCAGATATTAAGGAATTAAAGTCCTTATCTATTAGAAATATGTCCTGAAATATTTATAGGTGAAATAATAGGTCTGGGATTTGCTTTAAAATACTGGAACAAAAAAGCAGAGGGAAATAGATGAAATAGAAATAGTAGAAATTAACAAATGTCAGAGCTTAATGTTGGTACATGTGCATTCTCTATTATTCACTCTTGTATATATTTGAAATTTTCCATTGTAAGTTAAAAAAATTAAACTCAGAACATGATCACTGTAGAAAAAGAGCCTTTAGGGGATCCTGGATGGCTCAGTCGGTTAAGCATCTGCCTTTGGCTCGGGTCATGATCTCAGGGTTCTGGGATTGAGCCCCACATCGGGCTCCCTGCTCAGCGGACAGTCTGCTTCTCCCTCTTGCTCTGCCTGTCCCCCCAACTTGTGCTCTGTCTGAAATCTTAAAAAAAAAAAAAAAAGCCTTTAAGAAATTCATAAAGGAGTACCTGGCTGGTCAGTTGGTGGAGCATGCGACTCTTGATCTGGGAATCATGAGTTTAAGCCCCATGTTGGGGGTAGAGATTACTTTTTTTAAAAAAGAAAAAAAAGGGCACATGAGAGGCTTAGTTGGCTAAGTGGCCGACTCTTGATTTCAGCTCAAGTCATGATCTCAGGGTCCTGGGATAGAGCCCCATGTCGGGCTCGCACTTAGTGGAGTCTGCTTGAGGATTCTCTCTCTCCCTCTCCTTCTGCCCCTCTCCCTACACACGCTTGCTCACTCTCTCAGAAATAAAATAAATAAATAAATATTTTATTTATTTATTTATTTTTAATATTTTATTTATTTATTTGACAGAGAGAGAGACAGCGAGAGCAGGAACACAAGCAGGGGGAGTGGGAGAGGGAGAAGCAGGCTTCCCGCCGAGCAGGGAGCCCGATGCGGGGTTCGATCCCAGGACCCTGGGACCATGACCCGAGCCGAAGGCAGACGCCCAACGACTGAGCCACCCAGGTGCCCCAATAAATCTTTTCAAAAAAAGTCATAAGGACAAATAGGTAGTAATATTCCATAACTTAGCTTGTTCAAGCCCGATACCGGTCTGTCCTCAGTACACCTTGCAAAAATCCACCCATTTCATTACTGCCATGCAAAAGGTTATCTTGAGCAGAGATTTAAATGAAAGAGCAGAGGGGCGCCTGGGTGGCTCAGTCGTTAAGTGTCTGCCTTTGGTTCAGGTCATGATCCCAGTGTCCTGGGATCGAGCCCCACATCAGGCTCCCTGCTCAGCAGGAAGCCCGCTTCTCCCTCTCCCACTCCCCCTGCTTGTGTTCCTACTCTCCCTGTCTCTCTGTCAAATAAATAAAATCTTTAAAAAAAACAATAAATAAATGAAAGCACAGAGACAGAGCTTTCAGTCTTCATGTTTCACCACTTGCTCGCAAGTTTTAAGCTAGCTTTCTGGTATTTCTGTATTTGCAAAAAGCATATAGGTCTCCTATGAGCACAGAGGTAGTTTGCTGTTAAACATTTCCAAATGAGAATGAAGCCTCATCATCCCCTCGTGCTAATTCTCATACACAGCACAGCCTTTCTTCTTTGTGAATGGCACCTGCCTCTTCCTCAATGTGAAAGGTCCCAGGATTTATAACTGCTTTTATTTGGGGTATGGAAGTTTTACAGTTCATATGTATACACGTGTGCTTAATGAGAATTGTGTATGATTTACTAAAGATGTGTTCCTGTGTGTTTATTCATTACTTTCTCCTTTTTCCATTTTTCAGTACATGTACTAGCCTTAGCAAGTTCTGTTCCAAACTCAGGCACCTTGACTTGGCTTCCTGTACATCAATAACAAACATGTCTCTTAAAGCTCTGAGGTAAATGTCTTATAACAAGAGTATCCAATAATCAGAACAAATACTGATTTTTTTTTTTATTTCAAATGACTGAAATAAAGTTGGAATTGAAGGAAACTGTGTTTTATGGATATGTACTAAAGTTCAGAATAGATCTTTTGTTTTATCAGTTACCCAAATTACAGAACACATTCAGGTGAAATGACTAGAGGTAATTAGGATTTCTGAATAGACTGGTATAGCGTATACACGAATGATTAGATTTCTATGAAGGCTTGGTTGCCCCCACTCCCCAGAACGCCACATATCATTATAGCTTAGTGATCAGAACAGCACTCTGGAATCAGGTGATTAACCAGGTACCTTGAACAAATATAACCCTTGTGAGCTTTTCCTTATCATCTCATAGTCCTGTTGTTAAACAGTATTATTGTTTGATAATATTAGGCCAAACCATACAAAATTGCCAGTATTTGACAACTTTTGGCTTCATGTGGTTCAACCTAATATATATAAAGTGCTTAGGAGAGTTTCTGGCATATAGTAAGCACTCAGTAAGTTTCGTTTTAATATTAATGTATTTTTTTAAAGTACGTTACAGAAGGTGTACCTTAAATGGAGGGGGAAATGCCCATTCTCTTTGTATCTTTACTTTTTTATCAGTCTTTTACAGGTAATTATGGTCCCATGTATTGGTTATGCTCATAAATAATAAAAATTAAGCTATTAAAAGAAGAAATATAGATTTAGTTGAGTATAAGTAATCTAGAAAGGGCTTCTAGACCTTCCTTATGAATACTGAGTACATATGTTTCTAAGGCCATTTGCCATGTGGGCTAATAAATAGGATAATACAACAGCATTTATGGTTTATAAAATATTTTCACATAAATGATTTCATTTATTTGAAAACCATGTGAGGCAGATAGGACAGACACTTACAGATAAGAACATCTAAAACACTTTTGAATGCCAGGTACTGTGATTGAACCTTACTGAATAAGGTATTTTTGCTGCCCTTTAGCTGCTCAGAGTGTAGTGGGAGAAAAAAATAATAATAAACATGTTGTCATACTACAGTGTTATAAGAAGTGAGTGCTTCCATTTGGGAAGAACATAGGCTATGGCTGATCTTAGATTAAGAGAAGTTCAGGCAGGTTTCCTAAAGTGACTTGTCTGAAGTCACACTATTAATGTTGAAGAAGGGACTTGAACCAGGATCCCCTGCCTTCATTTTATAAAACAATTAAAGCAATATTTTCCAAAGAATGTCATAGAGCTTGGGATTCCTGCATAGTTCAAATGTGAAATCAAAGATGATACTGATATTTGATAGAAGGCAGAGATCAAACACAGTATAGCCTAAATTTAGCCTATGGAGACCGTACTCTAGAGACTTCACAGATAAGGAAAATTTATAGATCCTTTGTAACTTTTTAAATAAGAATTTAAACGTCTTCATTATTACTTTGATAAGTAATAGAATTACTTGATAAAGAATCTGAATCTAAACTCTTCACAAATTACTCTGTTAACTTGAACAGGTCACTTAGTTCCCATTTCCTTTCCCGAGACCATTTAAACATGTGATAAGTGCATAAAGAATATATTTGAAAAGGATAAACCTCCATAACAGTCTAATATATCTGAAAAACAATATTGTGCTTTGTGTCGAACCATGAGAGACTATGGACTCTGAGAAACAAACTGAGGGTTCTAGAGGGGAGGGAGGTGGGGGGATGGGTTATCCTGGTGATGGGTATTAAAGAGGGCACGTTCTGCATGGAGCACTGGGTGTTACATGCAAACAATGAATCATGGAACACTACATCAAAAACTAATGATGTGATGTATGGTGATTAACATAACATAATAAAAAAAAAATTTTGTGCTCTGTGCTTGTTAGCTTAGCTGGATTTGAGATAGCCCTCCTAGTGATACAGTCCCACCTGAACTCAACCAACATTGATAAATATGCATTGTTGTTGTGAGATTGCCTGTATTCTAAATCTGTGTTAAGTAAATGAGTATATCCTTGTGGGAAAGCATGGGGCTGTAGCCATTTCCTGACTAAATAGCCAGTAAAGTGAGACTTTGGTGCCTTTGGAAATGGATTTAGTCATATATTTGTTTCATTTTGTTTTGTCCTAAGTGAGGGATGTCCACTGTTGGAGCAATTAAACATTTCCTGGTGTGACCAAGTAACCAAGGATGGCATCCAAGCACTAGTGAGAGGCTGTGGGGGTCTCAAGGCCTTATTCTTAAAAGGCTGCACACAGGTAATACTCCATGTAGTGCTTGTGAATTTTAGAAGAACCGTGAACTTTGAAGGCAGCCCAAAGATGTTGGCTGGAGGAATATGTAGCTGTATATTAATGACCAAAGATACATGCTTACCAAAAATTAAAGTGTCTTCCTTAGAGTAAAAAAAATATGAAAAGAATTAACATCTGACCAAAGATAAAATTTTTGAGGGGAGGCAAGATGGGGAGACAAAATCACACTGAACATGCAGCATAGGCAGGAAGCATCTTACGCAATTTAATCTGAGAAGAAAAGTTGCCATGTTGTCACTGCCTGAGACCTTGAACTGGAGACACAAGGAAAGCAGTCTTAGCAATTTTCACTAGTTGTTTAACTACCAGGTTAAATGTGCCAAGTATACAGAGCCTGCATTTTATAGTGTTGGTGTTTACTTCCTGCCAGTCACATTACAAATCCCAATATGTTTGGTCATTAAAGATTTTACTATCTTCGTATTTTACTGTTATTTAAAAAAGGAATTGACATGGCAGCATCTCGAAGGAAATAATCAAAAGTGAGTTTAGAAGTGACTGACAGGGGCGCCTGGGTGGCTCAGATGGTTAAGCGTCTGCCTTCGGCTCAGGTCATGATCTCAGGGTCCTGGGATCGAGTCCCGCATCGGGCTCCCTGCTCCGCGGGAAGCCTGCTTCTCCCTCTGCCTCTCTCTCTCTGTCTCTAATGAATAAAAAAATAAAATCTTTAAAAAAAAAAAAAAAAGAAGTGACTGACAAAGGAGGGCTAAGCTCTTGTGACATTATTTTATTAATGGTTACTGGAACCATGCCTTGGATTTTGTTAAAAGTGCTCTTATTCCATTATTACTGTGTTATGATTGTTTAAAAAAAAAAAATTCCTGTAAGGTACACACTACATACTAAGATCGGCTATCATTCCTGTTAAAAAAAGTTTTTTTACCAAGCTTAAGATGAAGCTTTGTGTTTGAAAGTTAGAAGATGGTGGTTGTACATTATTTCATTTAGAAAATATAAAAATTCATTTTGTTTTGAAGCTAGGTGTTAAACTGGAATAGCTCTTATACCCCAGAGAATGGGGCAGTTGTGCCCTTCCCTTGACATTCCTTTGTTGTTTAATTCTTTAGAATCTTAATAATTGTTTTTTTTAATCCCGAGAGATTAAATAGTAGACATGTTAAGAAAACAAAAATGAAACTGTAACCAAAATTTTAAAATAAAGTTTAAAAAAAAAAAAAGTACCCTTATTCCTTCACCATGATGGGAGGAGTTCCATTGTTTGAAACAGAGCTTTGAAAGTAAGACTGCCTTAAAACAACAGCTTGAGCTTCTGGTTATTTATGGAATCCTGAAAAATATTGATTGGAATGCACCATTATAATCAATTACTTGCCATCTGTTCTCAACACTATACGTATGGCACTGATCTTCCAGCAGCAGATAAACCGGATTCCTTTCTCAGCTTCTGCTCCCCAAAGTTTGTTTTTAAAAAAAAACTTTTTATATAGGAAGTATAGAAGTGTGAAAATTATTTTAGCTTCATAATCCCTGAGCAAAATGCTGTGAGGCATACTTAATTTTTATCAGAAGAAACATCCATAAACATTAAGCAGTGTTTATTTTATCTTTTCCTTGATTTGATGGTCATGTGAATTTGATGTGGTTGAAACTGATGAAAAATACTGATAACCATACTAATGACATGAATTACACCTTTATGTGACTAAGGGTCATTGTTTCTGGTTCACTGTTCTTTGAAACCTGGTTGGCTGTATTTAGAATATATTGATGAAAGTGTATACTCCTAAATCTTTGTCCCTTGAAACAATGTTAGTAATCATTTTTTTCTGTCTTTTTAATTTTTCTAGCTAGAAGATGAAGCTCTCAAGTACATAGGTGCACACTGTCCTGAACTGGTGACTTTGAACTTGCAGACTTGCTTAGTAAGCAGTCCTTCCCACAACTCTTTTGTATTTGTAATTCATTGCAGTAATATTGTACAAGCTTCAGTCATCAAGACCAGTGGTTTTTTCCACTTCAGCCCTGGGGACACAGGAAACGCACAGATGATTCTTTGCATGCTTAATGATACTCACTCCTAAGGTCTTTGACATAAGTCATATAGAAGATAGCTCATGCAGAATTCCAAATAAGCTAACTGTAACTCCACCCCTTTTCTTTTCTGCTTTTTAGAAGTGAATTATTCACAGACTTTAGTACTTAGAATATTTTTGGTTAATTAATTGCAGTCATGCCAATGAAGATCTATCAGTGAGTCATTAACGATTGGGAACCACTGATCTAAACAGATGACAAGCAAAATGTA
The DNA here is from genome assembly GCF_002201575.2 of Neomonachus schauinslandi. NCBI lineage: Eukaryota > Metazoa > Chordata > Mammalia > Carnivora > Phocidae > Neomonachus > Neomonachus schauinslandi. The sequence continues at coordinate 37,899,246 of NC_058417.1, read as the reverse complement.
CTCTCTAAATTATTTCCAGGTAGTATTTGTAGTTCACATTGGGCTTGTTTAGACTGTCAGCGTTTTTGTGTCTATGCCCAAACCCCTGCATTTTGCTCAGAGAATTTGCTAAAACTATTCAGGGTCCTAGAACACTGACAGTACACTTTTAGCTTTTCTCTCTTGCCTTGAAGATTACAATTATGTGTTGCCTTGCAGTGAGAGCCTCTCATGGCAGTGAAAAAGAGTTGATGAAGGTTTGCCTTGTTTTTGCTAAAACTTCTGCTCATTATCCCCTCCCTTTCTTGTATGATCACCTGAAACTTGAGACCATAATGGTTGTTTAGTGACACATAAGGGAGTGGGGGGATGGGTTAGCCTGGTGATGGGTATTAAAGAGGGCACATACTGAATCGAGCACTGGGTGTTATACGCAAACAATGAATCATGGAACACTACATCAAAAACTAATGATGTAGGGCGCCTGGGTGGCTCAGTTGGTTAAGCAACTGCCTTCGGCTCAGGTCATGATCCTGGAGTCCCGGGATCGAGTCCCGCATCGGGCTCCCTGCTCGGCAGGGAGTCTGCTTCTCCCTCAGACCCTCCCCCCTCTCATGTGCTCTCTTTCTCATTCTCTCTTTCAAATAAATAAAATCTTTAAAAAAAAAAAAAACTAATGATGTAATGTATGGTGATTAACATAATAAAAAAAAGTGACACATAAAGGGCCACATTTTGTGCAATTGAAGCAACCTCCCCTTCCAGCCCTTAAGGGATGGTGCTGATAATGATCTACTTGGGAGGCTCCTGAAGACTGAATTAAAGGAATGACATTCCTTTTAAGTCTGATCACCGCTTCCTTTTAATTCTGATTGCCATAGTTGCTAACTCTCAGAATTTGCCTACCATTTATGAAACCGAAATATTTGGCCTGACAGGAAGAGCTTACACAACTGCTGTAAACATGAAACCATCATCTTACAATGATAGGAAAAAACTATTCTCGGGGATCTTTGGATCTTACGTGTATGTACCTACACACAGATACACTCTGTATGTATTTGTGTGGATATATGTTACATACACATATATGCCATACCTACTGTTTGCTGTTTTAGTTTCATTTCCTTGACCCTTCCAGCAGACAGAAATCACAGTCGGTAAGCACAAAACCAGTTCTATCATCTGTTTATTTTACTCTTTCCCTTCACCCAGATCTTAGGATATAAGGCATTCCTTCTGTAGAATGTGATGCAATGATCCTCATTCCTAAGACTTCACGTTTCTGCCCCAAAACTGTTGACGTGACCAAAGTACATTCTCAGTCCATTCTATTTTTCTTGACTAAGTTGAAAACATAAAAGTTTAGTAAATTTTATTCTTTTTAAACTTTGAAGAATTGTTACGTATGACTTTCCTCCTCTTTCTTCTTCAGTAATCCCTTATGGACTTGAAAACACTAAGGAACAGGCAGCACAGCTCTACAGTACTTTCCTAATATGTGACACAAATTCTCATTGGCCTGATAAAGGAATTTAATTGAATCTACCCCATGATGCACCTCATGCTGTTCCCAGCCCCTTACGTTAAAAGAATCACATTATAGCTGCTTCCCTTTACACCAAAAATGAGCACAGGGATGCTTGGCTGGCTCAGTCATGTGACTCTGATCTCAGGGTTGTGAGTTCAAGCCCCATGTTGGGCGTGGAGCCTACTTAAAAAAAGAAAAGAAATGAGCGCAGATTCTCTCACAAGTAAATCAAAAGGAACTGAAAAGGAGAAACTGTGTGTTCATTTTCTTTTAGGTCTGCTACCTGATTAATATTAAATCGGTTTTATTTCTTTTTGGTGCTTATTTTCCCAGGTAACATTTTTTCCTTCTTTTTCTTCTGCTACATTACTAATACCTGTGGGGGTTTTTTGCTCTTATTTTTTAGCAAATCACAGATGAAGGTCTCATTACTATATGCAGAGGGTGCCATAAGTTACAGTCCCTCTGTGCCTCCGGCTGCGCCAACATCACTGATGCCATCCTGAATGCTCTAGGTCAGAACTGCCCTCGGCTTAGGTAAACATTTCTTGTTTAGCTCAAAAAACCAGGGAAAAGGAACAAACGCCTTCTTCACCCAAATTTATTCCTTGGAACTTTGAGATTTTTAAGGGAGACGCTACAAGGCTACTACCCTTTTAGATGCTAACCTGTTTGCTCTGTACCTCATTTGATTACATGGAATTGGCTTAAACCAAGGGGTGATAGTTTCCTACTTCTTGCTCTGCATACTAGAAAAAAAAAAATTTAAACATTTTATTTCATTACTTGAGAAATGAAATAAAGGCATTTTCTCTTATTAATACTTCCATATAATTCCTTTCTGAAGAAAGTTTTTAAAGTCCTACCCTGTGGTTATTTACCTTGTGGTAACGATGCCAGGTACTTAGCAATCAGTATTTAAAAAGAAAAACCAGCCCTGCAGGAAAACTCCTTTGTGCTCGTGGTCTTTTAGAGCAAGCCTGATTTCTCTATGGTTCCTCCTCTTTGCCTAAATATAGGATTGGCTTAATATTTACTAAGAATGGTGTTAGCATACACATGTTTTCGAAACCCACGTTGGTTCTGTAAAAGCACACAGCGTGCTATTTTGTAATAAATAGGGATGATCCCCATACATCTTTTTTGTTTTTAAAATAGAACTTTTATTGTAATTATGTTAGATATGTTAACCATTGTTTTAAGTGATTTGCAAATATTAATTCATTCAGTCCTCATAATAGCATATAAACACTGTTATCTCCATATTACAGATGAGAAAACTGAAGCACAGAGAGGTCAGGTAACCTGTTCAAGGTCTCACAGCTAGTGAGTTCAGGAGCAAGGATTCAAACTCAGGCAGTCTGGCTCTAGAGCCCAGGAAACCACATATAATAATCACTATAAACCCATATAACTTTATTAAAGCTTTTTGTTATCACCTGGCCAGGGGCCTAACCATAGTTATTAAAAGTTGACTGGATTATCAGAATTCCTTGATAGATCATAAACTTGGTCAAAATTAATAATATCAGAGGCTTGGGGCTAAGGAGGTAGCCAGACTCCTCCCTAAAAATATTATGCGTTACCTTTTTCTCTTTTAAAGCGAGTGTTCGGCTCCTTACTCCTTCATGGTTTATCTTATTGTTCGAACAGAAAGGCTCTCAAATATGATAATCAAAAGTTAGGTTCAGTCAGATCATGCTTTTCCATTAGAAATTTTTCTAATTGATTGGTAGTTGATAATGATTTATTTTACTGTAGCTTTATTTGTTTCAACTCATGTAGTAAGTAATTTGTAAGCAAACATAAAGATGTTATTTGGTACTGTTGTGCAGATGCCGCCAAACTTTTCACAGAAAAGAGCTACTTTTGAGTCCCCTGTCCTGTGGTTTTAGTATTTCGGTTAGTGTTTAGCAGTTCCTGAGTAGGAGAGTGGCTGCCAGCTCAGCCCCGCTCTGCACTGGGCCTCCCTGGGAGCCTGTGGGAGGAGGCAGGAAGCTTAAGGGCATTTTTTCGTAAGTATGGAATTTCATACTTGGGACAGGCCTGTAATTAATCAGTCCCTTCATAGCATTTTTAAAAGCTATTTAAATCTGAGTGAACCTTCATGTAAAATAGGGAAAGAGAATAATTTTCTTGAGCAACAGATTAATTGAAACAGAGTATTTAGCGCCATTTCCTTTGTTTTCTAGGAGCAGGCTGCCCTCTGGGGGTAAGCAGTATGCCATCAAGGCTTTTTAAATGCATTTTTCATGCATTTTGGCATTAACTACAAGCTTCTATTACATTCTTCTGATTGCATCACCCTGAAATGTGGTGGTATTTACAGGACCGCTTTATGATGACTCCATGAAAAAGAATGGCAAGATCTGTATACAGACTTGCTTAGCTGTTTATGTCACTATGTGATGCAGTGCTTAGGGAATGGGAGGTTTTTTTCTTAAATTCTTGCTGTTCTAATAAACCCAGTTTTCAGGGAACAAGGGGCTTGACTTTCACTTTGCTTTTTTTTGAACAGAATATTAGAAGTGGCAAGATGTTCTCAATTAACAGATGTAGGCTTTACCACTCTGGCCAGGGTAAGTATTTTCTCCAGGTTCTGTAGGTTTGGTTTGGATTTTTTTTTTTTTCCAGAAGAGTGAGCACTGAGGGAAAAGTGGAATGGCAGCAGAATGGAGGGTGTGGGGTGTGAGGGCACTTCTTGTGGCTGGTGGGCCTGAACATTCTCATGCTGCAGCTGCAGGGCCATAGAACATAGACTGCTCTGGAAACACAGACGTGCATTGGAGAACATGATGCTCCTTCTTTAGACTTGATTTGCCACGTTTTCACTGATGGTAAACTAGGGAGGGCCTTCCTAGTGCTTTGTGAAAAAACTTTCTTGGTTGTTCGGTATGTGACTGGTGGGTGAGAGTAACATTGAAGGAAACATATGGGCCTGATTTTAAATGGAGACGGTTTAAGAGATTTTTTTGTGTTCTCCAGAATAAATACTTGGAATGGTTTATAAATCACTGTATAATAGTAGTATTTAAAATTATACTGTCTTTAACTAGTATGTAATGGAATATGGGGAGGAACATTTGCTTTCAGGCAGATTGATGGAAGACTAATGGGTTGGGGGGGGCAGTGCATGGCATAACTCAGTGAGGACACAGAGCTTACCTTCCATTCCTCCAAAGAAATCATTTTCATGGGGCGCCTGGGTGGCTCAGATGGTTAAGCGTCTGCCTTCGGCTCAGGTCATGATCCCAGGGTCCTGGGATCGAGCCCCGCATCGGGCTCCCAATGCTTCTTCCTCTGCCTCTCTCTCTCTCTCTCTCTCTCTCTCTCTCATGAATAAATAAATAAAATCTTAAAAAAAAAAAAAAAGAAATCATTTTCATTAAATTATTTATGGTTGGAATGATCTGTATTATCTTGGTATTAGTGTTCAGAACATTTATTCCCTTGGACTTACAAGATATTAGATACTTCAAATGTAGAATAATTGAGAAATTTCCACTGTGATCAAGATTTTTTAAAATGTGTGATTAATGAAGGCAGAAAGTGACATTAGAATGACAGAAGATTTTGTCAGTGTATTTAATACCACTTCTTAGTTTTCTGGCTTTAAATTTTCCCATGTTTTAAATGTTCGTGTTATAATGTTTGGTTTTGTATTCTGTAGAATTGCCATGAGCTTGAAAAAATGGACTTAGAAGAGTGTGTTCAGGTAAGAGTGTGGATCTTTACTCAGAAATACAGAATCATAGGGGCACCTGGGGTGGCTCAGTTGGTTGGGCTTGGTTTCAGCTTGCAGTCAAATGCTCTACCACTGAGCTATACCCCCCGGTTTCAGCTTGCAGAGTCGTGGGATCAAGCTCAGCGGGAAGTCTGCTTGAGATTCTCTCCCTCACCCACACCCTTTGCCCCTCCCCCCTAAAATAAATAAATCTTAAAAAAAAAAAAGAAATACAGTATGATAGAAACTTACAAAAAAGAAAAAGAAACTTACATAATACATGCACATCAAAACATTCAGTTCCCTACTCTAATGTCATGTAGTGCCTGGCAGCACTGCTGATTCTTCCTTTATTGAGGTGTCCTCCAGGCATCCCAGGCAGAAGTGCACGGTATACGTGGTAAGGAACTAGGAAAATACATGCCATCAATAAGGTTACCAGTGGAAAGAAAGAAGGCCCAAGCATTCAGGCCATAAAGATGTTAAAATGTTTCCTTAAACCTACAGGGTTATAATACTAGTAAATAATTAAAGCCCCATCACATGGACAATATAGCACTGCCTTTTTTTTTTTTTTTAAGTTTAATGAGACCGTGGACTCCTTACATCATTAGCCCTGGAGATCCAACTCTGCCTTTTGGACAGACAGACAGACTGACCAAATACTGCCTTAACAGCAATTCTTTTATTACCAGTTATAAGAGCTTTAAGATTACTAGTTGATCAGAGAGAAATTTTGAAGGGGGACTCCTAAAAAGAAGATAGATTAATAAAAATTTTTTAATGGTAAAAATAAAGATAACTTCTAGTAACTGTAGGGGTCAGTTTTTTCTGAATTACTTGTTATCCAGACACTCTTTAGCAACTATTCTTACTAAACTAAAACTTGGGGCACCTGGTTGGTTCAGATGGTTGAGCTTCTGCCTTCGGCTCAGGTCTTGATCCGGGGATCCTGGGATCAAGTCCCGCATCGGGCTCCCTGCTCCTTGGGGAGCCTGCTTCTCCCTCTGCCTCTGCACCTCTCTCTCTGTCTCTCATGAATAAATAAATAAAACCTTTAAAAAATAATAATAAACTAAAACTGTTCACATCCATCTACCTCTTGCATATGCCTGAGTGTCCTGTGTGTCCTCTCCAATGTTACTCCCTCTCAGTGATGTGCACACACCTTCCCTCCCCAACCTTCCATCCCCCACCATTTCTTAGCTCCTGTGAAGCTATGTATGTTATAGGCATCATCATCATTTCAGAGTTGGAGGAGCATTTGAAAAGAAGCACTGATTTACTTTCCAGCCTAAGATAACTATAAAAGACTGTTCTTCCTTCAAGAGTTCCTCCTTCTTTAATGTTCATAGTTAACCCAGATTCCAGCAGTGCCTTTTCTGTCACCTTCGGGAAAATACCTGCCACCCAAGATACCAAATCAGAGTTGTGGCATGGCTTATAAAATATAGGCCAAATATACTTAAAATTTGAGGGTATTTTCACATTAATTTTTTTTTCACATTTGAGCAGCATTTTTCACATGGAGCAGCATCTTCTGATTCTTTTCTCTGGTGGTTCTAGGGAGCTAAAGTCCAGTGGGTAGAAGTTACAAAGGGACAGATTTTCATTCATTTCAAAAACAAAAGAGAACTTTCAACAGACCTGTTCAAAGATGAAGACTACAGATGACTAGATGTGTTCAAAGAACAGGTTCAAGTAGCCAATGGGATTTCAGTCTTAAGATTCTGTTATTTTATGATTAATATCAGGATATCAGTTTAGAATACAAGTGTACTCAAGAATGAGGTACAGCCGGGGCGCCTGGGTGGCTCAGTCGTTAAGCGTCTGCCTTCAGCTCAGGTCATGATCCCAGGGTCCTGGGATCGAGCCCTGCATCGGGCTCCCTGCTCGGTGGGAGGCCTGCTTCTCCCTCTCCCACTTCCCCTGCTTGTGTTCCCTCTCTCACTGTGTCTCTCTCTGTCAAATAAATAAATAAAATCTTTAAAAAAAAAAATGAGGTACAGCCATGAAGCTTTTTTGGAATTATACCTATAATAAATTTATGTGTTTCTTTCAGATAACAGATAGCACGTTAATCCAACTTTCTATACACTGTCCTCGACTTCAAGTATTGGTAAGTTTGACTTTTTAAAAGTTTTATGTGTTCATTGGATTTAATCAAAACCCAGCTCTTACTTTCTTCTTGGTGTCTGGCTACCATTTGGGAAAAGCATATTTCTATAAATTACCAATTTATAGAGGACCAAGGGATTATGTATCAATACTTGGAGGTAGAAAAGTGACATGGAGCGTATGAGTTCTCCCTCCCACATGAATTACACTTCAGCCTGAATGATGTTTAAATTTCGGAGATCCAGGAGACAAGATGGCCCCAAATAAAATTTGCTTCACCTTGCTGCGACTAAATGATCCTGTAAAACAGAACTAATCAAGGCTTTACTAGGGGTGTTCTCTGCTACTGTTTCCAGTAACACTGTGGGAAAGCATTCTGCTTAACTATTTTGTGTCCAGGCTCATTTTTTGTGTGTATTTGGTATGTTACTGTCCAGAATTGGGATAAGGGGTTCTGAGTTTCACGTGGAGGAACCAGGGATTTATGGAAAATTGATAAAGGGATTTGTGTGAAGAGATGACCACACCTGACAAGTGTATGAATCATCTTCAGTTAGTTAACTGTATTGACATTCTCCTATACCAGGTATTCAGTATTTAGTCCAAATTCCAGAAAGTTTTGTTCAAGAAAACCTTGAGCCCCTCTTGTCCCAGTAGAAAAGTGCTAATTTGTATGTGGGGGTGGGTATCATGTTTTGTTCATGAACTAAAAGTCATTGCATGAATTCACAAGGTATATTTAGAATCATACACAGAAGGACACCTGGGTGGCTCAGTCGGTTAAGCGTCCAACTCTTAATTTTGGCTCAGGTCATGATCTCAGAGTTGTGAGATTGAGCCCCATGCTGGGCATGGAGCCTGCTTAAGATACTCTCTCTCCCTCTGCCCCTCCTCCCCTCCCCAAAAAAGAATCACACACAGAAACGTCAGTCATTGATATTCAAAAGCAGAACCCCAGGAACTCTAGTTTGCTCTTCTTCGTTTTACCACATGGATCTGGTGATGGCTCCATATACATCACAATCTAATCCAGAAGATGTCCTTTCTGGCTGTGCACAGGCCAGGGGCTAGAAGAATGCCGTGAGATGTCTCAGTGTCCTCCTTGCTCTACTTGGCTGCAGAGTCTGTCTCACTGTGAGCTGATCACAGATGATGGAATTCGTCACCTGGGGAATGGGGCCTGCGCCCATGACCAGCTGGAGGTGATTGAACTGGACAACTGCCCACTAATCACAGATGCTTCCCTGGAGCACTTGAAGAGTTGTCACAGCCTCGAGCGGATAGAACTCTATGACTGCCAGCAAATCACACGGGCTGGGATCAAGAGACTCAGGGTAAAGACGGCTGCGCACTTCCCAGCTCTGGTGCTCTCGGCACCTTTTCTTCTTTCTTTTTTTTCCCTCCTCCATTTCCTTTTTGTTTGTTTGTGTTTGTTTTTGTTTCAGATTTAGATTTCTGTGATTTTTATATTTACTTGGACATTCAGCAAAGAGGAAAAAAAATGGAGAGCAAACCTAAGGGTAGTTTTTACCTGTTGTTCCAGATGGGAATTTAGTGGGAAAATACCCACTGCGGGAAAGAAAGTAGGTCTCCTCCCAGCAGAGTCTCTCCTGTAATGTCCAGGGCTTAATAACATGCCCAGAGTCAAAAACACATGCCAGATTCAGGAAAGAAAGAAAGAACATAAAGAAAATACTTAGTTAAGTGGGATTTAAGAATTTAATTTGTATTTCCTTTCACATCAAACCCTTTTGCTGGGGTTCTTATTTTTTAAGACAGCAAATGGATTAAGTAGGGGTTTTTTTTGTTTGGGTTTTTTTGTTTTGTTTTGTTTTTACCTTTTAGCCCCATTCTCCATACTAAAGAGACCCATGCGTAGTCAAATGACTGGAAGACAGGTTGCCAGCAAGGAGGTTATAAAAGGATGGATGAATCTATGTTAGGTTATTCAGCTCAACAGACATTTATTGGAACATCTGCTTCACACCTGCTGTGGGAAAGGCACTGTGCTTAGTTAGGCCCTTACAACCAGTGTCTGAAAACATCCATGTTGGCCATATGGCATCTGAGTGCATAAAGGGGCACCAAACCTCATCTTGAATTCCAGTGGCCTTAGTTCCTCCTCTCCCTTCTGACCTAGAGGACTGAGAGCATAACTGCAGTGGGGAAGCCTTGCAGCCATATTCCTTCTACACCAAAAGAGAGCCACAGGCCAACCAGAGCCTCTTCTATGGCCTCCTTGCAGTAGGGGTCCTAGACCTCCTTGGTTGTCCAGAATCTCTTCCATCTCTGAGTCCTCAAGACTTTTTATCTGTTCTCAAATCATCACTTAACATTTTTTCATTTTAATTCAGCTATTTAGGTCTAGACTGTTAAATTCCCTAAGAGCAGGGTTTCTGTGTTGACCATCTTTGTACCCCCTATGTAACTAGCACAGTGCCTTGAGTGTGGTAGGAATTCAGAAACCATTTATGTACTAAAAACTAGCAGTATGTTTTAAAAGTGGATAATGAGGTTTTTAAGAAAATATCAGAAGAAACGTTGTCCACAGTGACTTGGAAAAAATTATTTTAAGCTTGTATAGTTTCTTTCAACTTTGGGAATCCAACTAGCAATCCCTTTGGGACAGGTTAAGAGATTAGTATGACGTTTTCCCCCAGTTTTATTATTAAAAAGCAGATACCAAAGTTATGTGAGCTATTTAGTCATTTAGAATAACCTGGAATACTACAAAGCAGAACCCAGGTCTCTCAACATCCTGACCGGTACTCAGCCTCTGCCTTGCTTTCATGTTCACTCAGCCCCTGTGTTTTTTCTGAAAAGCAATGTTGCTCTTTCTGTTTTAGCCCTCTCTCTTAGTAATGTTTCTGTCTTGTTTCAGACCCATTTGCCCAATATTAAAGTCCACGCCTACTTCGCACCTGTCACTCCACCCCCATCAGTAGGGGGCAGCAGACAGCGATTCTGCAGATGCTGCATCATCCTATGACAATGGAGGTGGTCAACCTTGGTGAACTGAGTATTTAATGACACTTCTAGAGTTACAGTGGAGTCTCCAATGGAAGCAACCCCAGTGTTCTGGGCAAGGGTTACAAAGTGAGGGCAGCGTCCAGATCCCCAGAGCCACACATAACATGCAAACCCACCCTCACCCCCACCCACTCTAGTTCTGTGACCAGGGGACTGAAGCCCACGCTGGCTTTATCAAGTGGATTGGTAAAACTTAACCATTCCTGTTGGACATGCCAAGAAGAAAATCATAGGCAAGGTGGAGGGAAGGGGGCATTCCAGCAAATGCAGTGTTACTGCTCCTGCCGTTTCTTCATTTTTTGAAGGGGTTTCTTTGGTGATTTTGGAACAGCAACTACAGTCCTCCAGGGTCAAGGAAAGCATAGAAAAACAATATATGTTGTATCCAGGGACCAGAAAGAAAAATTCTTTGCATCCTATAAATGGTAGCCATCCCTCATGAGATGACTACAGAGCTTCTGTGCTTCCTTGTTCCCATGCCAACATGCTGAGCATGCTCCCAAAGAAGGCTCATCCATTCCTCCTCCTCTGTTTTTTAGTATTTGGCCCAGAGGTTTCCTAAAAGGTTGCACTGAAATCGCTGTGGTCCAAATGTGATTACTTACTCACTCAAAATGTCACTCTCTGTAGCACACTTGTGCACCTGTCTTTCGTTCTCTGTTGCTTCTTCCCGCACTCTTGCTCAGTCTGTCACCTGTTCATTGTCTGCTTACTCACACTCAGTTGTTACTCTTTTGCCATTGTGTTTACAGTGTGCATTTTGGATGATTAGTTGGGGTTACCAAACATTTTTAAAAGAGACATTATCAATAAATATTTTTTTAATTCTAAATTTTACCATTAGGGGACCCTGCCTGAATCTTTGCCAGTCTGAAGGGAAACTATCACAAAACCAAGAAATGGTATGAGAAGAAATTGAGTTAAAATTATTTTGACGAAAACAAACTTTGCCTTTTGGTTTCTGTTATACCTTGTGATATATAATAATACGCATGATATGCGCAATGTTCTCCCTGCACATTTTTCTTCCCGTCAGACTCCACTAACTTAATAAGGAGAGAGAAATGCATTATTAGTAAAGAGTGGAGTGGCGAATCCCAAAACTGAGCCCAGAAGCACCCCCCCACCCAAGCTCAGACATGTCGGATGTTCACTGAAATCTAGGTGTGAGCAGTAGCATCCCTGATTTGTGTCTGTGAGGTTGTTTTGTTTTAGTAGGAGTGCTGCTAGAGTTGCTATGCCATCTAGCTGGTCAGTTTCTCTCCCACTCCCCACCCCCGTTCCAGCCTATCAGGGATATCAGAATGATCCTAGAACAGGTGGTCAGCTGTATGTCAGTGTTGATGATGTATCTCGAATGTTGGCACCTCAAAGGACCAGAACCATTTCAAAACCTATCAACCCTACCTTTCTTATGCTCCGGACTTCCCATGAATGAAATACAGGGGTAACCAGGTGAAGACTTTGAGAGGAAGCAGGGGGTTCACTGTCTCTGCCCAGCATGGTCAGCAGAACTGAAGGCAGGTATTCAGTGCCCATGACTCAGAGGCAAAGAAGAGGCTTCCTTCCTTCCCCCCAAAAGTCATAAAGGATGAGGGAACTAAAATGAGCTTCTAAAGTATAAGAAGTAGATTTCTAAACCCCAAAGTTAGAAACCTTATGTGGTTTTTAATAGGACACCTTTTTTTTTTCCTTTTGGTCTTTTAGGACATTATCGTGCAGTCTGCCGTGATCTTAGATCATCTTCTGCATGATCCAGGCTGTTAAAAGGCTTGTTGTAATGCTGCAGGTGCTGGCTCTTCATAAAGCATGACTTAGTTCTCCACAAGCAGTTCGAGGAAAGGACACTAGAAATCTGTACTGTCCACCTTTATTTTGCATGTTAAATTTATTTTAAACGCCCAAATTACTTTTAGTTTTCATTCCCCCTTCCCCTTAACCTCTTTTCAAATTATCATGTGAAGAATATACTTAAATTTCATTTTTATTTGAGTATAGTTGGCATAAGGATATACCTTTTAAAGTGAGACTCACTCTCCTGGTTATACCCCACACGTACAAATATACACACTTGCACACTCTTCCAGATGTGGTTAATATTCAGATCCCCAGGTCACTCATTCAAACAAAAGTAAAAAGAGGAATATTTAGGGGCCATCTGCTCTAACATATTAAGGCTTTTTTAGTATTGCCTGAACAAATTGACCATAAAACCCTGATTGATTAGTGAGTATGGGTTTAAACTGCCCACCAGTTGAGGACATTAAGGTACTTCTTTACTTAAAAAGTGCATAAATGTAAAAGACCCTATTCACCAGGACATGAACATCTTGGAAATGCCGTTTCTCAACTCAAAGAGTGGACCCACGTGCAGGTCCCTGTGGACTTGCTCAGGCGATCCCTACCTGTCTGGGCCAAGAGCACAGTCCAGTGAGAGAAAAAAGGAGTGTGAGCCCTGTGCTTGTATGTGGTCAGGCCTTGCTCCTTTCGCAAGAAAGCTTCAGGCAGGCCCATCAAGCTTGGAAGGAAATAGATTTTTTATGCCAATCTGCAACCTACACCAGCTGATGAAATGTACCGGGAATTTAAGAACCCAGAACATGGTAAGTTTTGGTCAGGTGGAAAGGGCCCCGCCATCCTGTCTTAATATCAGGGATACTTTGGAAAATTCAGTAAGGCTTCAGAGTTTAGGAAAGGCTTCTTGGCCCATTTGTCTGACTCCAGAGCCCCGGCCCTCTACGCCTTCTGTGATGAAGAAATACAAAGTGAATGGAGAGATTCGGGATAAGTCAGAAGGTACCCTCAGAGCTATTGCCTAGACCTGCAGGTAGCCAGGAGGGGTTATTGCTATGTCTGTGGAGAACATTATTAAACATCCAGATCACCTCTTTTCCAAGCAGCCTTTCCCCCTACATTTTCCAGCATCATTTGCTACATCAGTATCTTTTCTGGCCTCTATACTGGCTCCATCAAGGTGATCCCAGCTTTTTTTTTTTTTTTTGGACTGCTCCCATTTTCTTCCTGTACTCATTCTTGTCTTCTATTTAAAGCCTCCGTCTCACTCCCAATGATGCTGCTGATTTATTCTCTTGGACCAGTCTAGCTTCCTTTTTGGGTCCTTGTCCTGATCTAAGCAAAGTCTCTGGGCAGCCTTGAATACAGTAACTGTTGTGTGGTTCAGGCCATTTTTCACTGGGTGGTCTTGGACGTTTGCTTACCAAATTTGAAATCACGCTGTTGGATATGTAAGAATATTTCTTAAATGGTTTTTGTAAATTTCCACATCCATTAAGTTGATGTAGCAGACCTATAAGTCAGAAATTTTACATTTTCTTTACAGCACATATTTTAGAGGGACACCTGGCAAATATTTTTATGATGCTTTATTTTGGGCTTTCCAAACCATTTGAACTGTTGAGTACAGCTCTAATGCTACAGCAGTCGGGTTCTTTATTTCTCCTAATTGCCTTGTAAAATGCTTTGTTACCGGTTTGATGGCCCACTCATGCCGTGGGGGGTAAACAGGGTACGCGGGAACTTGTCCTGGTCTGAAGTTGTAGGGAAGTGTGAGAGTGGCACCGGAAGGAAGACGGGGCTGCCTGCCTGCCTGTGTGGACAGCGTATGTTCAGGGAACTGTGGTTTTGAAGAAGAGGAACACTTGTGGATCATGGTTGACCCTTGGCCGTTTAATGTTTATTGTGCTGAAAGTCACAGGCTCCTTATGAGAGGTGCTACCAGTGTGAGAGGAGGAGCTTAAAGGAAATGGGTCTGTTCTGCCTTTCCCTCCTTGTGTGCATGGTCTAAGATTAGGTTTCCATCCCCATTGTGCATCCTGGCTGAGGGACTTTCAGTGGTATTCTTTGAGCTTCCGGAACTTTTTTTTTTTTTTTTTTAAGATTGCCTTCTTATGTGTCCACCAGTTCTAGGATCTTTAACCACCTCAAACCCAGGCAGTGTGAATGAGCTGAGACTTGTTTGAGACGAGGGGGAGGACGTTTGGTTGGAGGTCTTGAGGCAAACCCTCCCCTTTAAAATGATCTTGGACCAAAGAACCCTAAAGCAGTAGGAGGGTGAGGGGAAATATGGAGTCTAAGCTTCTCGTCACCTTTATTTCTATCATAAACTTTAATTGTAATATTGGAAGATACAGAAAACTATATAATACCATGTCGGTTGGCTATAATTAACCCAGGTAATTTGGGAATAACATTTGGCTCTATTTGCTATATCCAGGTGCCCTAACTGAACAGCTTGGTTCTCCAGCAAAGAACATGCTGCTCTAAGCTTGCCCTCTCACTTGAGACAAACTCTACTTGCCAGAAACTACCATTTGAGGCAAGTGCTTTTTCTGCATGAAGGGCTTCTGCAGCTCCCCCTCACAAGGCAAGTCTCTCTCTTTGTCCATTTTTATTCTTAGGAACATCAGATCTGCATCTCTGAAGGCTTTGACCCTTAGGAAAGTCCATAAGAACCTCTCAGCTGAGTCTGAGTGAATCTTTGGAGCCCAACAGAATTACACTTAATTTTCAGCAGGAAAAAAAAAATGTCTTGGGTAAGCTCACATGTGGGATATTAAGAGAAATTCCATAATGTGCTTCTTCCATCTCTGCCTCATGCGTTTTTTGAGTAAGCCCCCGGTGGAGTCTGGTTCGCAGGTGTTGAGTACCTCCTCAGCCAAGGTGTCTCACTGCCCTTTTAGGAAAAAGAAACATGAGCAACCAGAACTGTGTCAATGGACTCTTATTTTCTGTGTTTTTCAGTGTCTTGTTTTGAAGAATTGGGGTGGGGAAATGGTAATGAGATTGAAAGTAAAGGAGAGAATCGGCTCTGGAACTGGGGCACTTTGCTTCAGGTACAAGCATCTGTCCCGAATATATAGAAACACCTGCCTCACGCATGTGAGTAGATTTGCTTTCCTCTGCATCCCGTGAACTCCATGCCCTTCTCACCGGCACGGAGGGCTTCTGCCTACCATGCACCCGACCAGTCACCCAGATGGGGATTGGCACCCCCCAAAGAACCCCCAGTGCTTCTGGGTGTGGCTCCCCCCACCCAGGGCAGGAGCAGGTAGGCAGTGAATGAGAATCCCCACCCCAAGAAGAGATGGGAGAGGAGAGGTGTCCAGACACATACCTTTTCTCTTCTGCCACACCCCAAGAACCCAGGGAAATCTTTGAAGTGATGTCTTATTTATTGAAGTGGAAGAAGAAATCTTTGCCCCATGACGAAGTTCCGCTTGTCACTGTTACTTACTGCTTATTTTCACTAATTCAAATCTGTGTCTCACTGCTGCTCACACACGTGTTTCTTACCTTAGCCTAACCCTTCTCAGCCCCTGAAGTCATTATTTCTGTGTTGTTTTTCTTTCTTTCTTTCTTCCTTTTTTTTTTCTTATGGCACTAGTGAACGACAACCGAAGGTCTTAGAAAATCCTAACTTGAAAAAGGAGTCTCTAACTGGCGTGGTTTGATTAATTACTTTACCCCCCCACACACACACCCCCAAAGACTTGAATGATTTTCTTTCCTAGTGCTATATTATAGACCTGTAAAAAGTGAAACCTTTGCTGCTGCTTTTCTGGGTTTACATGTTTTTTCCTGCCCTTAAGAATCTTACCTGTGCTTCTCTGATGACTGTTACTTTCTAATAAGTGCAGGAAGGAGGTGAGCCTGAGATTTCTTCTCTTACTCCCCTCCTCACCCTACCCCCAAACTCCATGCTAACCTCTAACACACGCAAGCTCCGTGGGGCGGGGCTCAGGAGCTGCGTGGGGGGTCTTTTCTCCCCCTGCCGTGGCTCTGCTCTCGCAGCCGGCCCCTGAGGATCTGTGACTGCCCAGTCTGAAGGCTTGGAAGGGTTACGGCCGGGTGATCGGCGGGGGGGGAGAAAGTACTTTTCTGCCTTTTGCCTTCTTCCATTCCTGTTTAATGACTCAGCCTTCAGCTGCCTCCCACCCTGGCTGCCTCCTTTTTCCTACCAGGAATTGCTTCCAGGTAACTTGCCTCAGGCAGTTTCCGGCTGCTCTCCTCAGCCTTGCCCACCTTCCCGTGACCCTGAGAGCACAGATCTGTGCGGAGCTCAGCTGGGAGGACCATCCCTGCCTGTCAGATTCTGCCCGAGGATGGAGATGGGTGGGCAAATGGTGCTGCAGGAGAAATTTTTACCTTCAAACCAGGCTGTTCCATCCCTGCACTAACCCCCTCGGACCCCTCTCCCCCTGAGGGAACAGAAGGCAGAGGATGGTTGACTGGCAGGGTCTGATCCCAAACCTTGCTGTGGCCTCAGCCTCCTGCAGCCATTCGGCCTGCCCCGGAGTGCTTCAGCGTGCGGGAGCTGCTGCTGACTTGTTTCTCCACCAGGCCTGCCCCCCCGCCCCCGTGCTCAGCTGCTCCCTGGGCTGACCCGGTCCCCGACTCGGTGACTGAACACCAGGCTCCATTAGCTGTCCAAGTGACTGCTTCCACCCAATACTTTTGGCGCTTGAGGATGGGGGGAGGGAGGGTTATTTAAAATAAAATCCAAGGTGGCAGTAGAGGATTCCTTTTGCTTTAAAATCTTTGGACTAAAAGAAAAATGTTTTTTATATATAAATATATAAAGTAAATTGTTATGTAACTATTACTGTTTCCTGTATGTTCTAATTTTGTTTTATGATGTAATTAAAGGAAATAAGCTGTGAAGACTTCTCATTTTGCCGGGGAAATAGCCTGACTCAGAGCTGTGATTCTTAACTTCCTTGAACTCTAGAACTGCAAAGGCTCCCGAGGCTGAATGAAGGGGCTTCTTTTTGGCATCCTTGTATTTGTTTAGTATTCTTTAATTAATACCCTTTATTTATTAATAGGGTTAATACCTTTTTAAGAGCCTTTAATACCCTGAACTCCACCTGTCTCTGAAGACGTAATATAAGTCAGAGTTTCTAAAAAACCTTTGTTTTAATTCATTTGACAGCAGCAATTCAACCTGAGTCCCCTATCTGTGCAGAGCATTGCCCTCACCTTGACTAGGAAGGAATGATGATGGAGTAGTATAATAGTTAAACAAGCTCCAAGCCGGAGTGCCTGACTTCCACCCGAATGACCTCAGCCAGTTGACCCTTCCATCTCCGTTCTTCATTGGTAGAGCGGGGATAACAGTACCTGCTTTAGAGTGTGAAGATTAAAAAAGATAATAATGACACATGGTAGATACTTGTTACCTGCTTTTATTCCCTTCATGTCAACAAATATTTCAGGATCTAGTCTGTGCTAGAGGCTCCTAGGTTGAGAGATACACAAAAGTTAATGCAATGGGGTCCCTGTCCTTTTGATGGAAATGAGCAGTGGAGCCAAGTCAGCAAGCTGAATTTCAATCTCAAGTTATCTACCCTGTTGTGAAACACCCTTGGGGAGCCCTGTGGAATTATAGGCCCCCTCAGTAATAACTGAGGTAAATGATCAATAAGGATTTAAGCAGATATTTTTAAGAGGGCACATTGGCCTGTCTTCCGCTCCATGCATATGGGTTTTCTCTTTTCAGTGTTTGAAATTTCTTAAAGATTTATTTTAGTTATTAATTATTATTTTTTTTTTAGAGCAGGGAGAGAGAAGATCTCCAACAGACTCCTGATTGAGTGCTGAGTGCAGAGCACCAACATGGGGCTCAGTCTCTCACAACCCTGAAATCATGACCCGAGTCAAAATCAAGAGTTGGAGGCTCATTCAGTTAGTTGAGCGTCGTTTGAGCGTCAGGCTCTTGGTTTCGGCTCAGGTCGTGATTTCACGGACATGAGATGGAACCCTGAGCTGGGGTCAGTGAGGAGTCTGCTTAGGACTCTCTCCCTGCCCCCCACCCCCACTCTCACGCATGTGCACACGTACGCTCTCTCAAATCTTTTTTAAAAATGAGCAGAATAAGATACAGCTCATTGCCATTTTTTTTTAATTAAAGACTTTATTTATTTATTTGACAGAGGCACAGCGAGAGAGGGAACACAGCAGGGGGAGTGGGAGAGGGAGAAGCAGGCCTCCCACTGAGCAGGGAGCCCGATGTGGGGCCCGATCCCAGGACCCTGGGATCAAGCCCCACGTCAGACTCCCTGCTCATAAATAAAATTCCCTACCCTGAAGAGTTTTCTATTCCCTTCATGCCTTTAAAAAAACAAAAAGGATTTTTTTTTAAAGATTTTATTAATTTATTTGACAGAGACACAGCGAGAGAGGGAACACAAGCAGAGGGAGTGGGTGAAGGAGAAGCAGGCTCCCCGCAGAGCAGGGAGCCCGATGTGGGGCTGGATCCCAGGACCCTGGGATCATGACCTGAGCCGAAGGCAGACGCTTAATGACTGAGCCACCCAGGTGCCCCAGGATTTTTTTTAAGATTTTATTTATTTATTTGAGAGAGTTAGCGAGAAAGAGAGAGAGAGAGCCGGGGGAGGGGCAGAGGGAAAAAGAGAAGCAGACTCCCTGCTGAGCAGGAAGCCCAACATGGGCTCCATCCAGGGACCCCAGGATCATGACCTGAGCAGAAGGCAGACCCTTAACTGACTGAACCACCCAGGTACCCTACATCTCTAGAAGTTTTAAATAAGCACAGTGATTTGATAGTTGAATGGTCTTTTAGAGGCTTTAGTGATTAGTTTTTGCCCAAACTAGTTGGGGAAAAAAAAATCCATCCAGATTTATTTATTCCTCTGTCTCAGACTCCATCCTTGGCCCTAGTCTATAGTTAAGTAAGGAGAGAACATTTCCCCAAGAGGACCAAAACACCAAGGAAATTGAACAAGCATTGAACAACATATTAAATATATATGCCTTTTAGAATTAACTATTAATATTAAGGAAAGGAAAGGGTGAATACAATTTTAAATAAACGTGAATCAATGCACCCAGTGTTCAGGCAGCACTGCTTGGGGCAAAGGCGCCTTATCCATATTGGCAGGTTCCATGCCTCTCAGGCTTGGCCAGCTGAGCTGAGCTTGGGAGGCTGTGCCCAGGTTCCACCAACTGAGCAGAGAGATGGGAGCCTGGGGGCTGCTCCCCTCCTCTCTAGGGGTAGGACATCCCGCTTCACCCAGAGCCGGATGAAGCAGCTGAGGATTTAAGCAAGGCTTCTGGTGAACGTGGGGCCCCCGAGAACCAGGCTGGCATCAGTCTCCTACTCTTGCAGCGGGATGTCCCTGGGCCTAGGTGAGAACCAGGTAGTAGCCATCTGGATTCTGCACTGGAAGCAATGAAAAGGGCACCACTGGGATGAGACAAGCCAAGCACCACTTCTGTGCTGCTCCCAAACCAAGCAGCTGGGAGTGCGCCTGCCACCCCCCAGTGTTCCTCCTGCCCCAACTCAAGGAAGCCTCCCTCTGTCCTGTAGGAGGGATAGAGGGCACGCATCTGAATAACCAGCACCATAAGCCAAGTGGCCAGAGGTGCTCTGTGCCAGGGGATGTCCAGCAAGCATCTTCTGCATTGTAGGATGGTGGGAGTGGGGCAGAAGAGAGAGGGGGCCTTACTTTCCCCTCTATTAAATTCCCTGACCCAGACAATGGGACGTTTATCCCTGAGCGGTAAATAGCTGCCTTGCAGCCACGTGAATCTGTCCCTTTGACACCAACAAAGCTGGCATTCAGATGTTTCCAGTTGACTGGAACGCAGCACTGGCCCCGCCCCACCCCCAGCATACACACACCTTCAAGGAACCTTTTAATCTCATTTTAGGAGACAATATAAACACAATCTTGCCCTTTCTAGGGCCTGCCAGATACACTTCTCTCCCCTCTAAAACCCCTACCTTTTTTCACCACAGCCACAAAGTATGATTCATCCTTAAGATTCTGAACCACCTGCAGGGGAGAAGGGGTCACTGAGACAGTGCAGAAGAAGCCAGGGCAGGGAGAGGGGCCTGAGGTGGGAGAGTGATCAAGGCCCTTGTGGGGCCTGGCAAGAGCCAGGGCTCACCTACCTGGTCACTGAGGAGAATTAGGACGCCCCCGGGGCCTTGGTGAAAGAGGTAGTGGATCTGATTGGCCGGGAGGGCCAAGAGCTCAGCCAGTTTCCCCATCAGCTCAACAGCACTGAGTTCATCTAGAAAGATCTCTTGATAAAAGCCTGGGGGTGTGGGCAGCACAGGGCAGGGATCAGTATATGTGTGCGGGGGGGGAGCTGAGGGAGCCCCAGAGACCAGGAAGAAGGAGAGGGCAAGGTGACAGCCTCTTGGGGAGTGGGGGCAGGAAGGAGTAAAGAAGCAAAAAGGTTTATAAATCCACTTAATCCTCACCTATTCCTCAGCTTTGGGGAGGCCTCAGACCGAGGGGAGCCCCCAACTTAAAAAGGGGGGACACCTACATACAAATGACTGAAACCCAAATACAATGATTATAATGTTCTAATCCCACGTATCAACAATGACAACGTCAGATGGGTTTGGGGAGTAGAACATGGAGGAGTAAGCCCAGGGGACATCTTGGAAGGAGAGGACTGATCTGGTCATGGAAGACAGGGGAATGCCAAGGAAGGCATGCTGGGTCCCAGGAATGATGGAGGATCACCCTCTCCCCAGGCCCGAAGAGGTTTCGCACAGCCACACCTGAATCTCGCCTGGAGAGAGAGGCCAGAACCTCACCTGAGTCAGGGTTCTTAGGAACCTCGTTCTCTTGCCTAGAGGCCTCCTGAGCCACATACAAAGTCCGCTGGTGACGAATGGGCCTGGGCCAGGAAAACAGTTTACCTATCAACACTTCATACCTAAATTAACAGCCCCCTCCCTGGGAGGGATCCCGCCTCCTCCCAGGTCTCCAGGGAGGGAGGTCACCACTCATTTCTTAGAAATTTAATGAATGCTGGACCCTGCAGGGAGAGATGAGAAAAATCCATCTCTGTCCTCAGAAATGGAGTGATGCGGGTGGGATGGCTACAAAAAAAGATCACAGGAGCCTCACTTTCTAGCCCATCCCTGCCATCTTTGCTCTGTGATCCCAGGGAGGTCACTGTCCATGGGCCTCAGTTTCTTCCTCTGTAAAAAGAGGGTATGGGACTAAGTGGTCTTTAAGGTACCTTCCAGCTTGAACATGCCATGAGACACAACCATTAGCCAAGTTGGTAAACGCCACTACAGAGGGAAAGGGGGGATTCTGGTTGGCAGTGCGCGGCACCTGGCTCTAAGAGCGTTGAAAAGGCAGATCCCATCGGCAGCCCCGCAGATCTGGATAAGGTCCTGGCGGGTAAGCTTCAGCCAGATCAGTGCCTGCAGAGTCAGACAGGGCCCGATTGGGGGAAGAGGCCTGGGGTCAAGGGTGGCAAGGGATACAACCCAACATTAGTCTACAAATCGCCCTAGCATGTCCAGACATGGGGATCAAACTTGGATTCAAATCCCAGTTCTGCCCCTTGCTTGTTAGCTGTGTGTCTTTGGGCAAGTTATTTAACCTCTCTGAGCCCCATCCGCATGGGTAGTATATAAATTATATGGGGTGATACAGGAGAAGAGAGCCAAGCAGGCATAGTGCCTGGCAACTCTCAGTCCTAGAGAGAAGTTAGCTGAAGAACACACAGCAAGCCAGGCCACAGGCAGGCGTCCTGCCCTCAGCCCCCTACAGGTAAGGTCCCTGCCGGACCCCAGCCTCACCAGTGAAGTTGGCCAGCACCCGGCAGTAGCTGGAGAACTGGTGCCGATGCAACCACTGCTGCGTCTCTAGGATGGAGGCTCCAGGGTTCAGATCCTGCGGCACGAAGAGGGCAGTCCAGGTTGTCACCATGGGCGCACGGACTGAGAACAAGGGGTTAGGAGAGACACGGCCCCCTGCCCTTGGCGGGCCCGCGTCTGAGAGCCCGCAGGCTCATCGCCCAGTCCTCTCAGCAGTTTGGCCATCTGCGGCCATACAAGCTCTGTCCAGCAGGGGGCAGCGCCACCCCATTCCGGAGAGGCCGCTGAAGCCCCGAGGAGGCTTTGAGACACAGGTGGGGGGATTGGAAAGGCAAGACGCACCTCAGCGGGGCTGCCCCCCAAGGTGTTCAAGGCGAACGGCGGGGAGGAGCAGAGCCTGCGGGGGAGCAGAGAGTCGGCAGTGCAGCCAGCCCCCAGCGCCACCCCCCCTTCCCTGGGAGGCAGAGCTTGCTGGGGTCCCCCCCGCCCCACGGGTTACCCAAAGGCCACAGAGCTGAGCCTCTTGCCCTCAGCCGCACTCTCGACCCTGCCCCTCCCCGGATGCCTGGGCTGTGGGGCTCTTCTCTTCGCGCTCAGCCCGGAGGCCCGAGCGGGGCCCACCGCGCCTCACCTCTCCGGGGACAGGGGCTTGCAGCCGTGGGGAGAGGTCAGAGCAAGAGGGCTGAGCGGCCAGGAGGGCCCTGCACTGGGGTCCGGCCACGGCGAACACTGTGGGGCAAACAAGCCGCAAGGTTCCGCCTACACGTTCCGAGGCCAGGGGCGGCTCTTCCCTCACCTCGGTCCGGCGGGGGCTGACGGCGGGGGGGCGGGGGGGGGGCCGCCCGGGGCCACACTTGGCCCCCGCCCTAGGAGGCCCGGACGAGTGGACCAAACGCCACTCAAGGGAAGAGAGTAAACCAGCCCGCCGGGCTGGCGGGGGGAGCTGGGGAAGCTTCCAGGAGCCGCTAGCCAGAAGCGGCAGCAGGAAGGGCAACGCTCCAGGCAGAGGGCGCCGCGGCGAGGCGGGCGATGGCGGGAGCGGGCGAGGCCGCCCGGGAGGCTGCAAGGCGTTCGCGCCTGAGCCTTGAACACACGGTGCGGCTTTGTCCTTGCAGGGAACAGGCGGAATCAGTGGGGATTGTGATGGTCCTGCAGCAGCCACGGCCCTCAGGCCTCAGTTTCCCGGCACGCGCAATGAGGATCCTTCCTCCAAACCCGCTCTGCGGCGCGCGGCGCCCCGCCACACACCTCGGCGAACACCGTGCCTGGTACTGGTGTCTCTCCCGCAGGGGCTGTTTCTCCAGCTTCTCCCGGTCTGTTTTCAGCTTGCGGTCAGCTCCTTTGGGCTACAGGCGAGGGACAAGGGCAGCTCAGAGCGCCCCCCCCCTTACCTGCCCCCTTCTCACTACAGAAGGGGCTCCAAGCAAGAGATCAAGCCCCATCCCTCTGTGCATAGACAAGGGGCTGCCGGCCGAGCAGGGTGACAGTCCTGAGGGGGAGGGGGAGGGGCCTGCCTGTACCTTGAACACCTTGATGAGGCACCCCGCTGAGTGCAGGTGCTCAGGTGGAAGGTCCTTGTCGCTGGGCTTGAAAGTGTCAATCTGGAGGCGGAAGGGGACACCTTTCTCCCCACCTTTCTTCCGAGGAGTGAACTCGGTGCTGATGCAGTGAACCTCAGGTGAAGAAGAAGCAAAGAGAAAGCAGGGTGACTCCAGGTCCCACCTACATTCAAGCAAGTCCACCTTCAAACCTGTCACCTGCCTGTCACCTGTCAGCCTTTTACCACGGCAACTTTCCATCCCCAACTGCAGTTTATTTCTTAATGCGTACCTTTATTAGGTTCTTTCCCTTGTTCAAAATCCTTCAGTAGCTCCCCATGGTTATGGGATGAGAAGCAAAGTTCCTGACCCTCATGTTTGAGCCCCTTAAAGAGTCATGTCAAGCCTCTCTGCATGGCTGCTCTCTCTCCCCCATCAGAGAACACACTGACCCACCGAGCCAGCCTAATCGTGGCCCCCAATACACTTGCATAGTTCTCCCTAGAATCTTCTACCTGAAAAGCAATGCCTGCTCCTATCTAAGCCAAAATGCCCCATTCCAGGGTAGAGTTGCCAGTTAAAATGCAGGCATGCCCTGTTAAATTTGAATTTCAGGTAAACAACAATTTTTTAGTATAAATATATCCCAAATATTTCGTGGGACATTCTTCCCCTCACCCCATGGGACATTCTTTTTTTTAATTATTTAAAGATTTTTATTTATTTATTTGACAGAGAGAGAGACACAGCGAGAGAGGGAACACAAGCCGGGGGAGTGGGAGAGGGAGAAGCAGGCTTCCCACTGAGCAGGGAGCCCGATGCAGGGCTCCATCCCCGGACCCTGGGATCAGGACCTGAGCTGATGCTTCAGGTCCTGACCTGAAGGCAGATGCTTAACGACTGAGCTACCCAGGCGCCCCTAGACCTCACTCTAATGGCTACATAATTTCTAGTGTACGTCTGCACTCAAACTTATGTAAAAGTCAATTGTCTTCCAACGTGCATTTTGAATGTTTAAAGTCTTTGAATATGAGAAAGAGCGCTGCTATGAAGGGCTGGTCACTGTATCTTCATGTAGGGAGCGCCTGGGTGGCTCAGTCGTTAAGCATCTGCCTTTGCCTCAGGTCATGATTCCAGGGTTCCGGGATCAAGTCCCGCATCGGGCTCTCTGCTCAGAGGGGAGTCTGCTTCTCCCTCTCCCTCTGCCTGCCACTCTGTCTACTTGTGCTCTCTCTTTCTCTGTCAAATAAATAAATAAAATCTTTAAATATATATATATATCTTCATGTACTTATTGAACACTGCTGTAGGATGAATTTCTTGAGATGGAACCACTGGGGGGCTGGCACCTGGGTGGCTCAGTCAGTTAGGTGCCTGACTCTTGGTTTCAGCTCAGGTCATGATCTTGGGGTCTTGAGATCAAGTCCTGCTTTGGGCTCTGTGCTGGACATGGAGTCTGCTTGGGACTCTTTTCCTCTGCCGCCCCCCCCCAAATAAATAAATAAATCTTAAAAAAAAAAAAAAAGGAATGACAGGGTAGAATGCTAGGAACATAAAATTCAATAAATTTTGCCCAAGTGCCATTCTACCCACAGAATGAGAGCACAATTTCTTCTAATTTTTTTTTTAAGGAGCTAGAAGTTTATTGAATACACCGCAAGGGGGCAGCAGGCAGACAGCAGAGAGGCCATCTGCCTCCTTCTACTTCTTCAAACTACTTCTTCACCAATAAGTCTTTTTTTAAGTCTTTGCCATATATATATATATGCATTTAATTAACATTTTATGAGGTTGAGTTTGAACTGTCTACATTTATTGGTAATTTGTATCCTTCTTGTCTGCTTATATCCTTTGCCTATTTTTCTACTGAGCTTTCATCTACTTTTTCTTATTGATATATGAGAACTTTTTATATATTGAGGATATAAAGCATTATATGTCATATGACAACTATTTTTCCCATTTGATGTCTCCTTTTAATTTTGCCTATGTATTGCAGACCATTACTTTTTATGAAGCTAAGTTCTGTCCTGAGTTTTCTAGCTTCTTCCAATGCTTTAAGGTTTAACAAGTTCTTCCTTGTGGTGAGATTCAATAAACATTTAGCCATATTTTATCTTCAAGGTGCTTTCTGGAAGCGGTTTGTTCTTACTGTTCCCTCACCCCCACCCAAACTCACCTTCCTTTCCCACCTAGGCTCCTGCCACTCCCATCTGACCTCAAGCCTCCTCCCAGTCCCAGCTTCAGACTCACCTGCAGGAAGAGGGAGGTCCTCTTGGTCAGGTCCCAATGAAACTCCACTGTGTTGAGTTGTGAGGGCAGCACCTGGGGTTCTATCAGCCCCACAGACAGTGGCACATCTGTAGGCACGGGGTGGCAAGCAGGGAGCAAGCCTCAGCCTCCCCGCCCGCCCCTGCCATCCACGTGGCCTTCCAAGCCAGAAAGCGGCCCTGAAGGGTCCCTGGTCCCTCCCCATTCACCGATGTCCAGGATGCGGTCCCCTGGCCGGCTCCATCTCCACCCATCCAGCTGCTCTTGCTCTGTGTACTGCAGGCGCCGGTCGTGGAAAACCACACGCACCACGCTCTGGAGGCACAGGAAGTCACGGCTCACAGGTCAGAGGGTGCCTGGGCATTTGGGAACCAGTTCCCACCGCTGGGGTAGGCCAACCATCCCACCCTCCTCGCCCCCACCTTGCTTCCCACCTTCACGGGTCATAAGCACTTAGATCGCTAGGTCCGTGTCCAGACGCCCACCTGCCACTCACTAGCTATGAAACTGGGGAAGTGACCTAGACACCCTGAGCCTCAGTTTCCTTATCTGTGAAATGGGGGAGTTAATCCTTTCCCACTCTTAGCCACTCTACTTGTTTCTTTTCTTGCTGCACTTTTCAATTTGCAATTGGTAAATCGATTTGTTATTGCATATAACTTGTTTAATTACATGTTTGTCTCAGTAGAATGCAAGCTCCCTGAGGAAGGGAACCACATCTGTCTCTTTACTGTTGAATCCCTAGCTCATAGAATAGTTTCTGGCAAAGCATGGGAGCTAAATATATAATTTTTTGGAGAGAAGGAATCATGCATGTGAATAATGCTATGTAAATGTACTTCTAAATCCCAGATCCGCTATTTTGTGTCCTTGAGAAAATATTTAACCTCTGTGCCTCTTTCCTCAACAATGCCTGCCTACCACTGTGCGGCTATGAAGGTCAAGTTAAAAGGTGGACTCAGAGGGTTCTACTCGACAGTCACATCACAGTGATGACATTGGCTTCCTGCCCAGAGGGACAGTCATGCCTGGCCCTTGCCAGTTCGGGAAGGGGATGCATCTACCTTCAACAGCTGGGCCCACTGGGTAGCATCGCTCAGCTTGGGGTTGCACAGCATCCGCACCTCATAGGACTGGCCTGGGAGAGGTCAAGGGGATGTGTGAGCCCCACTGGGTGGTCAGGGTGTTTCAAGATGGTCCAGGATCCACTAAACGTTCGACCACTCCCCTACCCACAAAGGCACCCAAGCACAGGAAGCCCATCCCCCTCCGCTTGAAACGGATGGCCCTATCTGTCCACCGCAGCTCCGACCAGGACCATCCTTGGAGGCTAGGGGAAGGGGTTCTGGCTCTTACCTGAGCAAGCCAGTTGGAGGCCCTGGGTACAGTTCCCCGGGACTGGGCCATAGGTGCTCTGGCTGGTTGTGCCAAAACAGCATCTTGGAAAGGGAGCAGGGCCAGCTGTCCGGCAGAGAGCTCAGCACTGGGTTGGGCTGGCCCCCCTGAACTGTCCACCTGGGGCCCCAGGCTTTATACACAGAAGCAAACCCACAAAAGGGTGGGGCAAGGCCAGGAATCTTCTATTGGCTGCGCATCCAGGGCTCTAGAAAACATGGGACCTGTCAGGCACTCCAAGGGGGGGGGTGTCAAGAAATGGTGTCCCCAGGGCTCCCCACCAATCATTAATTCAAAGGGGAGATGGTGGTGCTGCAAAACAAAGTCCCAGGGGTGGACATCCATTCCCCACCATTTCCCAAGGGGCTCGGGAACAATGAGGGGCACCCTCAGGCTTCAAGATTGGCCCCAGATCAGTAAACCGTGGAGAGTCCTGGAGGTGCATGGGCCTGGACCCCTCACATGACCCTGGGACAGGGGCCTGACCGCTCCAGGGGACAGGATGAGGAGACACACAGCATCGCATGGATCTACAGAGGGCCTTCACTCCCACTGGCCTCCTGTTTCTCCCCTCCCCACCGCCCCAGGTGCAGCCATGGCAGGACACCTGTCCTTCTGTTGGGGGCTGTCCGGCTAGGGGCCTGCAGTTTACAGAACATAGTCCAGCTTGCTATGGAAACAACTCTGGCTGGCGCTGGGAGGGAGAGCCCAAGCGTGGGGAGGAGGGGGTGTGCCTGGGAGTGCCTCCTCCCAGGGCAGTAGGAGAGGAGTCCCAGGCCGGTGGTGTTTTTGCTCCTCCTCTGCCTGGGGGCATGGGGCCCACTGTGTTTATGGACAAATAAGGTCTGCCTGGGGGATGGCTTCTTCCCCACGCTCAACCCCTGTTGTCATTGTACACAGACAGGGGTGGGGGTGGGGGTGGGGGGGTGGGGGGTAGGGGGGTTATGCCCACCCCCCACTACTGTGTTTGGTATAAACAGATGAGGGCCTTACAAAGAGCAGAAACAGGCTTTAAAGATGTGGCCTGGCCTCATGTGACCCCAGCTTTCCAGGCTTTGTGATTCTGGGGGGCCTACCTGAGCGAGAGAGAAAACCGAAGAGTACACCCCCCACCCTCCGGACACCAGGCAGGGCATCTCCATCTCCAGGCACCTGGCCCTTGGTCCTCTCCATGCTTTCCCCTCCCATGAAGCCAGACGAAATGGAAGGGGGAGAAAAGGGGGATGGGAACATGCCTGCCAGTAGGGACCAAAGAAGCCTGAGTCCCCAAGATCCCCATGATAAGCTCCCCAAGACTTTGAGAACCCATCCATTGCCCAAAGATGGATTCAAGGCCAGAGGCCCCCACAAAACCCTCCAAGGTTGGACAGAGCGGGACTGCAGGAAGGCCAGGGGAAGGGGAGTCAGAGGGGACCCAACAGGGCTGGGCCCTGGCCTGAGGGGAGCAGGGGGTAGGGGTGGCGGGGGTGGGCAGAGGAGATGGGCAGCTGAGTGGAGGCTTGTTTTAGGGGTGGAGGTAGAAAAGGTAGAGGCTGGTATGGGCCCCCTTCCTCCTTCCAGGAAGACACCGTGAGGAGCCAGTCAGGGGAGTGGGTGGGACTCCAGTTCCAGAACCCAATCCCCCACCACTTGGCCTCCACCTCCAAGGGCCTCTGTATCCTCCGCCTTCTTCCCCCCTGAGGCTGCCTCTCCCCAGCTCTCTTAGCTACTCCTTCTTTCCACCCATCTCAGTCTCTGTGCTCTGTCCCCATCCAGATGGTGTTGGGCCTGTTCCTGGTTTTCTTTGGCTCTCCCGCTAAAGAAAAAAAGCTGGGTTTGAGGCAAACAGATCCTGGCCAGTCCCAGCCCCCACCTCACTCTGTGCCCCCTGAGCCAGCACAGCACAGGGTCTGAACGGCCCATCCTCTGGCCAGAGAGGCCCTAAGAAACTTCTGGCCCAGGTCCCCCACTCTCAGAGGACCAGGCTCTGGGAGGTGTGAGGTGTGAGGCCCCTCCAAGCAGGGGCACTTTAGGCACGTTACCTTCCTGAACACCCTTTCCTCCTCTGTAAAATCGGACGAGGTCTCCCTCCTATTCAGTGTGGGAGTGAAATTCTTTTTTTTTTTTTTTTTAAAGATTTTATTTATTTATTTGACAGAGAGAGACACAGCGAGAGAGGGAACACAAGCAGGGGGAGCGGGAGAGGGAGAAGCAGGCTCCCCGCCGAGCAGGGAGCCCGATGCGGGGCTCGATCCCAGGACCCTGGGATCATGACCTGAGCCGAAGGCAGACACTTAACGACTAAGCCACCCAGGTGCCCGTGGGAGTGAAATTCTATGCAGTTTCATCTGATCCCAGGGTTTGATCCTCAGAGGCCCCCATTGGAGTGGTGGTGGACACCACCAAGGACCTCAGTGTCCCCACCAGAGCCCCATCCTGGGAAGCACAGACATGACTATCCCAGAAACTTCCCCCCACACAGATAATTTCAGAGTTTTGAGGGGAGATTTTTTTTAAGATTTTATTTATTTGAGAGAGAGAGAGGATTGGCGGTGGGGGGAAGAGCAGAGGGAGAGGGAGAAGCAGGCTCCCCGCAGAGCAGGGAGCCCAGATGTGGGGTTTGATCCCTGGAGTCAGGTATGACTTGAGCGGAAGGCAAACACTTAACCAACTGAGCCACCCAGGTGCCCCATGGGAGATTTTTTTTTTTAATGGATTTTCCCCCCACCCCAATCGCTCTGCATTTTCTACGCCATGGATAACCCAATCTTTTTTTTTTTTTAAGATTTTATTTATTTATTTATTTATTTATTTATTTATTTATTTCTAA
The DNA here is from genome assembly GCF_002201575.2 of Neomonachus schauinslandi. Lineage (NCBI taxonomy): Eukaryota > Metazoa > Chordata > Mammalia > Carnivora > Phocidae > Neomonachus > Neomonachus schauinslandi. The sequence continues at coordinate 37,869,234 of NC_058417.1, read as the reverse complement.
AGATTTTATTTGACAGAGAGAGACACAGTGAGAGAGGGAACACAAGCAGGGAGAGTGGGAGAGGGAGAAGCAGGCTTCCCGCGGAACAGGGAGCCCGATGCGGGGCTCGATCCCAGGACCCTGGGACCATGACCTGAGCTGAAGGCAGACGCTTAACGACTGAGCCACCCAGGCGCCCCAAGATTTTATTTATTTATTTGACAGAGAGAGACACAGCGAGAGAGAGAACACAAGCAGGGGGAGTGGGAGAGGGAGAAGCAGACCCCCCACTGAGCAGGGAGCCCGATTCGGGGCTCTTTCCCCAGGACTCCAGGATCATGACCTGAGCCGAAGGCAGACGCTTAACGACTGAGCCACCCAGGTGCCCCAACCCAATCCTAATAATATCCTTTGGCCTCCCTAAAGCGAGGAAGCAACTTTTTAGCTGTAAAAATTGCTGAGCAATAACAATTCAGCGTCCTTCTCCTCTGACCAAAATGTTTTGTTGTTTTGTTTTCTATCCCCACGCAACATTCCAACCTGCAGAGTTGGAGAGTGAGGTCTACCCCTCCCTCGAAGAAAGAGGGGCTGGGAGAAGTGTTCCTCATTTATCCATCCATCCATTCACCAAAATGTTCCGGAGTGCCTACAAGGTTGGAGCCTCTCTCTCTCTCTCTCTCTCTCCCTCCCTCACACTAGTGTGTGGGACGCCCGCAGGGCCCCATCCAGGGCTCAGGCACCCCCTGCTGCCTCCACATTGGTGGTCAAACGTTCTGGGTCCTGAGCCGCCAGCAAAATGATTTTAAACGAACATGGCAGTCCCTGTGAGGTCCGTGTGCCTGTGTACACGCGTGGCCCACCCCAGGAGGCGGCCCCGCCTCCCAGCAAGGTCTCGGCCACGTCCGGGTGCCCAGCTCCGCGCCGAACAGCGCCCCCTAGAGTTAGCGCACGGGCATGGCTCTAAGCCCCCAATTCTTTGCTCCTGAGAGTCCCTCTCAGACCACCAGAAAGTCTCACCTTGGAAAAAGTACGCTCTGTGCGCACTTCAAACGTACTGCCTGCTTCTTAGCTTTCGTGCAGCCCAGCCAGCCGGTGCTTACGTTCTCCATGTCCTGTCTCTGCCCTTCACCAAATCCTTCACAGCAGTCACCTGACGTGCTGTTTATTCTTTGTGCAGTTTGTCCAATGTCTGTTTCCCCATCAGAATGGAAGCCCCTTGAGGGTAGGGGCTAAGAGAGGCGCACCAGCCTTGGGGTTAAGAGTATGTGCCTTGAGATAGACTCTGAGTTCAAGCACAGCTGTGTGGCTTTGGGCAAGTAACAACCTTTCAGAGCTTCATGTGGCAACTATAAAAAGGGTCTGATTAATGCCTCCACCCCATGGGGCTAGAGGGAAAACTGACTGAGGTAATAATTGAGCCCTTACTAAATGTAGAGGTCTCTTTTTCTATGTATCCCCAGTGCCTAGTGCTCATATGGGTTTATTTACTTAAAATTTATAAGTAAAGAGGGTCTGTTTGTTTATTTATTTATTTTAAAGATTTTATTTATTTATTTGACAGAGAGAGAGCACAAGCAGGGGGTAACATCAGGCAGAGGGAGAAGCAGAAGCAGGCTTCCCGCTGAGCAGGGAGCCCAATGTGGGGCTCGATCCCAGGACCCTGGGATCATGACCTGAGCTGAAAGCAGATGCTTAACCAACTGACTGAGCCAGCCAGGCGCCCTGAGGGTCTGTTTAATAAATAGTTCTTCAGTGCTTACTACAACTACAGAGTGCTTTTCAACCAATCTACCTTCTAAGGTAGATGCTGTTTTTTTCTTTTATTCTATTATCACCTTCCCCTCATTATACAGAGCTACTGAGGCTCAGAGAGGTTAAGTAGCTATCTCAAGGTCACACAGCTAAGAGGAGATAGAGCCAGGATTTGAACCCAGGCCCTCCGGGTCACAGTCCCTGCTCTCAATCACTGTACTATGCCCCACTCTGCCTGACAAATATGTATGGAATTTTAAAATTAATCTCCAGGCAACATTCCAACCCAGAGAGCTAGAGAATGAAGCCCACCCCTCCCCCAAAGAAAGAGAGCTGATGGGGGAAGTGTCCCTCATTTATGCATGCATTCATTCATTCATTCATTCATTCAACAAGTCCCAAAGAAGTATCCCACCCAGGAACCTGGATTCCAGGGATGGCAGTGACCTGGGGCTTTTCCGAACTCTGGCTCTCCAGCTGCAAAATGGGGACAAAATACTTTCCATTCCTCGCCCAGGCTGTGAGCCCTGAGGATGAGTAATACGAATGACAGTAGCTGAGCTGCGGTGGTTTTAATAGACGGGGGCGGGGCTGGAGGGTTGTGCTAATGATGCAGCGGGAGGGGCAGGAAGCAGGATTTGTGGTCTCAGCAGGTGTGGCTCCGTAGGGGTCCCGCCTGACTTGGGAATTCCCTTGGGATGCGCAGCCGTGGAGGCTGCAGCAGGGAGGGAAAGGCAGTCCCACTACCCACTACAACCTCCCCGTGAGGTAAGACGATCCCCATTTAGGGACTAGGAAACCAGAGGGATGCAGGCTGCTGAAGTTTCTGAGCTAGTAAGGAATGGGCTGGAACCTGAGTCACCTCACTATCCTGCACACATGCCTTCCACCCAGGCCAAGACACAGGACTGCTTTCTGCCCATCCCCATAGTGAGGCCTTTGGCCAGAGGGCCCCGAAAGCTCACTACTCCAGCTCTCTGTTTCCATTTTGCTGCCTTTGGGATCGGCATCCAGGGCGATCTCCTTACGACACAGGAATGATGGCACCGCTCCCCGGGGGGAGAACCCCCACAGCCTCTGTTGCTTTCAGTGCCATTGTCAGACTGGGCTGTGGAAACCCCTGGGTAACCATGGTCCATCTTCCAGGGCATCATTGGCACAGGATGCTTAGTGCTTAAAATCCGTTTTTCTGGCAGGAAAACCAGCATGGATATTCTTGGAGTCAAATGCAAGGCTTGCAGAACATTTAATATAGAGCCATGTGTCTAAATTCCTTTCGAGTTCTGACTGAACGCTTTGCCTGCTCTCCCCTCCCCACCCCCACCCCCACCCCCCCATGCCTCCAAGGCACTGCTGGATTGCTCAACTGGGCTCCAGGGAGCCCTTTAAGACGCTACTTTTCACAGGAAAACGCAACTTCCAGGCTCAGCACTCAGGGCCGTCTGTCCACTTTCGCCTACTTATTTTTCAGATTTTTGTTTTTAAGTAATCTCTACACCCAACATGGGGCTTGAACTCACGACCCTGAGATCCAGAGTCCCGCGCTCCACGGACTGAGCCAGTTAGCCCCGCCCCCACCTGCCTTTCCTTCCCGCCACTCCTCCTCCCCCTTGCTCACCCGCAGCCTCCACAGCCCGCGGTTCTGTCCCTCACCTCTCTGCCTTTGCCCAGGCTGTTTCCTCTGCTTGGAATACTCCGGCCTCTGCCTTCCGGTCTACTCGATGGCCTCTATCAACCCAGCTTGCAGCATCTGCCTCCCCTGCTCTGTACCCCAAGTCGGCTCAGAGAAACCCTTTGCATTATTGTGCTCTCTGGGTCACGATTTACAAGAAGGGCTTGAGTGCAAGGTTCAGGCGCCCTCGGTGCCCAGAGACGCTCGAGGCACTTAGTAGGACCTCATGATTTAGATGTGTCAAATGTAGACCTTCAAAGACGCCACCTAGACGCCCCTCCCGGAAGGACATCCAGTGCAGATTGTGCAGTCTGCAGGGGGCGGTGTGGGCCCAGGCTGGCCTGAGGTCCCCCCACGCTGCCTCAGCTGGGTCCAGACTCTCCCAGCCCAATGCCTCTCCCTAGGACAAGTTAACAAGCTGGACCCTGAGGGAGGAGTTAAAGGCAGGCTCCACTGTCACTGCCTCAACTTCTCCTTGGCATCACCACCATGACTCTCCTCCAGCATAGTAAGGCCGAGTCACCCTCACCTCTAACACCTGGATCCAGCTGCTTCCAGACTTCATCCGCCCTCTTTCCCATGGGCTCTCGGCAACATTCCGCCCCAGTCTGTGCCCAGGCCGCTCTCCAGCAAAAGATCTCCCTTAAGAGTTGGGGGCCCTTCAGTGTTCATCTCTCCAAAATTCTAACCCCTAACAGCACCCCCTCCACCAGTCCACTGGCTCCACCTCCTTGCTCGCCCCAAACTGATGACATGGCTGTTACCTTGGTAACAGATGCTTTGTGGGTGGGTAGGACCCCATCCGAGGCCAGGGAGGTGGCGGACGGCAAACCGGCACAGGGCCTGGGGAGGGTGCAGCCCCATGGCTGCTGTCAGCCCTATGGCCCCAGCCCCCAGGAGAAAAGAAACAGAAGAGAAGGGGACATCTTTCAGGAAGGAGAGGTTTTCTTCATGGAGGAGAGGGAGGTAATCCCAAAGCCACCATCCCCCTCCCATGAGGACAGGTCTCCGGGACAGCCTCGGCTTGGCGCGGAGGGGAGGAGGGAATGCATATCCTGGAGTCCATGTTGTCCCCTCCAGGAAGCCTGGGCCACAGAGAGAGGGAGCGGCTCACCCAGAGTGTGTTAGGGACAATGCTACAGGCAGTGAGAGGGCGGATCTCTGCCAGTGTCCTGAGCTCCAGGGGTTGGTGGCAGCAGGGGGTGGTGGAAGGGCTCTCCTCCAGCCCCTGGGGACCTGGCTGTCCCAGATGCCACAGCCAGGAAGTGTGTCAGGGACTTGCATAAGAGCCTTCTATATTTTCATAAAATCATAATTACCGATGCCCGCCTGGGCCTTAGCTCATTAGAGCAGTATCTGCTTCTGGGACCCCGGTGGGCTGGCGGGGGAGGGAGGGGAGCCTGGGCAAGGCCAGGCCTGTCACTGTGTTCCCTGTGCCCCCTGCCCCACGGAGCCTGGGCCCTCTTCCTTTCCCCAGCTGGGAGATGAGAACCAGACTTGACCTCAACCATGACAGATTCCCCACCCTAGGAGCTCCAACTCTAAAGCTGGAGAAAAAACCAGCCACTCACGTTTTCAGCTTGGGCTGTCCTTGGCAACTCAGGGGCGCAGAGGCCACGGCAGGGAGGGGCTTGAGCTGAAGGTGTTGTTCAAGGGAGAAAAGGGGTCAGTCCTTACGGAAGGAGAAGCAATCCCTCCCATCAGAGAATCAACCGCTCAGAGTAGAGGGGTCCTGGGGATCATTCCGGCCAGTAGTTCTTAATCTTTTGGGGATCTTAGATTCTCTGAGAAGAAGGTGAAAGCTCTAGACTCTCCCCCAGAAAATGCTTATCCTCCAACATTTTCTACAGCTTCAAGGGATTCATGAACTCCTTGAAGCTCGCCTGCAAGCTCAAGGTTAAGTATCCCTAAATAAATAAATAGACAGGTAGATAGATAGGTAAAAAATATTTATTGTGGGCGCCTGGGTGGCTCAGTTGGTTAAGCGACTGCCTTCAGCTCAGGTCATGATCCCAGGATCCTGGGATCGAGTCCCGCATCGGGCTCCCTGCTCTGCAGGGAGCCTGCTTCTCCCTCTCCCACTCCCCCTGCTTGTGTTCCCTCTCTCGCTGTGTCTCTCTCTGTCAAATAAATAAATAAAATCTTAAAAAAAAAAATTTATTGTGCCCTCACTCTGTCCAGCTCTTTACATATGTTAACTCATTTAATCCTCAAAAGAACACTAAGAGATATACAATTATTGCCCCCATTCTAATCTGACTCCCTATGTCAACCTAATCTACTCCAATTCTGCCAATCTAAAAAGAAGGAAACCAAAGTCCCTCCAGAGATGGATAGGTCTCTGCCCAAGAAAAGGAAGAAAAGGGCAGACCGGGATGAGAATCAGTCTTTCTTCATGTGCTGGACATTGTGCTGTGCACAGATTTGGAGTCATCTGGTCCATCCCTCTGTCCCCAGGCCTAGCACCCACTTTCACTCATTCGGCTGCCTTATTAAGAGGCACCACGTAGTTCCGTTATGACTTGAGGTCTAGGGAGCCCTTCTGGGTGTGACTGCTACTTACCCACCTATAGCACCTGGCCCCTGGCTCAGCCCACCCCTCATATCTGCCATCTGACTCTGAGATGGCATAATGTTCCTTCTCCAGGAGCTAGCTACTCCTGCCCTGTCCCCAGTCACTGCAGGGGGGGGTTGAAAGCACGGAGGCAATGACTCAGGCTTAGTTCATGAAAGACTGCTCTGAAGCATGAAGGCTGCAGGCCAGAAAGGACATCCAGAGGTCATGGGATCCAGCCCCCTGCCTCCTCCGCATTGGCCCCACCTTGGGCTTCTGATGCCTAGACCAGATGGGCCCAGAGCCCACCAACTTCCCTGGCTTTCCTGGGTCACCCGGAGCACTGCTTCCCCCTGGGACTTCTTCCCTCCCAGAATCTCCTTTGGAGCTGGTTCCCTAGTGAATTAACAGGAAAGTGAGAGGAGGAGGCTGGTTATTCTCTCTGCCCCAGGGAAAGCACTGGGAAAGGACCAGTCTCTCAGAAGGAGGGAAAGAAGAAAACAACTTTCCCTGTAGTCTTCCCTGGGCTAAGGGGAGCTACCTCAGCCATTCTCCTCACAGTGAGGTAGGCACTGCCTCTGTGTTGCTGATGAAGAAATCAAGGCTCTAAAAGGTTTAGCTACCTGCCTGAGGCCACACAATTAATTCATGACTATATAGGTATTGAGTTTAAGAAACTCAGAATCTCTGCTCTTTGGGGGGCAATGGGGGTACCTCCTGTCGGGAGGTCTCCAACACAGAAGAGCCCCCTGTTTGCTCCAGCCCAGGCTAGATGGAGGGCCTGATGACCCTATCTCAGGGTGCTTCAAGCACCTAAGTCTGAGTGCCCAGGGAGGGATGTTGGGCTAATCTGGGCTGAGCCAGAGGGAAGACGGCAGCCCTCACCTCAGAGGGCACTGGCAGAAGGCTGGCTAATGAATGGGCCTTTGGGGAGACTGGTCTGAGGGCTGAGGCCAGGATCCTTTGAAGCTCCTTTCAGGAAAGCTAGCACTCAGAGTCAGTCTGCAGCTGATGTGGGTGGTTCTGGAGGGGGAAGGGACTAAGCCCCCACAACCACAAACCCTCACTTCTGCCCTTGTCCTGTTTCTGCCACTGACAAATAAATCTCTATTCCTGCACATAGTAACCTGAGCAGTGCTCCAATGGTGAGCTCACTCTTGGGAGGACAGAGATTGCATGTATGGCTATGTGCAGGGGTGGGCAGGAGGGAGAACACAGGGTTCGGCCTCTGTTCCTCAGGGCTGGCATAAAGGCAGAACCCTCTTGAGTCCCCCCCCCCCCCCCCCGCCCCGAGTGACATCCTTCCCGCCCCCAATCTCATCACCCACAGCAGAGGAGCCCCTGGAGGAGGGAGACTTTGATCCAGAAGTTTCTCCACCCACACCCAGGGAAGGATTCCTTCAACCCCCAACCTACCTCCCTTTCTTTGGACAGGCCAGGAGATAAAGCTAGACCTTTTGGTCAGGGCCAAAAGGAGCAGGAAGAGAGAGGGCTGGAGGTGAGGGAGGAGGACTTGGGGAAATGGCAGGTAAGCAACCTGCATGAAGAAGTACCTTCAGGCCAAGTGGACAGCGGACAACTTGGAGAGTAAGAACCATCTTCCCCCTACCTCTCCCTACCCCCTGATCTAACTCCATTTGTGGTAGGATCTCTAGGAGGGGAACGTGTCTTGGAGAGGTTTGGGGACCTTAGGTGTGGGGACTGAGGCCCCTTCTCTGCTGAATTCCAAAGGCCAAGACTGGAAAGGAGTCCTGCTTTGCATCCACAAAGGATGGATTGTCAGCCCTGGCCTTTGACACATGATGTTAAGTTGTCCCTTCTCTGCTTGAGGAGCAGAGTCCTCTGCTTGAGCACTATGAGGACATCTCCTCATGGTCCAGGGATGTGTATATTTGGAGTCTCCAGGGCAGAGACGTCCAGTTAATGGTGCAGAAGGGTCCACATTCTTCCACTACTTCGCTATCAGAAAGTCCTAACTTGGATGTCACTCTCAGCTATCCTTCTGCAGATCCAACCTTTTTCTGTTCCCCTCAAGCCCATCCAGACTCTAATATGGTCTCCCAAGTCTTCCACGACTTTGTCACGACCCCCCTTCCGGGTCTTTCGGTGTAAAACTACCCCCTCCCCACATCTTAACCCTTCAGGCTCCTCTCCATCTTATCGAGCCCCCCCCCCCGGCTCCGCCCAGCTCGCGCTCCTGGCCACGGCGGCAGCCAATAGCTGAGAAGCTGATTTGCATAGCGGCGCGGGGGAGCCGCGGAGGGAAGGGGGAGGGATCAGGCGACCTCCTAAATCAAAGTTGGAAGGCGAGGACTGGGCGGAGGGGCCCCCGGGTGCCGGGCTGGGGCCGGCGCGGGGAGGGGGAAAGGGATGGGGGGGCGGGCGCAGAGGACGGCGGAGCCGGCCGGACACGGACTGTTCCGTCGCTCCCTCCCTCAGCTCATCCCCGCGTCCCCACTTCCCTCCTCCCCTCGCTCCGAGCAGCATCCTCTGCAGACCCTCGGTCCTCATTCCCGGGGTCGTCCGGCTCCCGCGGCTCCGTGTAATTACCCCTCTTCACTGGCCAACCCGGGAACTTTCTCCGCCCGCTCCCGGCCGTGGGGGGTCGCTTTGCCTGGGCGGATTTTTCCTGGGGTTCACTGGGGGGCAGTCTCTGGAGAAGGGCCTCAGGGTTCCAGAGAGACGTCTGCCACCTGCAACCTGCCCCCAGCGGGCCTGCCGTCGGGTCTTGGCACCCTCTCTTCCGCTCTCCCCCAACCATGACCGAAATGAGCGAGAAGGAGAACGAACCGGATGACGCGGCCACCCACACCCCCCCGGGGACCGTCTCTGCCCTCCAGGAAACCAAGGTAACTCAAGAGGCGAGAGGCCTGGACCCCTGCCCGGTGCGTCCCCAACCCGGGTGCCCTCTCCCCGACGCGGTCACCACTGTGGGCTCGGGTGCCGCGGAGTCACGGCAGCGGGACCCGGGTGATCCCGAAGGCTCTGCGCGGCGACCGGGGCGAGTGGGTTCGCGACGAGGGGCCACAGGGAGCCCCCATCACACAAGCACGACACGCCCTTGCGCGCGTGATGAGCGGCCGCGCGGCCGCGACCCTCCGGGGAGGTTGTAACTCGGCTTTGTTAGAGGGAATCGGCGCAGCGAAGGCGGAGGGAGTGTGTAGCGAGCGGTGTGTAGCGGGTGTGGGCCGGTGTACGCGCCGGTGTGTGCGTGCGAGGCGCACCCCTCCCGCGCCCGCCAGGTCTCTGTCTGTAGCTCGGTCTGTCCCTCTCTGCCTGTGTCTCTCCGAAAATGTCTCTACAACCTGTTTGTCTTCGTGTCTCTCCCGCTTTCCTTCGGCGTCTGTATATGTTTATCTCTGGGTCTCTGGATGTCGCTCTCGGACCCGCCGCAGTCCTGCATTCCCCCCTCCCAGCCAGGTTAGGCTCGGGGACATGAGGCCGCGGCCCGGGGGTGCGCAGCTCCCGAGTGCGCGCTGGGGGCTGCGGCAGCGCTGGCCATCGCGGGCGGGGACCGGGGGACTGTTGCTGCGGCTCCGGAGCAGAAGGACAGGCAGCCCCACCCCCCACCCCGGGAGCGGGACAGGGTGGGTGGAAGCAAAAAGAGAAGTCATCGTAATTAATGAATGTCATAATTAACCCTAATTATGTATGATCGTTACTCCTGCCGGAGTCACAATGAATAAATTATTCGCCAGTGAAGGCAGGCGGAGCCCAGACTCCTGGCGCTATAGGGGTTGGGGGAGGCCACCACTTGAATTTAATGCCCCCCCACCTCTAATCTGTCCACTTCCTCCCCAAGTTCTAGGTGCTCACTAGTGACCCGCAAGAAGTTCTGCGGGGAGCAACATGAGCTGAGCGGGTTGGGGATGGGGAGAGAAAAGGAGGCTGTGTCAAGGGCGCTCTCTGCCTCCTCCCCAGGCTTCAGGCCAAGGCCTCCTTCCCTCTCCCTTGCACCCGGTGTTCCGTTCCCACCTGGTCCTGTTTATCCAGTCGAGGAGGGGGCACTGAAGACCAAAAAAATGGGTGGGGTCTTTGGCTCCTTCCAGGTGTTGAGAGCTCATCTATAGCTCTTTCCAGTGCCCATCTTGCTCCTAATTCTGTCCAGGCCACCCCTCAGGATATGAGGTTAATTCAAGGTCAAGGTCATCTAGAGAGTGACCAGGAGTAGATGAGTAGGGGCAGGGTGGGGCCTGGCTGAGGCACCCCAAGGAGCTCCTCGTCTCTAAACCAGAGAGACCCACTGGGTCTCCATGTCAGTCTTCAGATCTGAACTTGACTTTCTTCTGCCCCCTTCTGAGAATGAGACTGGTCTCTCAGACCACAGAGTTAACTCCCCCTCAGAGATCCAAGTCTCTACTAGGAAAGGAGTAAGGTCTTGGGGTGGGAGGATATTGCTTGGAATATTTGTGACAGCTTTTTTTGAAGCAGAGAGTCCCAGGCGCTGAGCCCCATCCTGAGTGCCAATATCCCTGGCCTTCCCAGGTGCCTTGTAGTCACCCATGACAGACAGATACATTCCCCTTGCTTCCCAAGGGCATGGGGGTCTTCCAGGCCCTTCCTTGCTTCCCATAGGAGGTCTGGCTGCCTGCCCCCCTTCTTCTTTTTTTTTTTTTTAAGACTTTATTTATTTATTTGACAGAGAGAGACAGTGAGAGAGGGAACACAAGCAGGGGGAGTGGAGGAGGGAGAAGCAGGCTTCCCGCTGAGCAGGGAGCCCGATGCGGGGCTCTATGCGGGGCTCGATGCGGGGCTCGATGCGGGGCTCGATCCCAGGACCCCGGGATCACGACCTGAGCCGAAGGCAGACGCTTAACGACTGAGCCACCCAGGCGCCCCTGCCTGCCCCCCTTCCTAAGAGCTCTCCGGAAGCTGGAGCAGTGCTGCCTCAGCAAACCCACAGGCTGCAAGCTCAGCTGTGTGGGCAGGGGGAGGTCAGGACCTGGCGGGTCTCTGCCTCCCTCCTCCCAGCACAAGAACCATCCAGTGTTATCACCTCTGAGCCACGGAGATCCCAAGAGCGAGGGGAGGGGGATTGCATACCTCGCCCTGCCCCTCTGCCCCCCTTCCCTACATCTCACCCTTGTGAAGGACTGTGACCACAACACAGGCTGGGCTGGGGGTCTTGGTGGGGGTATTCAGGAAGGCACAGGTGGGCAGGGAGAGAATTCAGGGCCCTACCAGCCCCTTTAGCTCCCCGCACCTCAACCTGTCCCAAAGAAGCTTTCGTCTCCAGACTCTAGGGCTTGGGGAAGGGGGAAGGGAGAATTTGAGGCAGGTCCAAAGAGGGGGCTGGTGTCCATTAGGCAGTGAAGCCAACATTCCAGGCTTATTCATCAGTGCTGGGGGCCCCCTGGGCATTTCTTGCCAACCTAAGTCCAGCCTCCTGCCCACGCTAAGGCTGGATCATATCCCTGCACCCAAACTCGTCAGTGACCCTTCCTGGTGCCATCATTGCCATCTCTGGGTCCCCATGCCACCCTACCACGGGGTGGTACCGTCACTCCCTTTGGTGCCATCCTTGGGAAGACCCTGCCATGCCAACTCTGCCATCTGAGTCAGCTTGTGCCCCATCCGCCACCACCCACCTCCAGCTGCCTGGTGCCCTTTCAGGAGCTGGAGGAAAGTGAGGAGATGCTGTGGGGAGTTGAGGAAATGAAAGGACCATCCAGTATGTGGGGAGATGGGGAGGAGGGAGGCAGGCCAGGCCCAGCCTCTGGGAGGGGATTCAGAAGAAGGGGCCTGGTGGTCCAGGCTCCAAGCCAGACAAGCTCCTGGAACACCGGAGAGAATAGGATCCAGGTGGGTCAGCTTGCCAGGGTACATGGCAGCTTCTCCCCATGCCAGGGAACGGGTCCTGGGACCCCGGAGCACCAAAAAGATAGCTGATGGGAATAGGGATAAGTCCTCTCTGGGAACTAGGAGTCCCAGGAGTGGGACTACCTGGCCAGGCTGAGCCAAAATGAGGTTTGAGTAACCAAGCCAGATGTCTCTTGAGTGGACAGGCATCAAGCCATTTGGCAGAGGTGCCCCCATCCTGCTGTCCAGCCACAACTCTTGACATCGGCCAACCATCCCAGGTGATACGTTGTTCCTTCCCGCTCCTCTGCCCTCCTGGGTTCTGGGGCCCACAGCAGAGCCAGGGAGTCAGGAGCAGAAGTGGGGCTGCCTCAGTGCTGGGGAACATTCTGTTCCAGAGACCTCTGTACCCTGCAGAGGTGGCTCTTGCCACTGAGGCCAGGGCAAGACCAGGAAGAGCAGAGGCTGGAGAGTAAGGAGGCTTCAAATCTCATCCCGTGGGGATTACTATGGAAATAACAGGCTTGGGAGGGGAAGGGGAACACAACTGATGTCTTCAAATACTTGAAGGACTGATATCTAAGAGGGAGTAGCCCTTTCTGGAGCCAAGGGAGGAACAGAGCCGCTAGGCAACAAGATCTCAGGGAGGCAGGTTTTAGCTCTATATAGGGAAGCATTTTGCGGCGATTGCAGCTGCCCAAAGATGGGATGACTGTCCCAGGAGAGGGTGTGCTTCCTGCTACGGGAGGTGACCCACAGAGTCAGACAACTGTTCGGGGGGATGTGGCCAAGGTGTTGTGGGATGATAGCATGGGCTGGGGACTACTCTAGGTGGCCAGTCTTGCAGGTTCCTTCCAACCCTAAATTTCGATTGACCTGGCGGACAAGCCTATGGCATAGCCAAGGGGCAGGGGTGAGGGCCAAGGCAGAGCCCAGAGCAGCGGGACCCTTCCGGTCATTTGGGCTCAACAGCCAAAGCCGCTGGTTCAAGTTCTGGCTCTGCCACTTACCAGGTGAAGACTCATCACATGTAGGTGATTTAACTCCTAGGCGCCTGTGAGTTCATCTGCAAAGTGGGACAATAATCATCACTGTCTCAGAGGGAAGTGCCAGGATTAATGAGGTGCAGCAGATGAAGCGCTAGCCCGATCCCCGTATTCTGACAATGACCGCCCCTCATTATAGCTTTAGGTTTTTACTTTTTGGACCCAGAGCCTTGCATTGCTTAGAGAGCATCTACTCCTGCCTCCTTCCTCTTGGATGTGGGGAAACTGAGGCTCAGACACCGGAAGTGAAGTGACTTGCCTTCAGGCGGCAGGTGTAGTTTTACGCCCACCCCCAGCACATCCTCCCGGAGCCCACTTGTGCTCTGTGCTCTGTCCCCTGGGCAGAATGATGGGGGGCTTCTCCCTGCCTCTCTGGGCCTGTGAGAGCCCCCAGAGCCACACTGGCTCATAGAAGACCTTTGCGTTCTAATGAATTGTCCCTGTGGCCCTCCGCCTCTGCCCTAACACCCAGGGATCTGGGGCCTGGGGCCCTGCTTCTCACACACAAAGAAGCCCACAGTGCCGCACAGGAAGCTGAATTTGGAAGGAGCTAGGCAACTCAGCGTGCCAGAAACCCCAAGGCTCTGGCCTCCCAGCCGGCACACCAGGGCCTGCCTCGTGCCCAAACGTCTCCCTCTCCACTTCTTTCCATGTTTTGCTGCCTCCCTCCCTGGAGTCATGCAGGCTGCTTGATGTGCCAGCTGGGAACCCTGACCACTTCTCCCTGCTGAAGCCAGGCCTCCGGCCCCCTTTACCGATCGCCGCTGGGAAGGAGTGGGCAGGGGTAAGGGGGCTCTCACCAGGGGGGAAGAGATTCAAGGATCTGGGTAGAGATGTTTCCAGACCTCACTCTGGGCAGACTCCGAGAAGGATGTGTTGGGGTGAGCAATGGAAGGAACTCTGGCCTCACTGCAGAACTGACCCAGCATTCCAGAACATGGGCTCCATTTAGGATTCCAGGCGCTTGCCCATCACTTAATCAACAAATATTGACTGAACACCTACTATGTCTTGGGGCTCTGTGTGGGGATTTGATTCAACTGTCCCTGCCCTCAAGGGGCTCCGGGCTCCTGGGGGAGTAAGAAGTAAATGACAATGTAAACCAGATTGGATCTATAATGGAAGTCAGTACTGGGTGCAGTGGGGCCCAGAGGAGGGAGTGGTTATACTAAATGGAATTCCTGCAGAAGAGACCGCTTCCCGGAGGAGGAACAGTCACTGGAAACCCTGAAGGATAAAGGGGGTATTCATTGGATAAGGCAGAGAAAAGGACAAGCACATCAAAAAAGGCCAGGGTGAGGGCGGGGAAAGCCCAAAGGAATAAACACAGACGAGTTCGAGAATCCCTATGTCTCGGCGGCAGGCGGAAGGCATGGATTGGAAGGGAAGCCTTGGCCAAGCTGCAGAGTCTCACGACTGGGGCAAGGGTCTTGGCTGTGTCCTGAGGAGCCAAGGGTTTAGCCAGGTCAGGGATCACCTCCCTGGCAGCTGTAGGGAAAGCAGGGGGAGATGGGCAGGGTGGAGGTAAGGGGTTGTGGCCCTGAACTGGGGCAGGGCTGTGGAGGTGATGAGGTGATTACAGGGGATGGGCCGGAGAGCGATTTTGGAGGAAGAATCAGCCCTGAGGATGAGGGTCGGGGATGACCCCTCCCGCACTCCCAGCCTGTTTGAGAACACAGTGGAAAACTGGGGACCTCGTGTGTTTGTTCGGCCGCCGAAGTATTATTTTGTTTAACTCGAGTAAATAGTACGCCCATACGATGAAATCCTGTGTAGCCATAAACAAGAATGATGAAACTCTTTATGTGTTGGTATGGAATGATTTCCAAGATTTACTGTTAAGTGAAAAAAGCAAGGCGTAGGAAACATAGTACACTACCATTTCTGCAATGGAAAAAAAAGGAAATACAACCTCTTGAATTTATTTCTATCCAAATTCACAGAAAAGTCTAGATTTTTTTTGAAAAAATTGGAAAGCCTGGCGCCCAACTGGGCTGGCCGTGTGGACTAGCCCCGGTTGTCCAGGGGACCCCAGCAGCTGCTCTCTGGCCGGCCAGCCTGTCACAGTGCTCACCACTCCCAACTGTGCCTGCCCAGCCAGAACTCCTCTGCTCATGGACGTTACCCACCTGTCGGCATCCGGGATTGGGACCACCTTCTGGAACAGGGCAGCTTCTGTCTTAGTACTTCGAGGCTGTGGCTGACCAAGGAGATATCCTGGCTCGGAGCCGGTCCCCTCTGGCTTTCACTTACAGCCCCACTTCCTCTCTCAGCTACAGCGGTTCAAGCGCTCGCTTTCCCTCAAGACCATCCTCCGAAGTAAGAGTGTGGAGAACTTCTTCCTTCGCTCGGGCTCTGAGCTCAAGTGCCCCACTGAGGTGCTGCTGACCCCCCCAACCCCGCTGCCCCCTCCCTCCCCACCACCGGCATCTACAGACGGGGGCCTGCCGACCCCGGCCCCCTCCCCCTGCCCCATCCCACGGCCCCTGGCACCACTCAAACCAGTAAGACTGCACAGCTTCCAGGAACACGTCTTCAAGAGAGCCAGCCCCTGTGAGCTCTGCCACCAGCTCATCGTGGGTAGGTGCCTGGGGGGTCAAGGAGAGGGGTCAGGATGGGGGTGGGGAGTATGCCCGATGTTGGGCTCTTGCTATTCAGGGCCCTCTATCCTAACTGTGTCCCTCACCCTGGGTGGACAAATGAGCAGCCTTGAGGTGGGCAGGTGCCCAGTGTCGCTGCATTTACTAACAGCTCAGGCTTCGGTTGACAGGGCAAGCGTATGAGGGGGAGGCACTAGGCCCCCAGGCTGAAGTGAGGATGCCCGACCCCTTTCTTCCACCGATGCCCTGACCTGCCCCCTTTGCTCCTTGCCCCTGGATGTATCCTCTTTGGCCTAATCCTTCTTGTTGAACCCAAATTCTTCCCAGGAAACTCCAAGCAGGGTTTGCGGTGTAAGGCGTGCAAAGTGAGTGTCCACCTCTGGTGCTCGGAGGAGGTCTCCCGGCAGCCGTGCCCCGGCAAGGCGGTGAGTGGGGACCATGCAGGGCTGGCTGGCTGTGGGTGCCCCCCCAGGACTGGCCTGTGGGGGGGATGGGTGCCCCCCTCCAGGCTGGTTCCTCCTGTGGGGTGGTCCTGGGGCTCGGGGAAGGACAAGCTCTTGGCGGGCTGTGACACCCTCATGCCCTCTCTCTGCTCCCTCTCGCCATAGTCTTCCTCCTTCCGTCGCAACTTCAGCTCCCCGCTCCTGGTGCATGAGCCACCCCCAGCCTGTGTCACAAGCAGAGAGTCCCCACCCACTGGTGAGTGTCCCCCCATGGCTTCTGATCCTGCTGGGGTGTGATGAGAAACCCACGCATTCGTCAGATAGGCATCCAAGTCACGTGGCACCACCAGTCCTTGGCACTTCCCTGCTCTGAATGCCCTTGTCCTGAATGGAGGGGGCATTCATTCATTCATATCTTATGGAACAGACATCTTATGGAACACTTACGAGCACCAGGCATTGTGCTAGACATGGGGACACAGCACTGAAGAAGGTGGAGTTCGTGGTCTAGTAAGGGAGCTAGACATGAAAGAACTAATCACACAACTCGTCAGTTAATCGCCATTCTCATGAATGCCTGAACCGAGAAGGACAGGGACTAGAGAGTCAAGTAGGCACGGTCCTCATCCGCAGGGAGAGGGAAGGTGTCCAGAGATACAAAGGATGAGGAGTAATTCCAAGAGGATCTGGTGAAGACTGGTGGTCAGAGAGGGGCCTGGGGTGGGATGGGGCAGGGAGTTAAAGAAAGGACGTCTTGGCTGGGGCCGAGGGAGTGAAAGTGATACAGGGCTTCAGGGCAGAGCAAGGTTGGCAGCTGGGTGCCCGACCTTGAGGGTGGCTCCTTGGCAGGGGCCAGCGGGAAGGTAGACCCCGTCTACGAGACCCTGCGCTATGGCACCTCCTTGGCTCTGATGAACCGCTCCAGCTTCAGCAGTACCTCTGAGTCCCCCACGCGAAGCCTGGTATGTCAGGCACCAAAGGGGAGCCTGGGGGGCAGAGGTCTCCGAGGATGAGGGTCTAGGGGCTGAGCCCTCCCCCATTTGTCCCCAGAGTGAGCGGGACGAGCTGACTGAGGATGGGGAAGGCAGCATCCGCAGCTCAGAGGAGGGCCCTGGAGACAGTGGTGAGTGGCGGTGGGGACCAGGGGCAGGAACAGAGCACAGGGCAGGCCACTCCCTGCTGCCTCACGGCCCGGCCCTGCCCTGGCATCTCTAGTATTCACAGCCCCGGCCGAGAGTGAAGGGTCAGGACCGGAGGAGAAGAGCCCTGGACAGCAGGTGAGGTTATGCTGGCACTGAGCCCTGGGAGGCCAGATGGGAAGGGGATGTCACTTCTTCCTGTCATTGATCAATAGGTGGGTGAGAGCATGGTGAGTGGGAGTATCACTGCTCCATCATTTATCCTCAGTCTACGGGGATGGGCAATGCCAGGGTGAGTATGCAAGGAAGGCAGGGGGTACCACCCCTCCCACCACTGAGCCAATGCCTGCAGTGCCCACTCCCGTGCCAACTCCCCAAGAGCGGGCAGTTCCGGGGTGCAGCCACCAGAGGAGAGTTCTCTTTCTCCATCCTTGGCCCAGACCCCCAAGGATGAACACGGAAGATAGGGGAACCTGACCTCTCCCTGTCACGGACCCACCTGCACTGTGTCCCACCTCCTAGCCCCCACCAGGGTAGGCCAGGTCAGGGCCAGTGAACAGTGGGTGGAGTGAGGAGAGTGTCCCCCTCCCATCACTGACCCAGAGCTCTTCCACAGCCCCCCAAGCCCCCTCTGCGAAAGGACGTGGGGCCCATGTACTCCTACGTCGCGCTCTACAAGTTTCTGCCCCAAGAGAATAATGACCTGGCTCTGCAGTAAGTCCTCTTTGTGGTCCAGCCCCACTGGGCAGCCACCGGGCTCCAAGCTCAGGGCCCTGCTCCCAGACCTTGGCACATGAGTGTGAGGGGGACCTTCAGGAACCTTCTCCTGCATGCATGAGACAGCTGAGCCCAGAGAGGAGCTGGACTGCCCAGAGTCCAAAAGGGATTGGTGCTGATGTCCTGTCTCCTGCCCCCGGCCCAGGCTCTGCCCTAAAGTGTCTACTGTACCTGTGGTCATAGCGTCCTCTGAGGGCATCAAGAATCCTCCCCCAGCTGCAGGGGGTGGGGCGTGCTGGGGATCTGGGGGCCCCAGGTGGTTAAGATGTGGAAAGGGCAGGTCCCTCCTGCCCATTTGCGACCCCAGCTCTGTCCTCCCAGGCCTGGGGACCGGATCATGCTGGTGGATGACTCTAACGAGGACTGGTGGAAGGTGATTTGGCAGGGTGGGGAGCAGAGGGACCCTGGTAGGCACCCCACCATTCCCCACCTTCAATGGGTGTTGCCCCACCTTCTCTCCAGACCCAAAGACCTCCCCCACTCCTCCAGCCACTGGCCTAGGACCAACACTTGGGACTTGCTCTCACTTTGACCCTCCCTGCCTCAGCCTTGTCCCTCTGCTCACCTCATGCCCTACCCAGTGCAGAAGCCACCCTATTGGGGGTTCGGATACAGGAAGCCCAGGATCTGGAGTTTGATGGCATTGGCTCTGAACGGGCATCAAGTCTAGAGGGAGCAATGTGGGAGGGGGTGGCACCGGGGTTCATTGCCAGCCTCATCCCCAGGGCAAGATTGGCGACCGGGTTGGCTTCTTCCCAGCCAATTTTGTGCAGCGAGTCAGGCCAGGTGAGAACGTTTGGCGCTGCTGCCAACCCTTCTCTGGGAACAAGGAACAGGGGTACATGAGCCTCAAGGAGAACCAGGTGAGTGCCCGGGCCCTGCAGCAGCCGGAGAGGTGGGCATGGGAGAGAGGTGGCAGG
Source organism: Neomonachus schauinslandi (assembly GCF_002201575.2). Classification (NCBI taxonomy): domain Eukaryota; kingdom Metazoa; phylum Chordata; class Mammalia; order Carnivora; family Phocidae; genus Neomonachus; species Neomonachus schauinslandi. The sequence continues at coordinate 37,850,553 of NC_058417.1, read as the reverse complement.
GGCAGTGGCAAATGCCCCGGAGGAGGATATTTGCAGCCTGGCAGCGGGAGGGAAGGCGGGTTCGAAAGGTGGGGCTGCAGGGCCCTCCTGTCATCTCCTGCTGGGAACTGGGGCTGGTGGCCAACACAGGCAGGGGGCTGAATTTGGTTAGAGACAGCTTGGGGGAGGGGAAGAGCACTGGATGAGGAGTCTGGAGGCTTGGGTTTGAATGTTGGCTATGCCTCTGGCTTGTTGTGTAAGCTCCCGCAAGCCCCTTCCCTCCCCTTACTTCCTCTGTGAAATGGGAGTTCAGCCGGGGCGTTCGGCCAGCTCATCTCACAGGTCAGCCCCGAAGAGCCGCTCAGCGTCTGCTGATGTCCTGATCTCGCTGCCGAGCCCAGTTACCCTCAGGGGATCTGCTCCCATCGCCTCAGCTGATGTCTCCGACCACATCTGATCCTGGTCCCATCATCCCCTGGGGTGGCCCCTGGGAGCCATCAGCAGGACTCGGGGCCAGGGCTGTAGGCAGAGCCAGGACTCAGCTCCGTGTCTCTCCCACTCAGATCTGTGTGGGCGCGGGCAGGAGCAAGGATGCTGACGGCTTCATCCGCGTCAGCAGCGGCAAGAAGCGGGGCTTGGTGCCAGCCGACGCCCTGACCGAGATCTGAGAGGAGCCAAGAGAAGCCAGATGCCACCCCTGCCCATGCCTGGCGCTTGCTTCTGGCCCCGGAGGGGAACAGGCATCTGCCCACACTCTTCTGCCCCCTGCCTCTCTCCTAGGGGCCACTCCCCGGCACTTGGGAGCCTTCTGCACTGAGGAAGGTTTTATTTCTTGGGTCCCAAGGTGCCCTGAGGGAGTTGCTCCTCTGGGACTTGGGCATGAGGAAGGAGGAGAAAGTGGGAGGGAATGGGGAAGCTCCAGGTAGGTCCAGCCAATGCCCGGATACCCCCAGTTGCCACGCTGAGTGCAGCCCCGGGGAGGGGGGCGTTCCTGGGGAACTTTCCTGCTGCTTTGTCCAGAGAGCCTTCCCACGTCCACATCGCCTTTGCATGCCCGACACCATCCCCCTCTCCCCACAGAGCCCCTGCTTGGGTCTATGTGTGTGACCCTGCGGCTGCCCCTTTGGAAGGAAGCGGGGCCTTGGGAAGGTGGCTTCCTGAGTCCCGCAGCCCCCCGCCGCCCGGGGTTGGGAGGCGATTCAGGGCTGCAGGAGGATCCTGAGTCCACCTCCTGGTTTCACCACCTCTGTCACTCCATCAATTCTCAGGAAAGTTCTTTGGGAATCTCTCCCCTTACTTGAAACCCAGGCAGACAGAGGAGGGGGGGAGGGCCTTGTTCTGGGGAAAGCGTGGGTAAATCAGAGACTGTCTCCTCAAGAACAGTCACCACAGAGCAGCCTCCTCGTGTCCTTGTCCCCTGGAGAAGGACCCTCCAGAGCAGCCTGCACACAGAAACCCGACTGAGCCCGTACTTGGTCAGAACCCCCATTTCACTGTCAGGACTCTCTCGAAGTCCCCGGTGGCAGGGCCGGCCAGCCCGGGGAGCTGTGCTTACTTTCTGTCCCAGGTCTCACGAGGCCCACCCTGGGAGCCCCACCCTCAGGGCCCCCCTCCATATGGCCCTTCCTCACCCCCTTCCTCTGAGCCTTGCAGGAAACACTGGGACCCCTCCTTCAGTGCAGGGATCCCTCTTCTGGCTGTATCTGCGCCCTTATCCTGGACACGGAGTCCTGGGAGGAAGAGGGAGTGGGAGATGGTCAAGGCAGGCCCATCATTCTGTTTGGCCACCAGGAAAGGAATGGGGTAGGCACCCTGGGGGTAGGGTGGGCACATATGAGGAGGACCCCTCCGTCGCAGGTTGCTTTTCTCTGGTGCCAACCTCCCTCTCCCCCCAAGCTCAGAGCCTCCTCTCGTGCCCTTGATTGTGCCAGCCAATGCCAGCCCCCATCCCGGGCACAGTCACACCCTCCCATAGAGGGGGAGGGACACATCCTCCTACCCACTGGCCCCGGCTCCACTTCTCCCCCTCGGAGGGGGGCTCAAGCCACACTGCCCTGTTTGCTGCCACGGGCCCCCCCCAGCAATATCCCAGGGGGGGCCCAATGCCCACTGTACATGAGGCTGCATGAGGGGTCTGCTGGGGCATTGCTGAGCCCCTAGACCCTTAAATAAATGTTTCTTGTCCCAATCTGTCTGCTCTGTGTATCTGCTTGGGAGAGAGGAAGGAAAGGTGCAAGGAGTGGGGTGGGGGCTGGAGGTGCCAAAAGGAGACAAGCCTGGAGGTGGGAGAATTTGCAGATCTCTGAGAGGAGGGGCGCCGGGCTTGGCCCAGACGTTGCAGGGGTCCCCCTGCCTCCCCGCCCCCTTTCCCCACAGCAGCCTGAGATGGGGGATCTGGGGAGGAGTTCGAGAGAAAAGCAGGGCAGGGGTGGGGTGCGGTGGGATGTTGCGGGACGCTGGAAGGGGAGAGGGTGCGGCGCGGCTGCGGTCTGGCTCGATGCACACGTGCGTCCGCGGGGACCGCCACCCAGCTATGCGCCTCGGCACCATTTCTGCGCACCTGGCGGTGGCCTCCGACACCACCCGAGATCAGCCTCGCCCCCGCAGCCCCCCAAACCCGAGGCAGGAAGGCAGGCGGTGCGGACAATCGCCGACAGGGGGCCCCCCCGAGATGACTGGGGGCGATGACTCAGTGCCGCCCGTCATGGAGAGCCTGGCACGCAGTGGGCCGGCGGCGGCGCCCCTCCCGCACCAGTGCCCGCCGCCCACCTGCTCCGCCGCAGAGCCGCCTCGTTCCCCCTCCGCCCGCCTGGCCGCGTCATCGCCGAGGCAGGCACGTCCTGTGCTATTTATAGGCAGAGGGGAGCGCAGAGGGAGAGCGAGGCGGGCTGCGGGGGGTGCCAGGGCCAAGCCGGTGCCGCCAGAATGCGCGCGGGGGGGGGGGGGGGCGCTGCCCCTCCTGATCGGCGCCCAGCGCTCCTGCCTTGCAGCCCCCCACCCCCCAAAGCAAGGTCGGCCAGGTAGGGCCAGACGCTGAGCTTTCGTTGCGCCCCTTCACCCAGGGAAGGCCCTGGAGCTCGGTGGGTGAGCGGGAGGAGGAAGATGACCTCCCCTTTCTAGGACCCCTGATGGTGGGAATGAAAAAAGGGGTCACAATCCCAGTCCAGTGGCTTCAAGAGAGGGGAACTCACCTAAGTAGGCACCCGCTGTGCCTGGAGAGCCACGCCAGGAACTTTATGTAACCCCCTCCATGACCCACTGTGGAAAGTGGGGCTCTCCCTTTTCACAGATGAAGAAACTGAGGCACAGAGATATTAGGTGGCATACTCAAGGTTATTACAGCTTATCCAGCCCCACCTTGCCTCTTTTATACATAGGGACACTGAGGCCCAGAGCGGACCAGTAACTAGCCCAAGGTCACCCAGCAAATTGGTGACCAAGCCAATTTCAGAAATCATTCTCTTGCCTCCCAGTTCGGCTCTTTGACGACCTGGGTCCCTCAGTGCCTCGAACCAACAAGATGGAAACAGAGACACCCCAAGACGCTGGGCCAGGGGCTCCAGGGATCGCAAGCCCACCCCACTGGAGAGAGTGAGAGCCTTTCAGCCAGGCTTTCTGCACACTCCACTCGTGCCTGCCACCAGCCAGCAGCTGGCCTGGACCCCCGCCTCCTCTCGGGCCCATTTGCCGCACTGCTGAGCGCTGCAGAAGCACTAACAGCACGCCCACAGCCTGGGGGCTGAGAACAGCTGGTGCCCCCGCCAGAGTCTCTGCCCTCCTCTGGGCCCGTTCTGGGGGGTGGCTGGGCCAGCAATACCACTGGCCTCGGGCAGAGCATGCCCAGGCACCTGCCGGTGCCAGCTCCCCATTTGGCTCTATTGTCTGACCCACGCGTGCCCTCCCTCCCTCCCCCCACCTCAGCCTGAGTTTAACCTGGCATAGATGGTCTGTCTGTGGATAGACTTCGGGGAGATGTGAAAAGAGGGGGAGTCTGGAAGCCAGAGACAAGAGGCCTAAAAGAGTAGAGAGACGGATACCAGAGGTGGGGGGGGAGACAGAATGAGCCCCTCTGTGCAACCTCACCCATCTCGCTAGTCCCACTCCATTTGGCCTTGTCAGCCTTCTTCACCCCCCATCCTTGTCACCCTCCACCCTGACACTTGGGACAGGGTGGGGACCTCTGCTGAGGAGTGCAAGGGAGGCAACTTCTGCCCTCCCTGTGCTGGCAGGGAGCTAGCCTGGGGGGTCTCTCGCTCTGAGCCTCGGAGAGAGCCCCGGGAAGGGGCCCAAGGACCCTGGCCCCCTTCTCCCGCTCCTGTAGGTCTCTCCTACAGCAGCTGTGTGCAGGACCTCTGCGGGTGTCTACTCTGAACCACACCCTCCCCCCGTCAGGAGGATCAAAGGGAGGTGCCATGCTGAGATTCTGGGGAGTCGTTGGCTTCTCCAGGCCTCAGTTTCCTCTCCCAGAAATGGAATTGGACTTGCTCAGGGAGGCTTTACCTGAGGGCTAACAAGCCCCTTTAAATGATATGCAGAACTATGTGGTGGGATCAGTTGTATGATCTTGAGAGGATGGACCTATCTTCCTATGGGAATTTCCCTAGGCTCCTGGACCTAGAAGAGATCCGGTTACTTTAGGGGATCTGCCTGCTAAGGGGGCGCTCCCTGCCCTGCCCTGGGAAGGCGTTGGAAGCCCATGGTAAAGAGAAGTAACCTCCAGGCCTGGGGTGAGCTCCAGAAAGAAGTGACTAAACCCAAGAGATAGGCTCCCACAACCCAGAACCCTTCTCTCCCACCCCAACTCCTTCCAGAACAACCCTAAAAGTGAGGCTGTGTCCTACCCCTGCAGCAACCTGCAAGAGAACAGCGCCATCTCCTGGTCCAGGGGGCAACCGGCTTCGAGTTGCAAGCTCAGGAAGCCTGGTGGAGCTTCCCACGCGAACCTTTTCCTCCTTCCTGTCATCCCTCCACTGCCCCGGGCCGGAGGGTGGCGGGGATGAGGGGAGCGGAAGGGGGGTGGCCCTCAATGCTCTTCCTCTTGTGGTCCAGCCACGCTTGGGAAGGAGGTGTCCATGATCCAAGTTGGAAGCTTGGCCAAGGTCCTTCCTCTCCTAGGCCACAGTCTCCCGCCACGTGGACTCACGAAGGATTACGGCAGGAGCTCAAGATCAAGTTCACACCGGCTGCTACAGTGGCGACAGGGAACCCAAAAATCAGGTTCTGGTGCACATGGGCGGTGGTGAAGATCCCCTGGGTATTTCTGAGTCTGGGCTGCCCTTCCTTGGGGTACCCACCTGCCCCACCCTGTCTGGACTGGACAAGGTCACTAAAGGCAGAGTAGGAGTGGGGCCTGGTGTCCCCAAGAACATATCAGTCCTGTCTTTCCCAGGCAAGTGCACATGGGAACATCCGCCCAGCACATCCCCTGAAGGCCCCAGCTGGCCTTCACATTGCTCCTCAGGAGAGGGGTGGAGGGCAGGGAGGAAACCAGGACAGGGCAGGCGTCCAAGCTATGCCGAGGATTAAAGGAGGGGGCCCCTTCTCTGCCACTTTTCTCCCCAACCCAGACCTCTGACACTGCTGTATTTAACTGGCTCACTGACACCTCCCACCTGGACATCTGTCCTTCAAACTGCCACCCACTCACTAGAGCCAAAGCTCTTCCAGCCACTCTCCCTAACCCAGTTGGTTCCTCATCACCAAAGGCGTCACCTGCCCAGTCCCCCCTAAAGCTTGGGGCCTGGGGACAAGCCACTTTTTCCTCAGCCCCCACAATGTCTACCAAGTCCTATTTTACTTCCTAAACATCTTGAATCCATTTTCCCGTCCCCAGCACGCAGGCTATGCAAAACCAGCTCGTCATTTCACTGCTTTCCACATCTGCCAAATGGAGAATAACCCTACCTTACAATGTTATGAGGATTAGAGAACTGATGTCCGTGTAAAGTGCCTCACAGTACGTGGCTCGAAGAGCAGATCCTTCACTGAGGCCTGTATTGGGTCATTTCTACCGGCCAAGTGGCAAAATAAAACTTACTCCTGTTTGTAAGCAACTCACAATGGCTTTGACAAGTGTTTATTCCAATTTCTGCTGAGAAAAGCCTTTTCCTTTGTGCCCTATGTGATGGATATAAACCAAAAAAACATTAAAAAGTTTTTAGTAATCTCTACACCCAACTTGGGGCTGAAACTCAGAACCCCAAGATTGGGTGCTTGTTTTTTTTTTTAAAGATTTTATTTGGGAGACTGCAAAGCAAGAGAGAGAACATGAGCCGGGGAGAGGAGCAGAGGGAGAAGCAGGTTCCCTACTGAGCAAAGAGCCCGACGTGGGACTCGATCCCAGGACCTTGGGGTCATGACCTGAGCCAACGGCAGATGCTTAACCGACTGAGCCACCCAGGCACCCTGAGTGCGTGTTCTTCTAAGGCAACCAGGAACTCCTAAAAATCTCTCTTGGTAGGAAAGAAAAGAGGACTAGAAATTGGGATGCTCAAAGACCTCAAGGCCATTTGGGCAGCTTAAGGGAGGATCAGCAGTTAAGTCCAGGTGGCATAGCCTCTGGGCTGGTGGTAGTTGAAATCCCCAGTCCTGAGTTCTAGGAGTAGACTTCAACCCCAGATCCCAGTGGACAGCTGAGAAATACATGCATAGTATCTTGATGGTTTTTAAACAATGTGACAACTGATGTCACAACTTCTGTTGGTTCTCAGCCAACATTTGGGACCACTTTTGACCTGTTACCCACTTTCTGCTGTGAAGGGCAGTTTTTTTTTTAAAGATTTTGAGAGGGGCACCTGGGTGGCTCAGTCGTTGGGCGTCTGCCTTCGGCTCAGGTCGATCCCAGCGTCCTGGGATCGAGCCCTACATTGGGCTCCCTGCTCTGCGGGAAGCCTGCTTCTCCCTCTCTGTGTCAAATACATAAAATCTTTTAAAAAAAAAACCAGATTTTGAGAGAGGAGAGAGCACGCGTGAGTGCACGAGAGGGGCAAGGGGCAGAGGGAGAAGCAGGCTCCCCACTGAGCAAGGAGCCCTGGGATCATGACCTAGGCCAAAGGCATCTGCCTTAACCGAATGAGCCATCCAGGTGCCCCTGAAGGGCAGTTTTGAAGCACAGGATCTTGGAGACTTGAGTAATAGAAGCCACTCTTTCCCTCCCTTCATATCAGGCCCTACACCCAACTAAAACCAGGTAAGAAACCCCATCTCTCCCATGGATGGACACAGCACAACCAGAGGCCAGGAGCCAAGGAAGAAATGAACAGGCACCCTGCAAAGGGCCTGCACCCCAATCCTCAGTGTGCACTCAGTTCTGATCCTCTCAATAGTGAAGACCCACCAAGCAGCCAGAAACTTTGGAAGCAGAGAGAAGCAGATAAAGGTTGGTTTTATTGAGTAACTGATCTGTGTTACTGCCGAGGCCACTATGTACAGACAAAAGAGAGGGAGTTTTATTTCTTCGTCTCTTCCTCCTTGGACAGAGTCTTGATGATTTCCTCCTTCTTCGCCTGGAGCCGCTCTTCACGGCGCTTGCGAGCCTCCTTGGTCTTAGATCTGCGGGCCTCAGCCTGGTCACTGGATGATAGAAAAGGAAAGATGGGTCAGTTTGAGAATAAATGAGTTGCTGGGGAGACAGAAGAAAGCGCCCAGACCTCTCCCTTTGAGCCTAGTCAGCGTAGGAAATCAGTCACCAGGGCCACCACAAGCTCGGCTTCAACTAAGCCCCAGTCCCCGCCCTGCAATGACGGTAGGTGGTGCGCGCAACAGAGGAGCATGTATTTCTAATGCAACAGCTGTTTTCTGGACAGACTGTGTGCAAGTCACAATTAGGCATTAGCGTATTTTAAAGGTCTTAGAAGAACCCTCATAATAAAGATCAAAGAACCTGTCCCCTGTGACAGAAGCCAATTCCTCAAAAAACTTACGCCAGAAGCTTCTTGCGAGCCTTGTCGGCCTTCAGCTTGTGGATGTGTTCCATGAGAATCCGTTTGTTCTTGAACACGTTCCCCTTCACTTTCAGGTACAGGCTGTGATACCTGCAGGGTAGAAGGCGCAGGGGCTTCGGTCGGTAATGGGGGCAGAGGCTGGCCCGGCATCTGCCCCTCTATGTAAGGTCCCTAAGTACGCAGGGTTCCTCTCCTCTCTATTCTGCAGGGACGGTTTCCCCCAAACCAAGACTTTTTGTGCAATTTCCAGACAGAATAGCTTGCCTGGCAGGTTAAGTTCAATCCTTGGGCTATCCTAGTGTTGCACATGGCCGGGGGGGGGGGGGGGGGGGAATGGGACGGGACATACAGATGACAATGGAAGAACTTTCTTTGAAAGGCCTAAGACACATGGCTCCCTCCCCCAAGGCCAATGAGACAGATTGTGGGTCTGTGCAGAGAACAAGCTGTCAAAGCACCAAATGGGTCTTAGTGGCCACAAGAAGAGGGTGTGCTTACATGTGGCGGTCGATCTTCTTAGACTCTCGGTATCTTCTGAGCAGCCGGCGCAGAATTCTCATCCTCCTCATCCAGGTTACCTTCTCAGGCATTCGAGCATTGGCAGTACCTTTTCTCTTACCTGCAGGGAAGGGAAGTCAAGCCCGCTGTTGTGCCTCTGGGTCTCAAGTCAGTTACTAGAGCCAGCTGCTTGGTCACAACGACAGCTGCCAGTTTCTTCAACACTTGACAATTCACTCAGTCGTGGGCCAAAGGCTTGACCTCATTTTCATAGCATTGTTTTCATTTTACGATGATGACCCTAAGCATTTCTTTCATTTATTCCTTTTAAGGAAGCACCAACAAGCCAATTATTCCCCACTTTCTGCAGAATGTGTAGAGGACAGGGTGTGCACCAAGCAGTATGGGAAGCTGGAAGGGGCTTTAAAGGAGCTATGACCTTCATCTCCCTAAATCATCCTAACCCTAGAAAGTGGTTTTAGGATTTACTGGACCACATTTTCAAGTACCCAGCAGAATCCTTGGCACAGTGTAGGTGCTCAATGAATGTGACCTCTTTCTACCAATACCTTCAACTCCAACACTAGCGTCACCTTTGAGTTGCACACGGAGAAAACACATCTAACATCATGGAGTAAGAAAAGGGCTTACGAGACAAAATGGAAAGAAAAAGATCCTGGATATATCCCAGTCTAGACTTAGGTAACTCTAATTTTAAGTCTCAGAGAAAAGGGAAGAACACACTTACCAATGCCCATATGTCTGCCCTTCCGGCGGGCCAAAGTGTTTTTACGGCACCGAGCCCGGGAATGGACAGTCACAGGCTTCCGGATGATCAGCCCATCTTTGATCAGTTTTCGGATCTGCTGACCTGGGAAAACATGATGTATCTAGTCAGTGAGGTGGGGCCTAGCCCCCAAAATACCAGTCATAACCCAGAGTCCAAAAAGGCCAGGCCAGAGACATCACTCACATCCCTGGCCCAGTGGTCTCACAATGGTACAAATATTGGAACTTCTGCTTATTTCTCTTTTGTTAAAAAACAAAAAAAAACTTTTGTTCTATTTTTCTAGATGTTTTATAGCACACTCAAATTATATGTATTTGAGGATGTGAGATCAAGAGTGTACAGATATGGCCTGGTCCTTCAGATCCTGTCTCACCTATTAGCTACTGGTCTAAAATAAGATTATGATATTCTGAGCACACATCACAATGCCACAAATTCAAACTGGTTAAAAAATTCCCTGATAGTAGGGCGCCTAGGTGGCTCAGTTAAGCGTCTGCCTTCAGCTCAGATCATGATCCCAGGGTCCTGGGATCGAGCCCCACATCGGGCTCTCTGCTCAGCGAGGTGCCTGCTTCCCCTTCTCCCTCTGCCTGTCGCTCTGCCTACTTGTGCTCTGTCAAATGAATAAATAAAATCTTAAAAAAAAAAAAAAAAAGAAATTCCCTGATATTGACCAACATTCTTTGCTTGACCAAACTTTCATCAGCCTCCTGAACCACGGCCTAGGCCCACTTGTGCATGTCCTTGTAAATTCTAGTCTTTTTTTTTTTTTTTAAAGATTTTATTTTTATTTATTTGCGAGAGAGAGAATGAGAGACAGAGAGCATGAGAGGGAGGAGGGTCAGAGGGAGAAGCAGACTCCCTGCCGAGCAGGGAGCCCAATGCAGGATTCGATCCTGTGACTCCAGGATCATGACCTGAGCCGAAGGCAGTCGCTTAACCAACTGAGCCACCCAGGCGCCCAATTCTAGTCTTTCTAAGAACCCTGCTTAAGTCAGTTTAAGCACAAGCCCCCACCCTTGATATAAGATCAGGTTCCCCAACCCCCAACATTCCCCAGGTGATGTCTGATCATCCCGGCCTGTCTTTAGCAACAATCCTGTTTGGTCAATCTAGCCAGAATCCACCCCCCCCCCCCACAGCCCCTTACCATTAGGGTTTCCTCTTAGTCATCTTCCATCCACTGACCCTCACACCACCCACCTTGGCCATAAATTCCTACTTGCCCATGCTACGTTCAGACTTGAGTGCCATCTCCACCCCCCACTGTAAAATCACACAGTTGTCCCTACACTTGCAGCAATGGTCCTGAATAAAGCCCGCCTTACTATCTTTAACGAGGATGACTGAACACCTTTTTCTGTAACAATATCATATGGACGTAATGTGGATATGTTGCTGTCTGCACGACTGACAACTGTTTAACTGCCCCAAATTATAGGCCAAGAGGCCTTTCCTAAAGCCCGAGGTCCCAGGTCTTCCCAATCCATCCTTCATCATTTCCTTGGCCATCTCTACTCTCAGTCCCTGTACTGTCTCCTCATAAATCCTTCACATAGTTATAAAGCAATACCCACGTTAGCAATAATCATTAATACAACACTGGGTTGTTCCATTAACTCCCATCCTGTCATTTTGGCAAATGACAGAGAACCTCTGGTATCTCCTTATTTCTGGGACCCTCCATTTTAGAAGACCCCAGACTATGAGCTTTCCTAGGTTTGCTGGGAGTCAAAATCGTGACATCTTTCATCTCATGAAGGATGAGAAAGGAGTAGGGTGAAAAAGATCCCAAGAACTTACGGGAGTTGGCATTGGCGATTTCATTGGTCTCGTTGGGGTCCAACCAGACCTTCTTTTTGCCACAGCGGAGGACACTGGAGGCAAGCCTCTTCTGAAGCCTGAGCATACTGTGACAAACAGAAAACATTATCAAGCCCTGGAAGCCATTCCCCGACAAGACTTGCCTTGCAATCTTTTAATGTTGTGAAACCTAAAGCACGGGAACTGGATGTGTGTAAGCACTCAGGATTTGGGGCAACATCCCGCCCCCATACTAAGAATCATTTCTCTAGCAAGACTTTTGCTGTGCATTCCTCCAAGAGCAACTGGCCACCTTGGAATGAGAACAAAATCCAAGCTATGCCTTAACTTCTCTGCCTCAGTTTTCTCCTCCGGAAAATGAGGTTAAAGGATAAAACTGGGATGAAGAAGGGGCTTATGCCCTTTCTGGTACCGAGCTCTAAACATAGGCGTCTAAGAATCCGAGGCCAGAGGGTCTGATTCGCTTGTCTAGTCCTTTGCTTCTTGGGCCCGTCTCCCTCGTCTTATCACAGTAATAAACTTACGTTCCGCTAGCCTCAGAGTTTTCTTAGGAACCGTCCACGGGGCGGAAGGCGTTAAAGTGCTAGGGATCGCCCCACTCTCAGCAGTCTGAGGCCCGAGGCCTACGCGAGACCTGTCCTACGTCAGTCACATGGAAGCACAGCTCGGCTCCGATCCGGGGCGCCCAGCGAGTAAGGGGGCCAGAGCCTAGACCCCGCCGCGGCCCTTCCACTGTCCGCGCAAAAGTCGCTCGCGACCCATATGGGGCGCGGGGCCCACCCTTCCCGCGGCCTCGCGTTCTCGGGACGCCACCCCCCCATCCCCGCGAGGCCGGGGCCTGGTGCGCTCCGGCCCATCCCAAGCTCCGGTACCGGCTGCTTCAGGACTGCCTCCACCTCATCTCTCCCACCCGGGGCCACGGAAGCAAGCCCTGCCGCCCGCCGGCACGTCGAATCAAGCAAAATCAGACGCCCGCACGCCCTCACCTCATGGCTGCGGCCGCAGCGCCGAAAGGAAAGAACTCCCCTCAGCCGGGCTCCTCCCATTATCTGCGAAGGGGAGAGCCCACCCCCTGCTCCGCTTTCGCCCGTATTCCCCGCCCGTCCTTGCATCCTCTACCACACTGAGCTTACTCTTACCCTCTGTGAAGACCTAGAGAATAGAAGCCTAATCTCGGTAATCGGTTTTAAACTTAAAAATATAAAAAATAGATCCTTTCGGTGAGGCAAAGTGGTATAGTCCGACTTCCTACTAGGCATGCGCAGCAAGGGTACCTGATCACGTGGGCAGTGGAAGCCGGAAGCCACGGCTGGACGGCGCAGGCGGCGCGTAGTTTTGCTGGAGTGGCCTACTCTTTGCAGGCGTTCTGGGTTCTCTGGATGATGTTTTCTTAGCGAAAAAATATTAGTGAATGGAGTGAGAGAAGACAACGTGGGGAGATGTCAGTCAAGAGCAACCTTTTATTCACTGTCCCCGTACGTTGGGAACCCCTGCAGCACAGGAGAGATCACCAAACATAGCAGTTAATGTTTTTGTGCCACTGTGGTCCTTAATCTCGTAGCGCTTCAGTTTGCTCCTTTGTAAAGTGTACCTAATCCTAATATTCCTGTCATCCGTTGTGAAAACCACATGAATTAACTTGCAAAAGAGGATATTAAGACAAGCTCCTTGGTGACAGGAACCAGGCTTGTTTGGTTCTCGCTGTAGGCACCACAGGAGGCATGGAGCTTTGCGTGTAGTAAGCATTTGAGAAATAGTGCATTGGCTGACTGAAGGAATAGTTGTGAAAGTTAGAAAAAAAATGGAATGACAGGGTCATCCATAGTTCTTTTCTCCTGCTCTGAAACACCCAATGCAAAAACCCAAAGAGAATATTCTGGGGTTCAAGAAATCTAGATCTGAGTCCTGGCTCTATCTCCTTGCTTGGCTCTGGCTGAGCACCCATCTCTATCATCTGAACTTTCCTGGTTGCTAAATGGAGCTGAGGAAAGAGAGGAGGGGAAGCAAAGCAAAATTCATGCCACTTTTTCAAGACAACAGGGTTAGTGTCATCTTCATTTTACAGCTGAGTGAGGTAGCAGAAATTGAAAATCCAGGTCTTTCTGACTTCAATATCCATGCCTTTTCTGTCATACCAGGCTCCTTGTGCCCAAGGGACAGATCGAAACCCTGTTCAGGGTTGGATCTGTTCATAGCACAGTGCTGATGTACTTCATTCTTACTCTCCCTCAAAGTAATGTGAGCAGAGAAACAACATAAGCTGGCCATCCACTTGTAGAACCCAGGGTGAGGAGAAGGGGTCAGTGTATTCCACAGTCTCTCCTCTAGCAGGAGACAGCAGGCTGGGCTTTATATTAGGGTAACTGAACCTGGGCAAATCTTGACCATTCTGCTTCTCATCTCCCCTCTTTGAGGAGCAGGGGAAGCGGTGGAGAAGTAACAATTCCTCCTGCCATGAGAGACCTTTGTTCAGCGCCTTATAGCATCTCCAAACACCTGAGCAGTCCATCATTTGATTTCATTCTCCCTCATCCTCCTAATAATCCCAGGTGACAAAAACACTACAGTACCGGCAACCCCATTTTACAGAAGTGTAGTGACTTGTCCAGGGCTGAAAGAGCCTGAGCCAAACTGACACCAGAATTGTTGTTGTTTTTAACTTATCTCTATGTCCAAGGTGGGGCTCAAACTCACCACCCTGAGATCAAGAGTCACATGCTCTAAGGACTGAGCCACGCAGGTTCCCCAATACCAGAGTTTTTGCCAGACTCCCTAATTCCTTTTCTCTCCATAGGTTGTGGTTGGTGGGATCCAGGCCTTGGGTATTTGTCCCCAAATCAAGGATGCAGGGGGAGCAATTCTAGGTCAAAAGGCACTAGATCTGATTTTAGCCACTCTCTCAGCTCCACATTTCTTCCTCCTCTTTCCTCTCTCTTCCAAGAAACGGGGACCTTGCCTTCTGGAAGGGCCTGGGGGGATACGAGGGACAAAGGCAGAAGGACTCCTGGGTCCCCGGGATTTCTTATTGCTGTCTGTGTTGGGGCTCCCTTTGGACATTCTCATCACCCCAGCCTCAGTCTCAGACAGCCTCCACCTCCGGAGAGCATCGTCCTGTTGCAGGGAGAGGGGCCTTTCTGTTTGGTTCAAGGCAGCCTGAGCCCACACCGGGGAGAAAGGAGTTAAAGCCGGGTCCCAGGATCAACGGGATTGGGAAGTTCCGGCGGCCCAAACTGGAGTGGAACGAGCCGACGCGCGAAGGGAGAGCGGTTTGGGACGGAAGAGGGGGGCGTGCCAAACAGCGCTTCACCTCCATCAGCGCTCTGCCTCCACTGGTAAGCCGCGGCCCCCGCCCCCTGCCCCAAGGCCGGGCTTCACTCCCCCCCCCCCGCCCCCCCCGACTCAGACTGGGCCGCCCTCACCCTAGGCCAGTCCGAGGCCGGCGCTCAGCCTCCTCCCGAGCCAGGAGGGGCGTGCCTCCCTCCGGCCGCCCTCCCATTGTCTGTGCGGAGCCCGCGGAGGGGCTGCGAGGGGCGGGGCCGGGGCGGGCGGAGGGAGGGAGGGAGGGCGGAGGGAGGGGCAGGTGGGAGCGGAGGGGGCGGGGGGAGATGCTGAGCCTTCAGGGGCGGAGGAGGCGGCGGCGGCAGAGGAGAGAGCGGGAGGAGGGACGGGAGGCAGGAAGAGGGCAGCCGAAGGCCGGGCCAGGTGGCTGGAGCGGGTGCCGGCTGCGCCGCGCGGCTCTCGGTTCCGACGGCCTCTCTCATGCGCTGAGGGCGCCCGGCTGGGCCGGGCCGGCAGCCGGAGGGAAGGCTCCTCTCCATGGTCCAGAAGACCAGCATGTCCCGGAGCCCTTACCCACCCTCCCAGGAGATCCCCATGGAGGTCTTCGACCCCAGCCCGCAGGTGAGGTGTGGTGGCCGGGCCCGAGGGCAGGGGGCCGCTCCCGCGGACCTTGTGGGGTCGGCTCGAGGGACGCGGGGAAGAAGGAGTTAGGTGCCCGGCGCGGAGGGGCGAGGGGCGCCTGCGCGCCCCCAGTCCCTGCCGGTTAATGATTGATGGGCGCTTGGCCCGGAGTTGGGCTGCGGTTTGGCGGAGCTGGGAGGGGGCGGTCGGGCCGCCTGTCACCCTCGCCTCGCCTCCCCCGCGTCAGGGTCCCTGCTCCGGGGCTGGAGAGTGGGGGAGCTGGCGGGGCATCCGGGGGTTGAGGGAGGCTCGAGAGCGAGCTCAGGCAAAGGGGGCGACGCAGAGCGCGCTCGGGGGCGCCAGGCCGGGGGTGGCCCTGGGAGATGGCCGAGGCGGTGGTCAGGGCGGTGCCAGCAGGCCTTCGGAGCCGTAGACACTGGCCTTTCGAGGGTGGGGAAGGGGCCGGCCCCGGGCTAGGCCCCCATCCTGGCACCTCAGCTACATCCTCATATTGGACCACCTTCCCTCCCCCAACACCCACGTTATCGTTCCTTCTCCACCCCCCTCCCCTCCCCAGCCTTAGAAAACGCCTCCAAAGTTTGGAAAGTTGGATGGATGCCAACTCACTGTCCTGGAGGGGAGGAAGCTGTGTTACCTGGGGGTTGGGGGGTGTCTGCCGCCCCACCCCCAGTCACACTTTTCCGGTGCCAGGTTATCCCCAGGAAGGGGCGTTCTTGGGTGTGGTGCGTGCCCACGGAGTGACCAGCAGGGTCTGGGGTGACTGGTCAGGGTCTAGGGTGGTCGTGCCAAGGGATTTTTCTGGGACAAGGCCATTCTCCAGTCTGGCAATACCCCAAGGCTAGGATACCATTAACTCTTTTCTTGCTGTGACCAGCCTGGAGCAACTGTAACCACCATGAAAATGTGGTTGATGGGCATGTGGGGGGGGGGGGTCAGGTTAGACCTAAAAATACCTCCCTTCTCCATCCCAGGCCCCTTGGAGCCTGGGAGGCAGCTGACTGGGGCCTTCCTTTCAGCTGTCCCTTGTCTCTCTGGGTGCCACTCCCTTTTCCCATCCTGGGGTAGTGGTGGTGGTGTGAAAGAGAGTCTGGGGCTCACTGGAGGATCCTCTTAAGTTTGTAGGGATCCTCAATCCTAGAGGTTGGATATGTGTTTGGTTTGAGAGAAGGGGTTGGGAGGGAGGATTTTTGAAGGGTTCCCAGGTACCTTTCTCTCCCATCTATCCATGCTCCTTCTTGTACTCAGGCCCAAGGAACCAGAGACCCTAGTCTGATCAGGTCTTATCTAGTTTCTTGGGCATAGAAACTCTAGGATGGCAGCTGGGGGCAAGGCCTTGGAGGGCCTGAACCCTCCATCATTCCCCTCCCCATGACTCTGGACTGGCCTGGGGCCAAGTGTGTATGTGAGTTAGGGAGGGCAAGGATGAGCCCCCTTGACAGGAGGCCTGGAAATACCTGAATGTGTGGCTGCTTGAGAGGTCAAGCAGTGTCCACTCCACCCAAGCCAGGAACCCAGGCAGTGAGGCTGAGCCGACCTACCCCAGGGACTTGTGGGGGCTGTGTCCTAGGCTTGTCTTGGGGCAGGGCCAAGGGGCATTTAGATTGATGCAGCCTAGTGGTTACCATGGGGACCGGGCATGGACAGTGGCAGCCAGGGGTTAGAGAGTGGAAGCTTGAGCTCTCTCCCCCTTGGGGAGAGGCGTGACCACTGTGATGATCAAGAAGGGGCTGCGAAACAGTCGTGACAGGGTTGGTGGGTGGGGGCGGTGTTGCTAAATCTGCCCCCATGACACTGGGCTGGGTTGGGGTTAGATGTTTCCTTTCCAAATACAGTTCCATCCGTCCCCCTTAGCCCCCTCCCCAGAAATCTGGTTTTGGGTCTCCAAGAACTGAGAGCTGCCACTCCCCTCCCCACTCTGCGGAAAAATGAAGGCAAGATTCGGGCACGGGAAAAGCCAAGCTGGGCCCAGGTTGGCGATTCCTCTTCACCCTGGGGGCCACAGGCACACTCGGCCCCCCTCTGCTCCAGCTGAGGGGGAAAGGGAGGGGGACTTTCCCCAGCTCTCTCTGCCCCCCTCACACTGCAGGCAGCCTCTCCCTTCCCCGGAGGCCTCTGCAGCCTGCCCAGCATCTTAATTAGCTTTGCTGCCTAATGAGCCTCCAGCTTCTCAGCGCCTCCCTGTTCCCAGCCTCTCTGGCTTGGTTTGGGGGTTTCTGTGCGAGCTTTCTAAGGTTCTCTCCCACTGTCCCCCACCCCAAGGCTGTGGTCTGGGCCCCCCCTCCCCCTCGGGCTGTACCATCTCTGGAAGAAGATGGGGGGTGGGGCTGTTCAGAGCAGGGAATGATACTCCCAAAGCTTGGCTGTAGCTCTGGGCCTGATGGGATGAGGGTTGGGAACAGCCCTTTCTGATTCCACTCTTGTCCCTTCCTGGCTTCCCCAGGGCAAATACAGCAAGAGGAAAGGGCGGTTCAAAAGGTCGGATGGGAGCACGTCCTCAGATACGACATCCAACAGTTTTGTCCGCCAGGTAATGGGGAGGCTGGGCTGAGAGAAAGGAGGTGGCTGGTTGGTGGAGACGAGCATTGGTTACCTGGGTCTGAGGCTTTTCTCCAGGCACCCTCCTCCATGTCATTTGTCACCTGCCTGGAACCACCCCATCACCCTCACCCCCATGACCTCTCCTGCACACACTGTCAGCCTGCACCCACTGCCTCAGCCCCCGCCCTGCCCCTCCCCCAGCCCCAGGCACCAGCCCCTGCTGCCTGCCTGCGTCATCTCATTCAGGGACAGCCTGGCCTGCCTCCTCCTAGCTTGCTTCGGGCTGTCACCCACTCCCCCTGCCGGCTGTCTGCTTCCATGTCCTCCCCCAGAACCTGTGACAGCGTGGGGTAGACGCAGAGCCTAAGAGATGAGGAGCCAGGTCCTTTGGGTCCCTGGAGCCCTGGTGAGGTATGGTGAGGAAACGCCTCCTCCCATCCAGCTGACTGCTCTTGAATACGCAGAGAGAAAGTGTGTTGGAGGGGGCTAGGGCGGGAGGGCATTGGTTTTAGAGAGGAGGGTAGCCCAGCACCCCTGGCTGAAGGAGGCTGGATAGCTTTCTGGGGTCTTCTTTTCTCAGTCAGGAAGATGCCATTCTCATCTCTGTTCTCACTCCCAACCCCAGGCCATCTCGGGCTCAGGGAGGGGCAGCCAGAGAGGCATGTGGTTGCTATGGGTACAGAGCATCTCAACAAAACCTGGTACCCAAAAAAGGCGAGAGAGGCTTGGGATCAGACAAGGAAAGGGAGTATGTTGAAAGAGGAAATGGGCAGGGCATAAGAGAGCAGAGGACAGTAGGGAGGTCAGCCCCTGCACCCCCTTGGGCTGGAGAGAGAGGGTGGTGCCAGGCAGACCCACCGCAGATTGTGGAGTGAGGCCCTTTCTGCCTCTTCTGTCTCCACAACACTTGGCACATGTGAGCCCAGGCCTGACTTGAGAGGGTCAGATAAGCAGCCCTTCATCCCAGCATCTTCTAAGCACACAGACAGACGGGAAGTCCTTTCTTCAGTCTTTTCCTCATCCCTCCTGTTGCAGGACTCAGCCAGGGCCAGGGCCAGGGATAGGAGGAATGACGCTGTGCTCGGGGGTAACTCCTCTTGACAGAAAAGAGTCTTGGTTCCTTCAGTGTTTGCCACTCCAGAGGATCAGACCCCAGCCTCCAGTCCATCCTCCTCTCAGCTCCCTAGCTCTGACCCCCAGTAGGTGGCAGGGAGTAGGGGAGCAGGCCTTGCCACATCTCTGAGCTAAATATACCCTAGCAGTTTGCACATGTAGCAACTCTGCTTGTAACCTGAGCCCCCTGGGGGAACGGGCAGTTTGGGCCACCCCCTAGGCCTGCAGGGCCAGGCACTGAGGGCGCCGGGATGGAGGCGCCCAGCCGGACCCTCGTAGTGGTGAGCCAGGGATGGGGTGGGAGTCGGGGTGGGTGGGAGCAGCCCCAATGGGAAAGCTGATGGGGGGGGCCCTCACTCTAGCCTGTCTCCTTGCCTCCTCGCTGTTTCCCTGCTCCTGCCATTTCTGATATGTCTATGTGCGTGCATGTCTGTGTGTGCACGCGTGTGTGCGTACACGCATGTCTGTAAGGATCAGTAAATGCCTCTCTGCCACTCTGTCTCTGGGTCTGTTTCTTGGGCTCTCTGGGGCATCTGTCTCCTTGATTCTTAGTGCTCTCATCAGGAGGGGTGGAGAGTGGTAGATCAGCTGGTTTTCACTCTCCTTCCCTTTTGTTTCTTTTCCAGCCTCCATTAGTGACCCCACTCCCACCCCAATCTTGCCCCTTCATGAGTCTCCTACTTTTGTGATTTGGCTGGGAAAGGAGTGGGCAACCTCACTAGCTAATGACAGGACTCTCTGCGGGAGGTGGGACTGTGTTTTTTCTCTTTCCTTGGTCCCCTGGGCATTCCTGGCCAAGTGACCCTTTCATGGCCTCAGGAAAGAACCCCGACACGTGTGTAGTCCTGCTCTTCCTCCAGGACCTCCTGCCCCTGTCCCAGCACCACCACATTTGTGTAGTCACACAAATGCACACCTCCTGGCTCCTGCCCTCATGTGCCGCACATGGTCAGGGACACTCACACCTAGGGTGCCCCCCTGCCTGTGCTCAGGTGCATCTATATGCATTCAGTCGTGCATATCCAGCACATACCGTAGAACACAGCCTCCTAAATGCACTTGAAGTTGCACATCCAAGCACACCTGTGAATAAGCATGTTCATTGACACTTTGGGCCTCACTCATGTGCCTGCATCCCTGAGGGAGTTCCTTGTGCTCTGGGATGGTCCGTGTGGTCAAGGCCAGCTTCCTGGCATAGCCAGACTTCTGGGCCTGCCTAGACCCTAGCAGCCAGCAGCCATAGAAATAGAGAGAGGCCTGCCCCATGTTCTACTCTTCACTTGCCTCTTTTGCCTGCACTACCCTAGGAATCTTAGGGTCTCGTTTTGGATCTTGTGAGAGGCTGAGGGTTGGGTTTCCTCTGATTCTGGCCAGGGAAATAGGATTCTATCTCCCCTCACCTTTGAGCAGAAGATAGCAAAATTTTTGGTGGCCCCATCCTGCAGAGCGGGCTGCCCACTGCCAATTTTGCAGAGAGCTCAGGCCTATGTTGGTGGCTACTGGCCCTGGAAGGACTGTGGGCTTCTCCCGAGTCTATCTCAGCTGGTACGGTGCTGGGGGCAGGGGAGGGAAGGAGGAACAGGGAGTGGAGACCGTCCCCTGGCACTCCTCCCCTGCGCTGTGCCCCTATCAGGTTCCCACCCCTCCCTGGGCCCCAAGCAGCTGTCGTGGGACTTGCTTTAACCCCCTGCTCGCTGCTGTCGCCCTTCCTAGGGCCACACTTTTCCCAGGGGCCTGCCAATCTCAGTCGCTGGCTTCTCTCATCTCATACCACCTTTTCCTAGCCCTTGTGGCATCACGCTGGGCTGGCTGGGGCTTGAGGCATTCATGATGGGTGGCCCCTTTGTGCCTCCCGAGGCCCAGGAACCAGGAGGCAGTGCAGGCCCTGAGCCGGCCCGGTCCGTTTTCAGGGCTCGGCGGAATCCTACACCAGCCGACCATCGGACTCTGACGTGTCTCTGGAGGAGGACCGGGAAGCCCTGAGGAAGGAGGCAGAGCGCCAGGCATTGGCCCAGCTCGAGAAAGCCAAGGTGAGAAATACGGAGTCAGGGGGCTGTGCTGGCTCTGTTTTCCCACCCCCAGGCCTTAGGGATGGCCTGAACAGACCGAGGGCCAAGTCTTGGCCCAGCCACTTTTCAGCTGGTGTACCCCAGGGCCTCGATGTGCCTCTGCCTTAAAGCTGTAAAATGTGGGTCATACTACTTGCCTTCTCATACAGGATAATAAGTGCTAAGTAGTGTTGCCACACATAGTAGGAACTTGAGACTCCCCCCTTCTTTCTGGAGTCAAACATCCCGGGCTGACCCTGATTAGCTGTGTGATCTCAGGCGAGCCGCTTAACCTTTCTGAACTTTAGTCTCCTCATTCATTAAGATGAAGATAATAGGGGCGCCTGGGCGGCTCAGTCGTTAAGCATCTGCCTTCGGCTCAGGTCATGATCCCAGGGTCCTGGGATTGAGTCCCACATCGGGCTCCCTGCTCAGCGGGAAGCCTGCTTCTCCCTCTCCCACTCCCCCTGCTTGTGTTCCCTCTCTCGCTGTGTCTCTCTCTGTCAAATAAATAAATAAAATCTTAAAAAAAAAAAAAAAGATGAAGATAATAATAGTAGTTAATTTTTTTATTTTTTAAGATTTTATTTTGTTTTAAGTAATCTCTACACCCAGTGTGGGGCCCGAACTTACAACCCCGAGATCAAGAGTCCTCCACTGACTGAGCCAGCCAGGCGCCCCTAGTAGTTGACTTTTTAAGGTTTTTGTGGTGAATAAATGAGGTAGTGCTTGTAAAACATGTTAACATGGGACCTGGCACAGTAAACCATAGCTTTGGTCGTTATTATTATTATTGTTGTTGTTGTTATCATTAGTAATACTCTTTCTGGATGTCATTCCAGGCTAATACTTACCATCCCCAGTGGCCCCCCTTCATCCTGAGAAGGCTGAATTCTATTTTTTTTTCAATTGTGAAATTTAATGTACATACAGGAAAACCACTTAAACAATTCAGTATACTTTTCAATGATCAACACAACAAACCTCCACATCATCCCCATCCCACTGCGGTACGTCGTGGCTTAACCCTCTGGTTGTCATTCTCCCTGTGCACCTCTAGACCAAGCCCGTGGCATTTGCTGTGCGAACAAATGTCGGCTACAACCCATCTCCCGGAGATGAGGTGCCAGTGCAGGGACTGGCCATCACCTTCGAGCCCAAGGACTTCCTGCACATCAAAGAGGTGGAGAGAGCATCTGGTGTCTGGAAGGAGGGCAGGGTAGTGGGTGCCAGGAGAAGGGCAGCTGGAGCTCTAGCGGAAAAAGACTTCTGAGCCAAGCAGAGCTCGGCTGAATCTGCCGTGTGATCTTAGACAAAGCTCTTCCCCTCTCTGAGCCTCTAATTTTCATTGGTAAAATGGGGTGGTGATGCCAAGGTCCCACGGATGTCGAGAGGGTTGTGATGAGATTTGTTAAGTAGGGTGGGAGTGTGCAGGCACATGTGGGTGTCAGCATTCGCCCCTCTCCCTGCCTTTCCAGGGTGGGGTGGGCACATGGTGGGACAGGGACGTGTGGGGGGTGCGGTGGTCCATGGCCCAAGGGGCTATAGGTCACGGAGTTGTTCTAAGGATTGGGTGCTATGCTCAGAGGCTAGAACCAGGGACCAGCTCTTCAGAGGTGCCACCCCCTGGGGAGGTGTCGCAGGTCCCAGGGGGGTTTCTTCATAGGGTGGCTGCTGGCTTGCCCCTCCAATCTCCCTCTTGGTCTCTCCCACCCCACCTGATGTTGCTGTTTGCAGAAATATAATAACGACTGGTGGATCGGGCGACTGGTGAAGGAGGGCTGTGAGGTTGGCTTTATCCCCAGCCCTGTCAAACTGGACAGCCTGCGCCTCCTGCAGGAACAGAAGCTGCGCCAGAACCGCCTCAGCTCCAGGTGTCTAGCTGGGGACCGGGAGGGGGCCATCCAGCTGGGACTAGGCCGCAAGGGTTGACCCATTGCCCCGAGGGCATAGCCACGTACAGCGTCACCCGTGGGGCTGGAGAATCTCCGGGGTGGGGGGGCAGGCAGCATAGGAGAAAACAAGCTTCCCCCACCCTCACGCCCACCCCTCTGCTCACAGCTCCGTTTGCCTCTCTGCCCACACAGCAAATCAGGTGACAACTCCAGCTCCAGCCTAGGCGACGTGGTGACTGGCACCCGCCGCCCCACGCCCCCTGCCAGTGGTAAGAGCTGCTACCACCTTAGGGAATGGCGGGGGTGGGGTGGGGGAGCTCCTGGGTGGGGTGGTCTCTGCACTGCCTGTCCCCTCCTTTCCCTGCAGTAGGGGGCGCCCCAGACCTGAGTCCTCCAAACACACCCAGCGGTACCCCCTCCGTGAAGAGTAGGATGCCCCCCAAGCTGGGCCCGTCAGTGCCCATTCTCCTGTGTCTCTCCTTCCTGTTTCTTTGGTAGCTCCATCTCTCTGCCTGACTCCCCTGCCCCAACCCCATTCATTTCTCCTAGCTCTGTTCCATTCACCTCTTCTTCTTTCTTTTTTCCCCACCCCATCCCTGCCTTCTGTACTTGTGTCTCCATGTCCATCCCACCCCTCCCCACCTCGCCTCCCTCCTGTCTCCTGACTGCGGTCCAGGTAATGAGATGACTAACTTAGCCTTTGAACTAGACCCCCTAGAGCTAGAGGACGAGGAGGCAGAGCTCGGGGAGCAGAGCGGCTCTGCCAAGACTAGCGTTAGCAGTGTTACCACCCCGCCACCCCATGGCAAACGCATCCCCTTCTTCAAGAAGGTAATTCTTGCTGGGTTCTGGCCAGAGGGCAGGGGGTCAGGGCCCGGCTCTTTGGCAGGGGGAGGGGCCGGATCGGATTCAGACGCAGTGCCGGCCCAATTCTGTGGGGAGCAGGGCCTCCTGCCAAGGAGCAGGGAGGGCGGCATGGCACCAGGAGCGGGCGCATCCAGCTCCACACACCACCCCGCTCTGGCCCACCCCCAGGAAGGGATGTTTCTTGCAGTCAAAGCACCCCTTCCCTTGGAAGGCTGTGCCCCTTGCCCCACCACCCCCGGAAGCAGGGGCTGGTGGTAACGAAACTGGGATATTCCATGTTTGCCCTGCACCCCAGCATGTGATGGGGAGAGCGGAATGGTGAACCCTTCTTGGTCTTTTTTGGACTCCGTGGGGCTAGGGTGGGCATGTGGGGGTCTACTGGCTGCACAGCAGGACAGTTTAAGGAACCCTTAAAATGAGCAGGTGGGACTGCACTAGAGGCAGAAGATGGGCACCAAATTAGGGGCTGTCACCCTTTCCAGAACTTTCCCAAGACCCAGAAAGGGGAAGGGTAGGTGGGAATATTCACAAGTCCACTGGACTGTCAGTCCTTCTCCCAGCCCTGATCTAGGGCCATCTCTGGCTCCCTCTTGGCATGGGGTCCCGTCCCCTCTCTCTGGCTCTGTCTGTCACTAACACGCATGCCCTGTTATCTCTCCTCGTCTGTCCGCTCTCCCTCCCTCTCTTGTCCTGGCTCCTTCCTTGCCTTCTGCCCCTGCCTGGGTGCCCTCCCCTCTCTCCCCCGCCTCCCTACTCTTGGCAATCTCTGGACCCAGCCAAACAGAAGCAGAAGTCGGTGAGTATCACAGCTTTCTGTGTCCCCCTCCCCACCCCCTGGGATGAGCTAGTGGGACCTTCTAACACCCATTCTCGTGCCCTCTCTACCCACCCCCCATTTCCCTCACCCTTCCTGGTTCTCCTTGGCCATCCCTCCCCATCCCCACCCCCATCCCCCACATCTGGGTTCTGGGAGCAGGGGGAGGAAAGAATGCATGGGGGAGCCTGGAGGCTGGGGAAGAGGGGCTAATGCCATCTCCACTCTGGGGTTTCCCCTCCCTGCTTCCCCCTCAGACAGAGCATGTGCCCCCCTATGACGTGGTACCTTCCATGAGGCCCATCATCCTGGTGGGACCATCGCTCAAGGGCTATGAGGTAGGAGCCCCTAGAGGGGTATGGACCCAGAGGGGCCCAGATCGCTAGAGAGATGCTAGAGAAAGTTTCAGACCCCAGGGAGATCCCCTGGAAGGGCCCAGATTCCCAGGGTATCTCCCCAGAGGGCTACAGACCTTCGGAGAAGCCCCCAGAGGGGCCTGACCCACAGGGAGACTCACTCAGAAGGGTGCAGTCCCCTTCCCCCAAGACACCCCCAAGAAGGTTCCTCCCAGAGAATCCACCTAGAAGAACCTTTGGAATCAGAGACCCCATCAGAGGCTCCTCAGACCCAGAAGGAACCCCCCCACCTCCCCCAGGGGGCCATTTACCTCAGGAATTAAAGAAGAAAATGGAATGTGAGGGTGTAAATACTCGGCAGCCCACCCTTCCTGAGTGGCTTTAAACACCTCACTCCCCCCCCCCCCCCCCCCCCCCCCAATCTCAGGTTACAGACATGATGCAGAAAGCTTTATTTGACTTCCTGAAGCATCGATTTGATGGCAGGTAAGACCCTGGGAGCTGGCTTCCCAACCCCATTGTGGTCCTGGGCTGCTGGGGATGGGCAGGGTGGGCTTGAATGCTGATCCTGGGCCTCCTTGTACTGAGGGCTAGGAGGCAGGCCTGGAGCCTGGGGAGTGAGCAGGGCATTCAAGCCCACCCTGACCCCTCACTCCCCTTGCCCCATCCCTCAGGATCTCCATCACTCGTGTGACGGCAGACATTTCCCTGGCTAAGCGCTCAGTCCTCAACAACCCCAGCAAACACATCATCATTGAGCGCTCCAACACACGCTCCAGCTTGGGTAAGCCCACCCTGCGACGTGGGGCGGTGGGGGGGGTGCATCTCCAGAGGGTTGGATTGTCCATTGCCTCTTGGGGAGGCCCCCTACATTCCCCCTTCCCCATAACTCCGTGTCCCCCAGCTGAGGTTCAGAGCGAGATCGAGCGAATCTTTGAGCTGGCCCGGACCCTTCAGTTGGTTGCTCTGGATGCTGACACCATCAACCACCCAGCCCAGCTCTCTAAGACCTCACTGGCCCCCATCATTGTTTACATCAAGATCACCTCTCCAAAGGTAGGTGAGAGAGCCTGACCCTCGTGGGGACAGGAGTGCTCTGGGGTTGGGTGGCCTGTATTTCAATGCCAGCAACTGCTTATTAACTGTGTGACCGAATCTCCCCGAGCCTTATTTTCCTCCTTTGTAAAACTCCATCAAATGGACATTGTGAAAATCGAACCTAATGTGAATGCTTAGCACTTCGCAAAGGGTCTGGTATAATGTGCCTCATCATGTATTAGCTAGTATAAGTATCATTATAGTGTCATGCAGGCCAGCCCCCTGTCTCCGCTCTGGTTGACCTCCCATCCTTGATCCAGAAAACTGAAAGAATTCTGTGCTTTTTCTCCGCAGTGTCACCCAACTACTTGGCAGTTGGGAGGTCTTTTCTGTCATTTGATTTTGTCCCTTTTTGCTGCACTGTCCTCGCTTGGACTTTGATAGAAATGAATCGGTAGGAAGGCTGATTTACTTCTTGTTCGTATTGCGGCTCTGTGAGATTCCCCTCCTAGACGTTAGCGGGGGTTTGAGAAACATGGAGGGAGAGTTTAGGTGAAGGATTGGAAGTAAGAAAACAGCATTGGGTTCAACCCTTTGCTCTGGTTGACTTATTCATTCATTCATACACTCACTTTTGTTGTTTGTTTGGTTGTTGTTCTGTTATTGAGCTTGGGATCTCTGGAGGATTTATTTAGCCTCCGAGCCTCAATTTCTTCACCTATGAAATGGGAATTGAAATCTCTCCCTTGTTATTGTTGAGGGGATTTGAGGTAATGATGGAAAGAGCCCTGAGTTCTGTCTGATTCATGACTGACAACCAAGGGTGGTAACTGTTCCCATTTTATGAAGACACCCTGTGAGCGGAGCACCCAGGGACCCCAACCTTTCTGAGCCCTAAGTTTCTAATGAGCGGAAAGGGGAGGATAGGATTGAAGTCCTTCCTGGGGTGGTTGAAAGGATCTAATGAGATAATGGATACAAAAACACTCCGTGAGCTGGCAAGTAACCAATCCTTCAATTTCTCCCAGGGGCACTGACCAAGGTGAAGCGTGGGGACCCTGGAGCCAGGGCGCCCAGAGTTAATGAACCAACACTGTACTCCCAGCTCTGTGCTCCTTTGGCAAAGTCCCCTAACGTCTCTGTGCCCGTGTCCTCACCTGCAAAACAGAGATCCTCACATGGTGGTTGTGAGGATGACATAGGTGGATTAACCATGCAAAGTGCCCAGGACCTACTAAGCACTATATCTATTCTTTTTTTTTTTTTAGATTTTTGTTTTGAAACAATTCCAAATCTAGACAAGAGTTGCCGGAAGAGTACCAAGATCTGCCATTCTTTGAATGCCCTTCACTAAGATTCAGTAATTTTTTAACAGCTTTATTGAGATAATTCACACACCATTCAATTCAGCCATTTAAAGTATATTATTTCGTTTTCTCCAGATTCACTAATTTTGAACGTTTTGCCACATTTTATCTTTAGGTATGTGTTATGTATATGTGAATATATTTTTTTTCTGAATTATTTGAGAGTAGGTTGTAGATACCATGTCTTTATTCCTAAATATTTCAATGTGTATTTCTTAAGAACCGAGGACATTAATCTACATAACCACAGTACAGTTGCCAAATTCAAGAAATATTTTAGTCCTTCATTTTTCTTTTTTAATTTATTTTTTATTTTTATTTACTTATTTTTTTAAAGATTTTATTTATTTTTCTGACAGAGACACAGCGAGAGAGGGAACACAAGCAGGGGGAGTGGGAGAGGGAGAGAGAGAAGCAGGCTTCCCGCTGAGCAGGGAGCCCGATGTGGGGCTCAATCCCAGGACCCTGGGATCATGACCTGAGCCGAAGGCAGATGCTTAACAACTGAGCCACCCAGGCGCCCTGTCCTTCATTTTTCAATTGTCCCAATAATGCCCTTTATGGCAATTTCTCCCTCAACCCAGGGTCACGTGTTACATTTAGTTGCTTTATCTCTTTTTTTTTTTTTTTTAAGAGTTTATTTATTTGACAGAGCACAAGCTGAGGGAGAGAGAGGGAGAAGCAGGCTCCCTGCTGAGCAGGGACTCCAGTGTGGGACTCCTGGGATCATGACCCGGGCTGAAGACAGCTGCTTAACCAACTGAGCCGCCCAGGCACCTCTCTCTTTCACATTCTTCTTTTTTTTTTTTTTAAAGATTTTATTTATTTATTTGAGAGAGAGAATGAGATAGAGAGCATGAGAGGGGGGAGGGTCAGAGAGAGACAGACTCCCTGCTGAGCAGGGAGCCTGACGTGGGACTCGATCCCGGGACTCCAGGATCATGACCTGAGCCGAAGGCAGTCGCTCAACCAACTGAGCCACCCAGGCGCCCCCTTTTTTTTTTTTTTTAAAGATTTTTATTTATTTATTTGACAGAGACACAGCAAGAGAGGGAACACAAGCAGGGGGAGTGGGAGAGGGAGAAGCAGGCTTCCCGCCGAGCAGGGAGCCCAATGCGGGGCTCGATCCCAGCACTCTGGGATCAAGACCTGAGCCAGGCAGACACTTAACGACTGAGCCCCCCAGGCGCCCCTCTCTTTCACATTCTTAAACTGGAACAGTTCCCCAGCCTTTCTTGGATTTTTACGACACTGACGTTTTTGAAGAGTACAGACCACTGACTTTGTAGACTGTTCCTCAGTGTGGGTTTGCTTGATGTTTCCTTGTGATGAGGCTTAGGTTTTGCATTTTGGTGCAATGTGTCTTTCCGAGCATGTTGCATCAAGAGGCACGAGGTGTCTGCTGTGTCATTGGTGACATTAACTTTGATCATTTCGTTAAGGTCATGGCTTTCTGGTTAGCTGTTACTACTGTTATCATGATTGCTGTGGAGATGAGAATAATAATAGTGGCTACCTCATGAGATTATTGTCAGGACTAAATGGACTGAGCATATGGAAAGCACAGACCAGTGCCTGTTCACAGCAAGTGTCCCGTCAAAGACGGCTGCTGCCGTTCCCATGGGGATGCCAGCCTGGAGAATGAAGCCTGTAAAGTGACAGGGATCAGGAAGGCGAATCACTGCCTTTCAGATAGCCCCTTCCCAGGAGAGCCTGGCATGAGACCCGGGAGAGAGCCTGAGCACTGTGTAAGGAGGGACACAGGGCTGGCAAGATCATTTCTGACGAGGTGGCCAGGGCTGAGAATCATCCAACATCCACCCCCCCGCCCCCCGCCCCAGGTCCCCCTGCCCCGGTCCTGACACGCTAGCTCCACCCAGGACCTGCTTCTCTGATTTGGTGCATTGCGAGATCCCTCTAGCTCTGCTTCTCTCGCCCCAAACTAGGTACTTCAGAGGCTCATCAAGTCCCGAGGGAAGTCTCAGTCCAAACACCTCAATGTCCAAATAGCGGCCTCCGAGAAGCTGGCGCAGTGTCCCCCCGTGAGTGCTCAGACCCTGGGAAAGGGGAGATATTTGGGTTCTCCTGTTTCCTCTGGCCTGCATGAGAGACAGAGCGACCAGGAGCACCAGGGTGGGGTCTATAGGTGCGAACTGGTCTCCCTGGAAAAGAGAGCCCGACAGGCAGAGACCGCGTTCGAGCCCCGGAAGCCCCCCACTTCTCTGTGGGGTCAAGCCCGGGTTGCCTTATATCCAGGATGAGAGAGTTGGACTGTCTGGGTGCCAAGACCTCTTGTAGTTCTGCCAGTGTATGTTTCTGAGAGTCCTCCTCTTCCTGGACATCCAGAGGTTTCTTTTTAACTTTGTCCTTCAACCCTTTGACTCCACCCACTGAACCCAGGCCACACCCTCACCCCCTCGGTCACGCCCGGCTCATCCCAGCCCCGCCCCTAAACCCGCCTCCGCAGGAAATGTTTGACATCATCCTGGACGAGAACCAATTGGAGGACGCCTGCGAGCACTTGGCCGAATACTTGGAAGCCTATTGGAAGGCCACACACCCGCCCAGCAGCACTCCGCCCAATCCGCTGCTGAACCGTACCATGGCTACTGCCGCTCTGGCCGCCAGCCCTGCCCCTGTCTCCAACCTCCAGGTACAGGTGCTCACCTCACTCAGGAGAAATCTCAGCTTCTGGGGCGGGCTGGAGGCCTCTCAGCGGGCCAGGTCGGTGCCACAGCAGCAGGAGCACGCCATGTAGGTGTCCCACCCATCGCCCCTCCTGCCCAAGGCTCGACCTGGAGCGCAGGGAACATGGGGAAGGAAGGGAAGAGCCTTATTTTGTAAAAAATGTGGTGAGTGGCAGCTTCTGGTGTCTGTGGTTTTTGATGGGATTGGGGCTGGCTGGTGGTGCCTCCCTGGGCCTGGTCCCATAGGACTACAGCTGCTGCCCTAGGGGCTTTTGGATATGAGGCCTGATTGGGGCCTTATTAAATAGATAGGAGATGAGGAGGAAAACATAAGGAAGACTGATATTTTCATTCACTGGACTTCACACCCACTTAGGTTTTATTTTTTAAATTTATTTATTTATTTATTTATTTTAGATTTTAATTATTTGAGAGAGAATGAGAGAGAGCACATGGGAGGGGGGAGGGTCAGAGGGAGAAGCAGACTCCCTGCCGAGCAGGGAGCCCGATGCAGGACTCGATCCAGGGACTCCAGGATCATGACCCGAGCTGAAGGCAGTCGCCCAACCAACTGAGCCACCCAGGCGCCCCTAAATTTATTTTTTTAAAGTAATCTCTACACCCAGTGTGGAGTTGGATCTCGTGGCCGAGAGATCAAGAGTTGCATGCTCTGCCGACTGAGCCAGCCAGGTGCCCCCACACCCATTTTAGACCCAGCAGAGCAAGGGCCATCAACCCCAGGCAGTTTCCACAGAGCAGGGCCATTAAGCCCAGAGAGATTGTCCCTTCTCTCAGAGCCCTAATCCCAGGAGTTTCCTCAGAGAGGACCCAGAATGAAGCATCTTCTCTGAGTTGATGCCCTACCTTCCATCCTTCTCCCAGTGAAACAGCTTCCAGGAAAGGTCCTCCTGTGGGTGCCCTGCCCTGGCTGGACCTCCTCCCCTGGATGCTGCTTCCCATCTCTAGGCTCACACCATGAAGTATTTGGTTCTAGATTAGAGCCAGAAGAGAGCCATGAAATCATTCTAAGAACATTGCTTTTCAAATTTGTTTTCAGTAACAGAGCTCATTTGTTCATTGAAACTTCTAAGGAAGCTCAGTATATAAAGTGGCCCTGCTCTGCTCAGAGGGAGCTGGGGGCTTGGCTTCTGTTTCACCTCTACAGGGACCCCTGAAGCACTTTTGTGCCCTTCCCGCCACCTTGGGTCTCCAGGGAACAGCTTGGAAATTGCTGGTCTAATCCCCATCATACCACCGCAGAGAAACTGGGCCATAGAGAGGAGAGTCATTTGCTCAGGGTCACACAGCTTGAAGTGGCAAGGGATGGGACTAGAACCCAGGCCTTCTTGCACCCCACCCAGCCGCCTCCATGGTGGCATGAGCATCAGATCACCTTTATGTGGCATTTGGTGCTGAGGATGTTGGGCCACCTCATTGTCTCTGGGGGCGGGGTGGGGAGTGTGTATGGAGGGGGGTGGAGACCCATCAGCTTTCCCCAGGCTGCTGCTTTGGTTTTTTGCTGGGGCCGGGGGAGGAATCCTATCATCCCTGGAGACTTTGTCATCTGACCAGGGAACGGATGGGGGAGGTGTGGGGCTCTGGAAGCCTGTGATTAGGGTCTGGTTTGGGCTGAAGGAACTGGGGTTAGTGAGCTCAAGCTGAAATCCCCTTAGTATATTTGGAAAACTGGGGCAGTGACTAACCCAATCAACCACTAACGAGTGGCGATGCTAATGAGCTGTTAATGATGATTTAGCCCAAGACAGATTAGTGACGTGCATTGAGGAAGCAATGACTAATTATTCGTGGGCTCTCTACCATGGTTACCGGAAGAGTTCATGCCTCCTCCTGTCTTACGAAGGTTGGGTGCCTCCTGTCCCAATAGAGGAGCAAATGCCCCGAGGTCTGTCCTCTGGCTGGGCTGCCCATCCCCTAGAGCCAGCACCCACCTCCTTTAGCTAGGCTGGGTGTCTTGGTGCCATCACTAACCTGCCTTGCTTTGTTGTGTCTCTCTCACCCCTGCCTGATCTGCATGGTGTGTGCTGTCCGTCTGCTAACCAGGGACCCTACCTTGCTTCCGGGGACCAGTCGCTGGAACGGGCCACCGGGGAGCACGCCAGCGTGCACGAGTACCCCGGGGAGCTGGGCCAGCCCCCGGGCCTTTACCCCAGCAGCCACCCACCAGGCCGGGCGGGCACCCTGCGGGCACTGTCTCGCCAAGACACGTTTGATGCCGACACCCCTGGCAACCGAAACTCTGCCTACACGGAGCTGGGAGACTCATGTGTGGACATGGAAACTGACCCTTCAGAGGGGCCAGGGCTCGGAGACCCTGCAGGGGGCAGCACCCCACCGGCCCGGCAGGGATCCTGGGAGGATGAGGAAGAAGACTATGAAGAGGAGCTGACCGACAACCGGAACCGTGGCCGGAATAAGGCCCGCTACTGCGCAGAGGGTGGGGGTCCAGTTTTGGGGCGCAACAAGAATGAGCTGGAAGGCTGGGGGCGAGGTGTCTACATCCGCTGAAAAGCAGGGGCCACACAGTGGCCCAGGGGAGGGGAAGGACCGAGGGGCTCACCACAGGGGTGTATCTTTCCTCCAGGGGGGCACTGTCTCCCTCTCAGATGCCTTCGCTGGATGTTTGGGGTTTCTTTGGTGGTAGCATCCCAGCGCCTGGGATTCCCTTAAAGCCCAGCTGTAGGTTTTCACTTACTGCTGTGGATGGATGGGGGGATGCCCACCTTCCTGCAGTGTCCCTTTTCCCCCACCTCAGGGGGCTCTCTCTGCTCACTCCCAGAGAAAAGGTGCACTTCCTTAACTCTGTCTACTTGGGGCTCTAAATAAGGGTCCTAAATGGGGTAGCCCTTTTTTCCCCCAACCTGGAGTATTTGGGAAGGGTTAAGGGGGCTTCCATAGACTCCTTCCCGTGAGGGCTCTCTTCCCTGAACCCCAGACCCAGGTTCCTTCACCATGCCCACCCCTCTCCCAGCTTCCTGGCAGCATTGTCTGGTGGGTGAAAGGTATAGAATGGAAGCCCCATGGGGAACTTGTCTTGGGGAGGGGTCTGGGTAGAGAGCGGCAGGCATCAAATGTAGTGCCCTCTGCCGGACCCGGACCCCTGAGGAGTGGGCAGCCGGAGACCCTGCTACCCACCCCACCACTTCCATGCCTCAGCCTCCACCTGCGCCAGGAATGAGCTTTGCCTACAACCTCCCTTGCCTACTGCCATCAGAAGAGAGGGCCCCTCTGCGTCTGAGCCCCCCACCCCGTTTCACCTGGGTGTGGCACCCATGGAACATTCTAGTCCGCCTCATTTTGAAACCAAAAAAACTGCTCCTTCACTTTCGCCCGGAGGCCCCAGGGGAGAGGCCCTGTGGGTTGGTGCCCAAGAGGTAATCGCTGCCCCAGGGGTCACCTCGGGGCCTCGGATCTCCCTTGGGGGGCTTGGCTGCTGCTGGTCTTGCTCTGCATTTGCCTCTTGTGATCCTGTCCTTACCCCACGTCCACTCCCCCCCAGGAGATGCCTTGGTACCCCCTCTGGCCCCTCCAGTGGTCCTCGGCCTAGCGTCCCTACAGCCCCGCAGCCCTGCCCCTCCCCAGCACGCAGTGGGGCCAGAGAGAGCCGACTGTGCCAACGAGGACTGGGCCCTGCCCGGCTGCCCTCCTCGGGGATGGGCGCCTCATCCCTGTCTCGCCACCTGTGCCGGTGTGGCCCCCCCCCCCCAACGTGGGGTGGGGTGCAGCTTCCACTCACTGGTTAGAAGACACCACTGCCCAGTGTCCCTCCCCTCCCTCCCTGTCTGGTGTCCTGTGCCCCCATCTGTCTGTCTGTCCGTCTGTACTCCCCTAGAAGTATTTGGTCACATATAAAACCGCCGTCCTGTCCTTTGCAGCCGCCTCCCGAGCCTGCTTCTTCGTTCCTGCCACGCGGTCAGCCTGGGCAGATGGGAGCTGCTGCCACGCAGGGGAGTGTGAAGGGGCGGGCACGGGGACAAGCCGTGCCCCGAGCCCTGGATTGACCAGGACAGACGGGGCTTTGTTTGGCAGCTCTCTCAGGCCTCACGGTCCTGTGTGGCCAGTTTCAGCTGCTGCTTCCCATTCAGTCCCAAGCCTTACCCGTTTCCCCACAAGTAGAGCCAGGAAAGAATGGGAAGCTGAGGTGGAGAAGTGGGGTGTCGCAGGCATGATTCCGTGGGTGAGATCCAGCTTTTCTGCTCCTGGGGCCTTGGCTGCTGCCCAGCACCTCCTGGGGGTGACCAAGTTCCCTCTGGCTCCCTCCTCCACTGATGGCCCTGCTAACCATCTTTGGGAGATGGAAGAGGTCTACTGGGCGGGGGCAGAGAATGGGGGCTCCACCAGCCCCAGCCGAGAACATCGAGAGAGAGTTGGCAGGGGACTATGTCAGTTCCATCATCCCCAGCTGGCAGGATGTGGACCCCAGACTGTTGTCGTGCCTGGCACCTGTATCCTGCCTCACGTGGCACTCACAAACCATGTCGCCACTCTCCTGGTTCTTGTTTCTGGGGTGGTGGACCTGGAGGACTAGAGCTCCTGGGTCCCTTACCTGAATGTTTCTGCCCAAAGTGTGTGTGTGGGGGGGGTGGGTGTAGGGCAGCAGACATCTAGACCTTCCAGGTGAGGGGTTAGCAAACCCCAGGAAAGGAACTGGGCAGGTCTGCAGGTCAGGTGGCTGGCCCAAGGTCCCAGGGAGTTGACGGCAAAGACTGCTGGGGTTGGAGTCCAGTCTCTGCCTCCCAGCCTAGCGCTCTGACCCCACTGCCTTTCAATGGAATCAATCCTTTATTCCTGTGTTTACTCATTGGACATTTACTGAGCACCTACCATGTACCAGGCACAAGTCTAAAAGGGAGCCACAGACAATTCAGGGCAGCACGGTGAGCTCTCTGCTGGGAGAAGCACTGGGTTCTCCAGGAACCTGGTAGAAGGGTAATTCCCTTAGCCTGGGGAGGTCAGGGGAGGCTTCTCAGAGGAGGTGAGGCTTGAGTGAAGTCTAGAAGGCTGGTTAGGAGTTAACCTGGGTGGGCAGGGGGGGAAGTGTTCAAGACAGGGGAAGCAGGTAACATGCATGGCATGTTCCTGGTACTTCACCAGCAAAGTGTGCTCTCAAGGGGGTGGTCAGAGAAGGGCCAGCAGGAGCAGATCACGGTGGACCTTGAGTCATGTGAAGGAGTTTGGGCTTTGTCCTGAAGCTGCTGTGCAGAAATTGAAGGATTGTAAGCAGCAATGACAAAGTTGCCTTGGTTGCGGTTTGGAGCATAGATTGGTGGGCCTAGCTTGGACACAGCTGCAATACTCTGGGTAAGAAACAAGGGTGAATGGAACACTATCAAAAACTAATGATGTAATGTATGGTGATTAACATAACATAATTTTTAAAAAAAGAAGAAACAAGGGTGGGCTGCACTGGGCCATAGCAGGGGGATGGGAAAGGAGGCAATGGCTGCCAGAGACATCTAGCAGTTAGAATCCAGAGCTCGTGGAGAGCAATTGGAGGTGGCCAGTGAGAGACAGGGAGGCGTCTGGGGGCGACTATGGGTGATGGTCTTCCCAGACATAGAGGAAGCAGGTGGAAAAACCAGGTCAGGATCAGAAACAATGTCTAGCTTTGGACAACGTGGGTTTATGGTGCCTGTGGAAGGACACCGAAGAGGAGAAGAACAGAAGACAGCTGGGTGCTTAGTCTGGAGAATCGGGGAACTGCAGAGAGCTCCATCTGGGGGTGGAGCCCCATTTTTGAATCAAGGGCAGGGATTACTAACTTCAGTTTACAGATAAAGCTCCGTGAGGCTAAGCAATGTCCATAGTTACACAGCTACGGAGCAAGGACTTGAACTCAGATCTTTGGAGTTCAAGTTCTGTGTGGTGCCTGTGAACTCCAAGTCTCGTGCCCATTCCCCTGCTCCGGCTTCTGTAAGGGGAGGAGGGCTGGGGAGGAAGAAGCAGGTGTCTGAATACGTTTGTCTCCTCTTCATGTGCCTTCTGCCTGAAATTGCATTTGCCCGGAACTTGCAGGTGGGGGCATTTCTAGGTGGTTTAGAGGCGTTGAGAGATGAAGAAAGAGAGATTCTTATCTTTTGGTAACCACAGCCCTCAACTGATGTACATTCAGCACGTTGGTGGTTGTCAGCATGTGAGGATTTCAACAACTGTAAAGTCAGCTGGGATTAGGTCTCCAGAGGCTGGTGCTACCACCACCTCAGGGAGTTGAGAACTAAGGCGCTGGGGACCCCTCCTATCGGGAACCCCTCGTCTCCTTCCCTGACCAGTAGCTTCTGTCCAGCTTCTGAGCTGAGGTCAGAGAGGCCTCAGTCCTGGGTGTGGCTGAAGGTTTCCACCTTCCAAAAAATCAAGGAAGCTGAGCTCCCTCCACGGCCCGGGAGCAATGGGTGTTCCAGCTGGTACCCTAAAGAAAAATCTTGTCTTAGCGCCAATAATCACATCCTCAGAAAAGTGTGCCTTCTTACCTACTGTCTCTCAGGGCTTTGTTTTGGTTTTATTTTTTGATGTGTATATTTCTCTCTCCCACTAGACGGTAAAGGCTCCAAAAGACCCAGACCGGGTCTGTTTTGTCTACTTGGCCTGTTTCCTAACTCCTGACTCATATTTGTCAAATAAAGGAATGAATGCCCCCTAAGACCCAGGCTCTAGGCCTGGCAGCCGAGGCAGCTCTCGTCTGTTTACTGACTGTGCTCCAGCTAGCAGAATATCACTTTCAATTCTGCAACTGGTGGTGGTAGTTGGGGGAGGGGGCAGGATGCACTAAGGGGTTCCTTCCCCCCCGAAAGAGATGGTAAAAGTGCTTAAAATATTACTGCTTCCCCCAGCCCCCTCTGTACCCCCACCCTATCGCACCCAGCTCTCCTTCTTTCCTGGGGCTGAAATGGGCTCTGGTAGTCAATTCTCCTTCGCTCTAACTCCAGGCACCAAGGCGGGTGGGATAATTCCTTATTTAGCCAACTGTTTTCCCTCTGCTCTCCATACACTTCCCAGCCTTCTTCATTCCTCTTCAACTTGTGCTCACACTTCTTTAATGCTCGAAACACCAGGCTCTAGCATAACTCATTGTACTTCACTCCAATAGCAACATGGTCCTACTGTGTGCCAGGCACTGGACCAGGCTGGGAGTGCAGGGAGAACACAAGTGAACAAGACCCGAACCCCACACTCCAGGCCTCACAGCTGATTGGTGGAAACAGGCCAGTGTCCAATCTCAGAGTAGAGAGAAGCCCCATTTGTCTGGAGAACCAGGCCAGGGCTTGAGAAGTAGGTGGCTTTTATGGCAGGCAGCTAAAGGCTTTCAGGAATCCACCTTTCTGAGAAGGTGAAAGACATTCAGGTAGAGGAAACACAGAAGCAAAAGCATGGTTGGAAGGAGCTGGGCATGTGTGGGCAAGGACCAGTGGACGCAGAAGGTGGGAGATCACCTGCAAAGGCAGGTGGGGGCTGTTCACGGAGGCTCTTGAATGTCAGGTGAGGTGGCTGATCTGAACCAGTGGGCAATAGGGAATCATTGAAGGTTTATGAGCTGTGGAGTGACGGACTCTGAGCTGTGCTTTACGAAGGTCAATAGGGCTGTGCTGAATCGGGGGGAGGCAGAGGCAGGGAGACGAGTAAAGTTTGTTCCCTTGGTGGAGGGGAGCACTAATGGGCTATAGGAGGGCCGTGGCAGTTGGGGGCAGAAGGAGTTGATTCTCCTGTGTGATAACTGGCTTCTCCTAACCGCCCCCTCAGCCTGAGGTTGGTTTGCCTTCCCACTTCTCTTTTTGTTTTCTGGTTTTCCCCAGTTTAAGCATAGAAGGAAATTCACAACAAAGAGTCCCCTCCTCCCTCTCCCTCCTCCAGCCTGGCTCTCTCTTGGCCCAGGTTCTCTTCTGCTGGCTCTTGGCATCTGGTACCCCTCTGTAGGGTCTCTGGCTGCGAGATCTCTCTTTTTGCTCCGTCCTTATCTTCCGATGCCCATCCCCCCAGATCTGGGAGCTGTGTCTGAGCAGTCAGTTTGCCAATGAATCATAGAAGCAGTACAGATTTATTCCTAGAAGTTACCTATCACCAAGGGACCTCCAAAAGGAAGGGAGACCCTGCCCTTCCCTAAGGGAACTCACTTTGAGTGGGCCTGCAAGAGCCACACTAGTGAAAACAGTAGGGATCTGCTGAGGGTTGGAATATTCTCCCAGCTCAGAGAGGATCAGTGAGCCGCCTGCTCCACACAGCTGGCTGGTGCAGAAGGTAGGGTTTTGCTTCAGTCTAGTGTCCCAGGCATGCCACTTGGAGAAGGGAGAGCGGGGACCTGGTAGTGGGTCACTCTGCCGGGCCTCCTTGATGCAGTGGGGGAGCAGTTCACCCAGAGAACCTCTGGAGTTTTCTCAGGGCAAAGGCAAAGGGGAGGATGTGGAGTCTGGACCCCACTTTCCTTGCACCTCCAGGGCTCTAGACAAGTAGCCTGTTCGCTGTCGTCGTGACATTCATAGCACCTGCGAGGGGTCCCAGGTCCCGCAGGTGACTCCTCGGGGTTCCGTGACCTCATAGGCAAAACTCGCTCGGCCCTCCCCGGGGGGCGGGGTTCTAAGCACCCTGGCTCGACCCGGGCCCCCGAAGGTCGCTGAGTCTTGCCCCTCTCCGGCCTGGGACGCGCCATGGGACAACTGATCGCCAAGTTGAAGGGCATCTTCGGGAACCAGGGTAAAGGGCGCACAGCGCATTCAAGCGACCGCTTTGATCCGGTCCCACCTGGGGCTCCCGGATCTGGGGTCTGCGCGGATGCGCTGGGGGACCTCGGGCTCCGAAGGTCCTGCGTGGGCACTCCTTGCAGGTTCCGCGGCCTCCCCTGCCCCCTCCCACAGCCCCTCCCCGCCCCTCCCCGCCCGCTCCTCGCGGGTGGCGCGCTTTCGGTGCACCCCGGGGCGCAGGGCCCGGCGAGCCTCCGTCCTCCTGGCTAAAAGCGGCCGCGGGTTTCCTGCGATCGTGGCCCCTTCTCCAGACCCCTTCTCTTGGCAAGCCCAGGGCGACCCGGACCTTTCCGGCAACCGCTTTTCTGGAAATGTGGAGCGAGGGAGGCGGGGCTCAGCAATCATTTCCACTGTCCGGGAGTGGTGCGGCTGTCCGGGGTCTGGGGGTGGGGGGAGGAACCCTGCCCTGTTGGGTTTTTGTCGGGGAGGGGTGCAGGGGAGCAGAAGTGGTACAGTGGGCAGAGGTCTCCCAGCTCGCTGGAAACGCTCGTCTCCTTCCTGGGAAGCCCGATGCAGCATTCAGTCCCTTGGTTATTGAGTTTGGCCCTGACCCTGCCTTCCCCCCTGGATGCCTCCAGAGCACAAAGTTATCATCGTGGGACTGGACAATGCCGCAAAGACCACCATTCTCTACCAGTTGTAAGTGACTCTCTGATGGAAAGAGGTGGGGGTTGGGTCTTCCCATCAGACTGACTGACCTTTGGACCAATCGCCGGAGCCCTTCCCTGGGTTCCCGGGTTTTCCAGTAGCCAGGAGGAGTGATGGTGGGGGGAAGCTCTGTGATCTTCCTGGCATAGTGACCCTTCAGTTCTGTGGCCCCCTCACCTGGCATTCGAATCCTGCCCGATATGGGCGACCCCAACGGTCCCCGCCATCCCCCTCCCACCCCCGCCCCTACCAGACCCTGTTGGAGGCCTGAGGCTGTCAGAAACGGACTTCCTGCCTCCCTGCTCTTCGCTCCCCCTAGTGGCGGGTTCCACATTTCTAACTCCTGCGCCCGAACTTTGCCTCTTAACTTTCTCCCCCTCTTCACACCCAAAGGGGAGGGCTAGTTTTGAGTCTGGCTGAGCTCTGTAGCTCCCGATGTCCACTCTCTGGATGGCATCTCTCCCCCTTTGGAACCTGCAGAGTATTTACGTAGGAAAAATTTCCCCTGAAACAGAAATATATGTAAATGTTTATTTTATTTATTTATTTATTTTAAAAAAGATTTTATTTATTTATTTGACAGAGAGAGACATAGCGAGAGCAGGAACACAAGCAGGGGGAGTGGGAGAGGAAGAACGCAGAGCAGGGAGCCCGATGTGGGACTCGATCCCAGGACGCTGGGATCATGACCTGAGCCGAAGGCAGACGCTTAACGATGGAGCCACCCAGGCGCCCTAAATGTTTATTTTATTTTATTTTTTTTTAAGATTTTATTTATTTATTTGAGACAGAGAGAATGAGAGAGAGAGAGCACATGAGAGGGGGGAGGGTCAGAGGGAGAAGCAGGCTCCCCGCCGAGCAGGGAGCCGGATGCGGGACTCGATCCAGACAGTCCAGGATCATGACCTGAGCCGAAGGCAGTCGCCCAACCAACTGAGCCACCCAGGCGCCCCTAAATGTTTATTTTAAACCAGAAGAAAAGAGTACATCGAACATTACAAGCACATACAGTGAAAAGTAAGTTTCTCAATCACCCCTGATGCCCAGATCTTCCAGAGGCACCCCCTACATATAAAAAATGTGTGTTCTCTCTGTTAAACAAAGCACCTCTCTGATGGTCTTCACTTGTATCTGTCGTTTTCCCAATCCCTTGCTGCTTAAAGTGTGGTCTACACATCAGCAGCATTGCCATCATCTGGAAGCTTGTTGGAAATGCAGAACACTGGGCCCCAGCCTAGACTCACTGGACTAGAATCTGCATTTTAACAAGACTCCCAGGTGATTCAATTGCATATTAAAGTCTGGGGACACGACTCTAATATGACTCCTGTCTCTGCGGTCCCCGCCAGGGCAGGACTCGGTCCCACTCCTGCCTGCATTCCCCTGTGCCCAGAGGCTTGACCAACCTGGGCCGAGTTTTTCTGAGTTAGATTCAGCCTGACTTGGGAGCCGAGGGGTGGGGGGCCCAGAGCTGGGAGCAGAATGGGCTGAGCTCTTGGTGCCCTCTCCTCCCTCCCCAGCCTGATGAATGAGGTGGTCCACACATCTCCCACCATCGGTAGCAACGTGGAGGAGCTCGTTCTGCGAAAGACACACTTCCTCGTGTGGGACATAGGGGGACTGGAGGCTCTGCGCTCTACCTGGAATGCATATTGCTCCAACCCCGAGGTGAGCACAGTGTTGGGGCTGGAGGGGCCCTGAAGGCTGCTGTGTGACATGAGCCAGTCACTTAACCTCTCTGAGCCTTGGTTCCCCGACTTTGTGAGGTGGAGACTGTAATAACGACTGCCCTGAATTGTTGTGAAAATCCCATAATAAACAACAGCTAACGCATACATTTCAAATCCTTAATGCAGCACAGTGTTTTTAAAAAATGTTTGAATACCTCTTGGCAGCTTTGTCTGTTGGCTGGCAGCTTTCTGTGTGATGCACTGCATGGGGTAGGCCCTCGGTCTCCGGGGGCCTTTCTCACTCTTGCAAGATTTGGTGGTTTGCTTCCCAGAGTGAGACCGAAGGCGAATTCCAGCACTGCTACTCACCAGCCGTGTGTCCTGGGGCAAGATCTGTCACCTCGTTGAACCCATCTCGCTTGTAAATGGCGCTAAGCCTAGTCCAGTCGCCCAGGGCTGTGGTGGGACCTGAACACTGTCACGAACGACCGGGGCGTCGCCTCTGGCACACAATCAGAGTCAAGCTGTGTTCCTCCACCGTCTGGATGGAAAAGGGAATGAAAATGGGACTAGGACGGTGAGAGCTTGAGACCAGACCCGTGCTCTGTGGGGCTTACACGGGGCGGTGCTGAGGCCGGGTCGGGGAGCACAGTGGGCGGGAGAAAGCCCACCACTCACAGCTGCTCTCTGCTGGCCAGCTCATCATCCTTGTGATTGACAGCACCGACCGGGACCGGCTGCCGACCACTCGGGAGGAGCTGTATAAGATGCTGGCCCATGAGGTAAGGCCCCTGAGGTTGGGAGAGGGCCCGGTGTACTAGCTGTGGGACCTCAGCCTACTCACTTAGCCTCTCTGAGCTTCGTTCCTGAGTCCCCGGTGTCTAAGAGCCGCTACCCTAGCAGTTTGGACGGGGCTAGTTTATCCCAGATGAAGGGCCAGAATGCCCTCCGCACAACTGATCGCAGAAGACAGAGCTGCTGGTCCAGGTCGTGACCCCACTTCTCACTCACCATGGGACTTCCAGACAAGTCACTTCACTTCTCTCAGTTTCCCCAAGTACAAAATGGGGGAGGATCACCAAATTCCTGCCTCATGGCACTGTCATAAGGAGCATATGAGCTGGTGGGCAGGCATTCCCCGAGCTGTGGGTGTCCGCGGATGTGGTGGCCCCCCGCTGGTCCCACCTGGGACAGCAGGGGAGCTAGGGAGGACTCGGGGGTGGGGGAAGGGGGAAGGGAGGCTAGGCCCTGGCTGGCTGAATGGGGCTAGGCTCCTCTGTGCAAAGGCTCTTCGAGATGCTTATGTCCTGATCTTTGCCAACAAGCAGGTTATGAACAACTCCATAACCACTGTGGAGATCTCTCAGTTCCTCACTCTGAGCGCCATCAAAGACCACCCGTGGCACATCCAGGGCTGCTGTGCCCTCACCGGGGAAGGGTTAGTGGCTGCCCCACCTGGACCTCCAGGGTCTGGCCCAACCAACAAACAGCTGACCATCAGAACCTTCTCCTGTTTCTCTGCTGTCAGAATCTGGCTCACACTCAGCTCCTGGGCCCAGTCAGTCAAGCGCCCACCCACAGCTGAGATGTTGTGGGTAAGCGGTGAGCAAGATAGAGTGCCTGCTCTCAGGAGGTGTATTCTAGTGGGGACAGAGGTGACCCTCCATCTAAGCACAAACCTTTCAGGTACTGAGAAGTGCCATGAAGAGAGTGAAATTGAATTAACAGTGATAGATGGGGCAGGGTTGGGTCTGATTCAGCTCTGGTGGTCAGGGACAACCTCTGCTAGGAGGTGACCTTTGGGCTGAGAACTGAAGGGGGAGGAGACAGCCATGGGAAGACCTGGGGGCCAAGCCTTCCAGGCAGAAGTCACTGAGGCTTTCTGACCTCGAGATTTCTCATCTGTGAAGAGGAGGGCGATTATACTGACTCTCTCTTAGAGTTTCTGTAGAGAGTAAACGGTATCATTCATTCAACATTTATCGAGCACCAACTCTGTGCCAGGCATTTTTCCAGGTGCCAGAGAAACAGCAGTGAACAAAACACAAAAACCCCTGCCCTCATGGGGCTTACCTTCCGGTGGGAGGGAGCCAACAATAAACAATAAAATTAAGAAAAATCTATAGTAAGTTAAAAAGTGGCAAGCGCTCGGAAAAGATCAAGTAGGAAAGGGAGATTGAAAGGATGTGGGCAAATGTTGCAATTTTTGCTGAGGTACCCTGAGAAAGTAGCTAAGTCATGGTCACATAGAAAGGGCCTTGCACGCATCAGGCTTGGAAAATTCTCTTTCCTCTTCTCTCTCTCGAGTGGGATCGCAGCAGGCTGGGGACCCGGGTGCCTGGAGACTGCAGGCAGGTCAGCCCAAGGAACCACACAGTTCTGGCAGTGTTCCTGCCATTCCCTCCCCCAACCCACATCCATCTCCTCTGCTAGACTGTAAGCCCCAGAGGGCATGTCTGTGTTTTCACCAGTCACCCCAGCCCCTAGCCCAGGACGTTTATATTTGTCGACTGAGAGATGGGATGTAACTTTGGTTGTTACATCCAATCCATCAGCTCTGGGTAGGGGCTGGGGGCTTGGAGGCCATCATCCTCATGGGATATAATGATCTTTGCCCTCTTCCATCCTCCCCGCAGGCTGCCCACGGGGCTCCAGTGGATGCAATCTCAGGCCACTGCCAACTGATGCCCCCACCTGAGGCCAACCAAGGACTCTGGGGGGTTTTGCTTGGACTACATGGGTGGAAAGCCCAAGTGATGATTACTTTTCTACGATTCTCTGATGGGAGCTGGGTCAGCTCTGGACAGTGAGATCGCCACAGTCCACCCAACCCAACCCCGCCACCAAGGGGCTAGACTGCCCATCCTGACCTGCTGCAGACAGGACAGCAGAAGAGCTGCCCTTCACTCCAGGGAAGCAGGTGTCCTTGGAGGCACAGGCGAGCTGTTGGACA
The DNA here is from genome assembly GCF_002201575.2 of Neomonachus schauinslandi. Taxonomy (NCBI): domain Eukaryota; kingdom Metazoa; phylum Chordata; class Mammalia; order Carnivora; family Phocidae; genus Neomonachus; species Neomonachus schauinslandi. Next base: position 37,806,857 of record NC_058417.1, on the reverse strand, counting down.
TGTCGAGGGATTGGGAAGTGGAGCCCCGTCCCCTTAGCCCACAACCTCTTTGAGGAAAAAAAATGGGGGATGGAGTAAGAGACCCCCTGGAATTGCTCTTTATTTCCTAGAACCCCACCCCCTATCCATCGATTCCCGCCCCAGCTTTCTGGCCCCTTAGCCATCTTTGAGCAAAGGAGATTCCAGAAAGGTGAAGGGGCAGGCTCAGGGGAAGGAGGACAGAGCCAAAAACTGGTGGGAAGGGCGCCTGGGTGGCTCAGTTGGTTGGGCGACTGCCTTCGGCTCAGGTCATGATCCTGGAGTCCCAGGATCGAGTCCCGCATCGGGGGGAGTCTGCTTCTCCCTCTGACCCTCCCCCCTCTCATGTGCTCTCTCTCTCTCAAATAAATAAATAAATAAAATCTTAAAAACAAACAAACAAACAAAAAGCTGGTGGGAAGGGAGAGGAAGAAGGACGGGACATCCCGGAGGGGGACATGCCTTGCACTTTGGGGATTTCCACTCCTCCCATGCCTCTCATTTCCCTCTGGGATGCTGGCTCTGACCACAGCTGAGTGTTAAGCCATCCCATCCTATGCCCTCCAGTCCTTCCAGTGTGAATCCCACTCCTCCCACATGTCTCCAGTTCCTACAGCGTGCCTATCTCGACTGTCTTTTGTCATGATTTTGTCATTGTTTTAGAATTTTTATAAAAGTATAATAAATGCCATTGAAAACTGCTCACCTCTTATTTCTGCCTGCTCCTGCTACCTGTGTTTCCAACTGGCTTTTGGTTTTTGTACAGGGTTATCAGGTCCGGGGAAATGCTCCTTGGAAATGAAGGGGGTACTGCCTCAAGAGTCCATCTGGCTAGGGGACTGGCTGGTTCTCTGGTCCTGGGCTCTACCATCCTCTGCCAGATAACTGACTCCTGACTTGCCAGGACTGGGAGCTTTTGGCTCTACCTGGGTCTAGGGGTGGGAGTGGTTTGATGCTGACTCATGGAAGAGCGGGGAGGGGCCTTTGGGGATTTCTATGGACGCAGAGCGGAAGACAAGGATGGAAACCCAGGCTGTCCACTTGTATGCGGAGACCTGCTGTTACCCCATAAGACCTGAGATGGTCCTGGAGTCCATGGGTTTCTCTCCTTCCCAAGTCAGGCCGTGGACATCTTGGGGACGCCTGGACACAGTTATAGAAGGCCTAGGATTCCTTAACCCTGTGGTTTTCCTGAGGTGTGATGATGGAAAAAGAACTCAGGATTCTAGCTATCCCCACCCAGCCCACAACCTGTTCTTTTCATGAGGTCATTTCGACACAGCCCTCGGATAAAAACATAATTTAATATTCCCCTTACACTACAGAAATCCATTCTAATAAAGGAATAAGCGACGTGACGGGGGTATAGCTCAGTGGTAGAGCATTTGACTGCAGATCAAGAGGTCCCCGGTTCAAATCCGGGTGCCCCCTCTCCAGACAAGACTTTTCGTGTTTTCTTTGTCCTGCGGTCCACCTCTCAGAGTGCCCTAGCAGTGGAGAGGGGTTGCGGTCCACCTCTCAGAGTGCCCTGGCAGGGAAGAGGGGTTGCAGTCTCAGGGGCTACCACCCCCTTTTGCAGGCAGGCGACTTTGGAGTCTTGACCCCGCAGATCCACGCGCTCAGCCCGCGCGGGCGTTTACGGGTGGGATGCAGTGCGAGGGCGAGAAGCTGCTGGTTAACCCTGGGGGGACAGCGCAGACTGCGCACTCCCGCAGCGCGAGGGCGGAGGCGGGCGCACCCCCAGGTGGGCCTGGCCAGCGACCCGACCGCTCTTTCCGGGGAGGGAGGCCGACTATCTAAGGGCCGGGCTTGGGCTGGGGAAGGAAGGCCCAGAGAAGCCTGCCTGGGCGTGCAGGACGGAGAGAGGGGCGCCAAGAGGCAATAAAGGGGCTCCGACAGGGCAGGAGAGGGGGATGTCCCCGAAACCAGGGATCTCGAAGGATCTCGAGGGATTTTTCCAAACTCCATTTTGCTTAAACCATTCAGTAGAAATCTTTAGCTCAGAGCTTCGGGAAACAAGTTCCGCGTCTAGGCGAGTAATCTTTTGAGATTATATTATTTTCAACTTTTGTGAACATTGGACCCCGCTTCTTCTCACAACCTCCTCACAGCGCCTGCGCACTTATAGCACTAAGAGGTTAATGCGCCCAAACGTCAGCGGAGGGGGTATAGCTCAGTGGTAGAGCATTTGACTGCAGATCAAGAGGTCCCCGGTTCAAATCCGGGTGCCCCCTTGCTAGTCGTTTTTACTTGGCCACAAAGGTCCTGGTCTCCCTATGTCATTTTTTCCCCCTTCCCCATTTTACGTTGACATTGCCTTCGCCAGCTCCCTTCTGGGCAGACGACAATTGGTGCAAGAAAGACGCGAGAGAGTGCAAGAAGCGGGAAATCTCAAGCAATGGCTCTTAAAATGTGGTCCCCGGACTAGCACCACCACCTGGGAACGTGTTAGAAATGCAGATTCTCGGCTTCTTCCCAGAACTATTGAATTAGGAACCTGAGGGTGGCGCCCAGAAATTTGTATTTTTAATAAGCCCTCCAGGTGATTCTGATGTACGCGCAAGTTCTAGAGGCTTACATTTTTAAAAATTTACACGTCACTTGCTTCGAATTATTTCCAAGCTTCTGTTTTCAGTCCGAGCCCTTAAAGAGACCTTGTAAGACAGACCGCGGCTCGCCACTTGGCCGCTAGAGGGCAGCAAGAAGCCGCAGCTGGAGGCGGCGGCCTCTTCCTATTTGAGAGTCGGCAAACTCGGGATTTGAATTAGACAACAAGAAGAACTTACAGACAGGCCTTGCCTTGTCCCATTGTAAAGGCTTAGGGTTTAGGGCTGGAGGAGGTCGTTTCCGGGACCCTGGATCCAGAGGAAGGAGGAACTGGGATTCTGAGAGATTAGGGAGTCTTTAGTTTTTGTTTCCCTTCTCAGTTCCTGTCTTTGGCATTCAGTGTCAGGGAAGCCCCCTCTTCCAGCCCACACTCCTGTCCCCGCGCGTATCCCTCTTCCTGCGGAGTGCCCTGAAGGGCTCTCCGCGACCATCCCCTACCTGTCCGTGACTGTCCAGTCCCTAGGCCCCAGCCCCGTGAGAAACCAGGTGCCCCTCACCCCTCATTCTCCCACCCTCCGATGCTCCAGCTCCTTGCCAACGCACGAAGTAGGTCAGGGGAGGGAACAGGCACCTTCGTGTCCTGACCTGATTCCCCGCCGTCTATTAAATCTCCTAAATTGCGGGTATTTTTGTTCTGTCCTGAAAGAAAAGAAAAGGAAAAAAAAAGGTGATCTATCCCCAGAGTCTGTCATAAGGTGGTGGCAGGTGGGGTGAGACGTCTTCTTGCTCTGGGGGCTGGCTTTGAGGATTGATTGGGACCCTGAACAGGCCCGGGGTCCCCAGAGAGAAGGGTGGCCTCAGTTACCTTCTGGGGGTGAGGGGAAGTCCGGGTTAAAGTATGGGTAAGCCGGGCCCCTCCACCCCCGTGTCCGCCTGGCTGGTGGGCAAGACGGTGCTGGGAACTGCGGGTGACGGGAAAAAGGGAGAGGAGCTTTGGGGAGGGGAGTGGAATTCGGGCCTCTGTTGGCGAGAGAAGCTGGGGGGTCCGTGCTGCAAGGGGAGATTCCTGGGGTGGGGATGGGCATCAGAAACCCACAGAACTCTGAGGAACAGCCCAGAAAGTCGGGAAGCCTGGTAGAGCTGGGGAAGGGGTGCGTATTGCAGGAGTCCACCGCCCGAGGGACGGGACGCCTGTCCCTTCCTGGGGTGTGCACCCCCCCACACACACCCCGGTCTTGTCTCCGCGGCTTTCCCAGGGGGGTGGAGGAGGGGAAGGGAGGCAGGAGCAAAGGTGAGGGGTGGGGGGCCGCTTCTCCCAGCCCAGGGTCCCCCGCCCTGTCCCCTACTCCGCCCCCCCCCCCCCCCCCCCCCCCCCCAACCCCGCCGTGGGAGCGCTCGGGGAGGGCTGGGAGGACCCGGGACGATTCGGGGAGCGCTCGGGAGGCGCCGCGCCCCCCCCC